>NW_008795131.1:395971-396682 GCF_000699145.1 Aptenodytes forsteri
GCTGGATTTGGGGGGGGTGGGGACCCGCTTCGTGCTGGACCTCAGACGTGGGGGATCTGCTTTGGGTCAGGCCTGGACATTAGGATCTGCTTTGGGCTGGATTTAGGACGTTGGGACCTGCTACACGCTGGATCTTGGGCTCTGCTTTGGGTCAGGTCTGGACGTTGGGATTTGGGACACCGGGATCCACTCCACACCAAATTCAGGACTTTGGGATCTGCTCCACGTTAGATTTGGGGCTCTGCGTCCCGGCGTGTGTCAGACCCGGGTGGGGACAGGGGCCGTCCCCCGGGCCGAGCTGCCCCGACCGGGCAGCGCCCAGAGGCTCAGCGGCAGTCTGTCTGTCCGTCACAACTCAGCGTGGTACTGCTCCGCTTTGAAGACCTCGCTGGGCTGCATGAAGATGCCCTCCATCACCTTCCAGTAGTTATTCTGGCTGGAGGCGGCCATGCCGTGCACCTCCTTCTGCCCGTGGATGGGCCGCCCGTACTGCTCCCCCGTCACCGAGAGGAAGACGTCGGTGGAGGCGTGCTGGAAGCGCACCTCGCCGTCCCGCGCCCAGTAGGTCCCGCTGCACACCACCGTCCAGTCGTCCAGGTAGTCGCCCTCGCCGGCCTCCCCGAACGCGCTCACCTCCTGCGGGTGAAAAAGAGTCCGTTTGGGGGCCGGGATGAAAAAAAAAAGGGGGGTGGGGTGTCAGGGGTGTCGAGC
>NW_008795131.1:399370-428153 GCF_000699145.1 Aptenodytes forsteri
GAAGGGTCTGACCTTTGTTTCTCAGGTAGGCTGAGGCTGGCGGCCCGGATCGTCCCGCTCTGCAGGTGTAATTCCCGCACGGCCGGAGCGCTGCGTTTGGTTTTGCAAACTTCTGACAAGGTCCTCCATGAAAAGGCAAGGGGCAGCAGCCTGGGAAGGCCCTTTTGGGGGTTGATAACTGACTGAAGGGTGGCAAATAAAGGGTAGGGATGAACGGTTGGCGCTCACAGCGGAGTGAGGTTATTGTGGAGTTTCAGAGTCATCTCTGCTGCTTTTTTTTCTGAATACGGTGATGTAGAGAAGGAAAATTTAATCCTAAGTTATTTAGGATAGCTAAACCGGACTGTGGGAAGTTGCAGAGACCAGGTAATACTGAGTGGCTGAGTGCTAGTGTGGTAAACAAGATATGATGGCAACGGGTGTAATGAAGGTAACAAACACCACAGCAATTAACTCTGCATCAGCTTTTGCTATTCAGGAAAGAGCTGTTGGTGTCTCAGCAATTGTTTCTTTTAAAACGTTGCTTCAACACCCCGCCGTAGCCTAAAAAGGGTATTTTGGAATTACTTTAAAGGAGCAGAGAACAAAGCAGAAAACATCATTACACCACTGCATAAATCGTTGGCAGCTTGTGCCCTGGCGATTGCTGGTAGTTCTGGTTAGCCCATCCCAAAATGGGAGCACTGGAAAAGGTAGGGGCAGGAGTGGCGCGGGCGAGCAGGTTTCTGGGCAAGCGAAGCCTTCGTTTCCTCACCTTAGGGGAGAAGCTTGCTGACAGGAGGTACGGTGCAGGTGCATGAAGTTGTGGGCAGGTCAGAGAAAGCAAGGAGGGAACATCAATTTTCTGTTTCTTACAGGAAATTATGATGCAGCAAGTCTAAAATAAACAGGAGGAAGTGCTTTTTCACACAACATGCTATTAAACTGTGGCACTCTATCACAGGATGTTCTGCCGCCCGATAGCATCGGGGGCGGTGGGACTAACGGGGAGCATTAAAACTAACGAAGCAGGTATGGGAAGTTCCTGAGCTGCAGTAGCTGGCTGCCTGGCCTTTCCCTGTCGCGGCATCGTTGGTCTCCAGTCGTCGTTTCGCCCCTGCGCTCCTTTGCACACCTACCGCCGAGGAGGGTGGGAGTGTCTGGTATAGGTCCTGACTTCAGAAATTCATAAAACAGCTATAAAAGGTAAATACAAAACTATATGTTGCTGATGGTGTGTCAGGGCTGGCAGGCCCTGGCGGAGATCAGCCCTGCAGAAGTCCCTGCCTGTACCAAGGAGTGGCTCTGAGGAAGAGCTCAGCGCTGGCGAGGTGCCCGTGAGGGTATTTTGTCGTGGTGTGAGTGCCTTACAGTGCTTCACAGGGATGGTTTTTTTAGGCTCATAAGCTTCAAATTAAAAGAAGCCAATATGATCTTGTCTGAATTCTGTGGTGGGACACAGCCTGGAGGTCATTGCTTAGTGATTAGCAATCCACACATTCCAGCTCAATCGTGGCTGCTTTTTTTTTTTTTTAAGAAAACCAAAATTGATTTCATTGTGAGAGCTTCAGGGGGTGGAACAGTGGCGTTACCTTTGCAGTTCATTTGGGTTTTTCCTAACGAGCCATTTATTGTCACAGTCTTTTACTCCTGTGGATGTACTCGGGCCATGCTAAAATTAATTTCATGAGCATTTAATTGACAAAATGAATAGATTGGGCTTCCTTAGGCTCTATGTTTTAATTGAGTCAAGTTTCCCAGCCGCCTTATTCTCACAGAGCTTTCTGAATCCTCTCCAATTTAACTTTTCTCTTTGAAGTGTAGACATGAGAACTGAGCGAAACTGTTCAGCGGTGGCTTTGGTAATGTGGTTCCATGGACCTACGTGATCTTAAGTGGACTGCGAGTTGAACCATGAAATGGCAGAGGTTAAAACAATCCTGTCCAAACCCTCTCCCCCCAAAAAAAAACCCCCCACAAAACCAGTATTAGTGTGGGTCAGGGCCTTGATGTAGTTTCTCCCACGAAGGACAGGGAGAAGTCAGGACTTGCTTCTCTTCAGCACTGCATGCTGCAGTAAAGCCTAGACTAGCACTTGTTTTTGCTGTTTTGTGCATTGACACTGATATCCTGAGGTTGATTGCTGAATAATAAATGTGTCTCGCTGTGAGGACACTCCTTGGTTATTCTGTGAGCACCGCTGAGGCCTCATGCCTTAGCTGGCATCCCTGTGCCTGGAGAGCATGAGATGCTTCTGGTTTCCCTCACCCCACGCCTGCTCAGGCTGTGAAGCTCCCGTGGGGCACTGGCACTCCCAATGCTGTGTGTCCCTGCCTTTCCAGAGTGCCACTGTAACTGGCAGGAGTTTTTCCCATAACATATTCTGATATTTTGCAGGTACTTGCTGTGTATTTCCATTTCTAAACCTAATGAGTTAACTTTTGTTTGTGTATGATGTACAAAGCTGTGTCTGCCTCCAGCGCTGTGATGTTTTGCAGTCCTGAGCAGCCAGCAGGTACCTGGATGAGTGGCCAAGGCTTTACAGGTATTTGAACGTCTGGTTTTCAGAATTCTCAGGTCCATCACAAAGCAGCGCTTGTTCCAAAGGCGGTGCCTCACCTAACCAGGGAGGCAGCCCACAGTGCCTGCAGCCGATGTCCAGCCCAGTCCTGCCGACCTGGTCAGAGATCTACGGTCTCGGTATTGACAGCGAAGAGAGCTATCTGCTCAGGGTCATCCCGGTTAAACGGAGCTTGTGGACTCTGGGCAATTGCCATTGTGCCCTTGAGCTGAGCAAAGTGCGGACGCCCCTGGCCGAAAGCAGAGGTCATGTAATTGCTCAGCCCTGAGCTGCTCTGGAGTCGCTGCCCAGCGAGAGAGGCCGTGCTCGAGGCGCCTGGCTTGGCGCGGAGGCACCCACGCTTCCCTCACTTGCTGCCATGGTGCCGTCGCAGCGCTGCTCGCTGCATTGCTGTTGTCTTTGGTCCATCTTGGTCAGCGTCTAGTGGCCGTGGGGTATCTCTGGGGTAAAGCTATATATATATCGCCCACAGGAGCCTGTCTGCTTGTGTACAGGTAAGCGTGCAGGATTAGGCACGGTCTCCCTGCCTTTTTGGTGCTCTGGTGCAATTTAGTACTTGCCTCTGTGCTGCAGCAATCTCTGACCCTCTCCTGGGAGGGTTACAGGAGCAGGGATGCTTCTGTGCTGCTCCGAGGAAAGGCCCGTAGCAGGCCTTTGGGCTGGCCCAACGCTTCTCAGTCTGGAGACTCTTAAACCCTCTCCAAGCCAGACAAGTGGTGCTGCTTGAGCGGGGCTTTCCCTGTGTGACTGACTGCTCGGGGAGGGCTCCCGCCGGGCAGCAGTGCTGGTCTGAGCTCTGCCTCTGCACCTCCGCCCGTGCCGGCTGCAGTCTCTGCCTGACTCCCTGTCTTGTTTTATTTCAAACGAAGGCCTCTCTGGAGCGGAGGGTGGGAGAGGCACCTTTAGTCCATACGTGATTCAACGTCTCCTTGGTAATAGCTACCCTTGCTTCCGTTTGCCGTGCTAAGTGACATCCCCACTGTCCTGAGGCGGATTTCACTGGAGCTGAAAGCACCCGGTTTTGTGGGTGGTTGGCTTGTGTGGAACCTGCTCAGCTGGATCATTAAATGAGATGGGTTTCCTAAGTCATAGCTGTTCCCTGTGTGCAGACAAATTTGATTTGACATGACCTAAAGTTGCCAGGAAATGGTAGAACGAGTGATGAGGAACAAAGTTGGAATTGCGAGCAAAACGCTTCGCTGGCAGAGAATAGTAAAATTGCATGTGGTGCTATGACGAGGGGTTTCCTTTTTTGCTGGATTTGTGTGTTGATCATGGACAGGAGAGAGATGAGGTTATTAGACTTAGAAATGGAACATGCTTATGGATACGTGTAGAAGAAGAATTGGTGAGAAAGTGTGAAGTTGACATAATATTCATACACAGGCTGGTAAACTTAACAATTCCTGTTCCTCTACTGTACGTAGTTACACGATTCATCAATGGCATTTGTTTCGGGAACAAATTTGTTTATTTCTGAGAGGGATGCTTAAATACATGTGTGTGACTTCTACGGTGTCCTCTCGAGGACGGGGATCGCCCCGTGCCCACGCGCCAAGCCAGAGCAGCGATGTCCTGTCTGGGTGCAGAGCAGTAGCCTTGGCCTGCCACGATTTCTGCCTGTCTGGAGCATCGTAGATAGATGTTGGCCACAGCCATGTAATCTACAGCCAAGGAGTATGAGCTGCTATCTGCTCGTGTCTGAAATCTGGCAGAGGTCTTTCCCTTGTCTTTGTTGTGGGTTTTCTTTAATGAGATACGGCCGACATTCCTTTGGAGCTATTAGTATTTTAAGGCTTAAAAGATTCTCCAAGATCGGCCTTGCACTTTTTTTGTTTCTTTAACTGAGAAATAAGTCCCTGGTTTTCTCTAAGTTACTGTGTTTGTGTACCAGATGTGTGGATCTCAGGGCAGAACAAGAAGTCCCGCACCCGAGAAGTGTCGTGGCAAAGCCTTGATCAGGTTGTCCTGTGTGGGACTGGTTTCCTTCGCCTGTTTGTTTGCAGTGGGGAAATGATTATGGGAACATTTTGAAGCGTGTTTGTTTAGGTGTCATTCCCTGGTGTATGGAATTCTTTTCGCATCTTTTTCACCTTTTTTTTGTGTTAAATTACATCAGATGTAATTTAACATGGAGATTTTGGCTTTAGATCTGACATCTCCTCTGAGCTTCTTTTTGCGCCTTCTAAAGGCTGGTGGTTCTTCCTGGGCTGGCGTTTTCAGCTTCACAGCCATTTGAGGAATTGATTTGTTTTTTGTTACAGCTGACTTTTGTAAGCTTCTGTTGTTTTGGTGTATGTAAAAAGGAACTGAAAAAAAAAAAAAAGAATCCTTTGAAAATTTTAAAAATGACAGCAAGTTTTGTAACCACAAGAAGTGAAAGGCTCAGAGAGACAGAACTTGAGCCGTGTCTTTATGGACACGCACTTTCCTTTCTGCCAAGCTTGATTTATACTGCTTCCAGGAACCCCAGTTGGGGGGAAAAACATCAAACAAAAGGTTCTGGATATAGAAAATACCCCATTTCTGTAGTCTCTTGTTACTTCTTAATCTCTGGTTGGAGGCCCCTGGCCTGGAACATCCCGGCCACGGCTCCGGCCGTGTGGGGCGGTGGAGTTGGGCAGCCGGCAGCCCCCAGCCCCAACCCTGCAGCACCCTCCAGGCCTCTCTCCTGTTTGCTCCGTGGGGCTCCCCAGATCTCCGCAGAGCCTTGCTAACAGCCCGCGAGCGCGGCTCCATCAAGGCCCTTTTCAGGGTCACCCTGGCTTCATTAACATGAGTGAGAATTAATCACATTAAGATCCTAACTGGTCGGACTGTGTGCCTAACATAGCGCTGCGTTGGTGACAGCATGGGGTTGCTTTCCTGGCCGCGTGGGATGGTATGGACGGGATGAAGGGCTTTGGCTGCATGCGCCGTTTCAGCCGCAGCCGAGAGCTCGGCTGGGTAACGAATGCCGCTGTGACAGGTCCTGTCCCGCTCGCTGAGATGTGGGTTGACAGGAGCTAGCAGCACTTGGCTGCTGGCTCTGCTTGCCTAATCTCTGGTGACAGGGGTGTCCAGGCAAGGTGGACACTGGGTAATTCAGGGCCTTGATAGATAATTTGAAACCCTCTTGCCTTAACTGTCTTCTCTCCAAAACCCGGTAGGGGGAAGTGCTTGTGTTTTGCTCGCTCAGCTGATGCTATGGATGTCTCCTCTTTCCCCAGTTCCTGCGGAGCCGTGTGTGAAACGCTGCAGTCATGTCTGACTTCGTAGAAAGTGAAGCGGAGGAGTCGGAGGAGGAGTACAACCAGGATGGGGAGGTTGTGCCCAGAGTAACCAAGAAGTTTGTAGAGGAAGATGAGGATGGTGAGTCTGCCTGTCTGTTCTGAGTTTGCTGAATTGTCTCTGTGCCTCGCCGCTCTATTTTACATCCCATGACTCTGCAGATGGAGCAATAACTATGCTATAATAGCATGGCCATCTGTAGTCGATAATCTCAGCTGTTTAAGTGCTTCCCTTCCTCAAAGTCCTTAGGTGGTTTTTATATTTGGCAATAGAAAATATGCTGCTTCACCCCCACGGGACTTGCAGTCGCACAATTTGATAGTAAACAGTAAAAGCAGAGGAATTCTCCCAGTGTGACCACTCCACCTGTTCCCTCTGCAGACAGAGCATGAGAGAAGAAGTGGGGTTCTGGCACGAGCAGCTGGCTGGCTTCTGTGTCAGTACAAGTGTTCAGCTAAAACTCTCTGCATGGATAGCGTGAAGGAAGATGCCGTTTGCACAGAGCCGAGAAGGAGTCTCGGCAGATAACCAATGAGTACATGTCTAACACTTGCTGCTCTCCACCAGATGAGGAAGAGGAGGAGGAGAATCTCGATGATCAAGATGAGCAGGGGAACCTGAAAGGATTCATTAATGATGACGACGATGAGGAAGAGGAAGAGGAGGAAGAAGCCAGTGACTCTGGAGACTCTGAGGACGACGTTGGCCACAAAAAGAGAAAGCGCAGTAAGTTTTATGATGATTGTTCATAGCGGGCCACAGCATAATGCTCTCAGGCTGCCCTGCGGGAGAGCAGAGCTCTCCCTCTGCCCTGGGTGTCTGCATGGGCTGGGTAAGTTATACCCTTCTCACTGGTTGGTCCATTCCCAGTTTAGTAAAAGGAGAGTGTAACCCATCTCTGCTTTCTTCTCGTAGCTTTTGATGACCGCCTGGAGGATGATGATTTTGACCTCATTGAAGAGAACTTGGGCGTTAAAGTCAAAAGAGTGAGTTGTGTTCCCATGCTGCTGTTAACCGTGTGGTGCGTCTTAGCACGAAGGAGGGTGGGCTTCTGCCTGGAGTGAGCGAGCGGTGCCTCCCGTCTGCTCCTGCCCTCTTGGAAAGGGACAGCTGAGTGCTTGAAGGAAGCAGGATCTCTCCCTGCCCAGGCAACTGGGAACTGGCTTCCCAGAGTTTGCAAAACACTTTCTTCTGGTTCCTAAAGTCTGCTGTACTCCTCCCTTCCCACCTCTGCAAGACAGTCTCAGAGGGGCCCGTCTTCCAATAACTTTCTCCTGCACGATGCTAACCTCAAAGTCAGGCTATTATGGGCTCTAAAGCTCCTTCCGTAACACTCGCTAGAGGCACATCAAGCCAGGCTAACGCTGGTCTGGATGCGGCACAGTCCTCGGCAGGCAGTTACGTTGTGTACACGCTGCACCCAATGAGCACCTGCAGCACAGCTCCCAAAGGGGTGGCTCTTCTCCCTTGTGTGCCTGTGCTGGGCTCCATCCTGCTCCCGCTCAGGTGCCACCTGGGGAGCAGAGGCAGTGCAGTTCTGGCCTGGCAGAGACCGCGCTGAGCTTGAGTGTGTGCCAGGAATTATGTGCACTAACAAGCCTTTTTGCTTGCAGCAAAAATTCAGGCGCGTGCGAAAAATGTCCGATGATGAGGATGACGAAGAGGAAGACTATGGAAAGGAAGAACATGAGAAGGAAGCCATTGCTGAAGAAATCTTTCAGGATGGTGAAGGCGAGGAGGGAGGGGAAGCTGTTGAAGCTCCTGTTGCTCCACCAGAAGAGGAAGAGGAGGAGGAGGAAGATGAATCTGGTGAGTATGGATGGTCAATTACATCCAAAGTTTGTCCCAGGATTAAAGCACAGGAACGAAGTTAAGACTTTCTCTGAGCTAGAAGTAACCAAAGGCTGCAGCCCTGTCGTGGTAAAGCTCTTGTTGGTCTATTAGTACAATCTTTAGAATTAAACGTTTCTGGGTGGCAGGTTTAGTTTGTTTGTCTAAACCACTTTGTCCAGAAGCACATTACATGTGCTGAGGTGTTGAATGTCTCCTCTAAGCTGCCTCCAAAATGGAAATGCTTCAAAGGAAGGAAGTCAAGGCACTGTTTAGTACCTAGCAGCACAGCGGGCGCCTGCCCTACTTCTCCTCTTCAGCATCAGCCCATCAACACTGCTAGTACCATACTGAAAGAGTTTCAAAAATTCTTTCTGTCTACTGTCCAAAGCAGGAAGGCCTTTTCTGACTGCATTTTCAGTGCACTGAGCTGCAGATAGTTGCCAGATGGCTTTGCCTGTGTTTGGAAGTCCATTCTAGCTTGTTATTGTGGTTCAGGCTCCTGGAATGTCTGAGGTTGGTGTAGGAGATGCTGAGGGTAGCTGGGCAGACTGACAGCCAGCAGCAGCCTAAGTCTGTGGTGGAGGCTCATAGTTGCACTGGCTGGGCTGAGCTTTGTCAGAGGTACCAGTTGAATATGCGAGTGTCCTGACCACTAAATTGCTTCTCAATGTCCAGACATCGATGACTTCATTGTGGATGACGATGGACAACCTCTGAAGAAGCCAAAATGGCGAAAGAAGCTCCCTGGATACACAGATGCGTAAGTAGTAATTGGAAATTGGCCCAGAGCCTCAAAAACAGTGCTCAGCTTGATTCTTGCAGCTGCAGAGTGATTCAGCTTGTGGTTGGATACTGCTGGTCTCTTTCCCCAAAGGGACCTGGTAAATTTAAACATGGGCTTTTAGCCTGTGATTTCTTAAATGTCCGACTCCTTCCTTTCTCCCCTGATTTTTTTACAGGGATACCAAAACCAGTCCCTTAAGAGAAGTGTTTGCATGTAAAGCTCAGAGTTGTGTACCTATCCATGATTTTTTAGACTTAGGTGCTCTGGCCACCTCTGTGTGGCTAGAAAGATGTTCTGTGAACTGCACCATGGGGCTGAATGATAGTTTTTGCCTTCCAGTGCTTTGCAGGAAGCCCAGGAAATCTTTGGTGTGGACTTCGACTATGATGAGTTTGAGAAGTACAACGAGTATGATGAGGAGATGGAGGAGGAATACGAATATGAGGATGAAGAAGCCGAAGGGGAGACGCGTGTACGACCCAAAAAGACTGCCAAGAAGCGCGTCAGTCGGCGTAGCATCTTTGAGATGTACGAGCCCAGTGAGCTGGAGAGCAGTCACCTAACAGACCAGGACAACGAGATCCGCATGACAGACATGCCCGAGAGGTTCCAGGTGAGGGAAGAGGGTGCCAGTGTGCAGGCAGAAAGCATTTCAGCTCCCACAGAGTACAGCAGGCCTGGGACCTACAGGCCAGCTTTCTCACCTGGTGTCTGGCTGGATTTTGGCATCTCTTTTTCCCTCTTTGAAGATCCCGCCTCTCAAATGTATAGTCTGAAACTCCGCATGCAAACATAACAGTGACATTGTGAACTGTTCTGGCTGTATAAGCCCGGTTTTAGCACTGGTCGTAGTTTCTCTTTGGCCACTGGGTGCCAGTGTTGCACTCCTGGGAGTGGTGGAGGGCTTGTGCTCTGCTGAGATGTCCTTTATGCTGGATACTGTTAGTAATCACGTGAGTTGTACCTCTGGATAGCAAGAGGTACAGTGCCAGAGAAATTTGCTGCAGTGCCAGAGAAGGTTTGCTAGGCTTTCTAGCCTGCCCGTATGCCAGCCAACATGTAACTGTTCCGTACAAGGTGTTTCTATAACCCACTTTAATCCAAGTGACTGGGACTTATACTGCTCTCAGTACGGAGTCCTGCTTGTGCTGCTAGGAATCATTCTGGTTTCTCACATTTTTGTCTTAATTTTACCCTGTATTCAGATTTTCATTGAACAGTCGATCTCCCTTTAGTGTATGTTAATGTAATTCTGTGCAGAGGCTTTACCCTCCTTTGTAAAATGGGACGTCTGAAGCTGCCAGGTTTTCAGAAGGACCTTTTTTCTCATGCCAGCGTGCACAGCACAAGGGAACGCTGTGTGTAATGTCTTCAGGCCATATGTGGCCTGTTCAGACATTTTGTCGTCTTCACGGACGTCAATGATGATTAGAGCAAGCCTTCTGAAAGAGAATTGGCTGGGACTAAATGCGCAGAGAGGGTTTGGAGCTGCTTTATGTTCTGTTATTCTAAGGCTGCAGCAAGAAAAGTTGATAACAAGGCTAGAACAGGCACAGAGAGATTGGAACAGAGGATGTAGCTGCAGAGGGTTTGGGAGTCTGGTAGGAAGTGGGGGTACCCTGACTTGATCGTCACGGAAGACTGCGCGCCATTGCAGGCCTTTCCACAAGCCTTTGACAGAATTGTTAGCTGCCTTTACCTAGTGTAAAGCTGATAGAGGTTTCCTGTGTGCTCAGAAGATGCAGACGTTGAAGTGCTATCCTCAGCAAAGCCCTGCGGGTGTGGGAGGTACTGAGACCCCATAAGCAACCTACAGCTGAAAACAATAATTTCCAGGCTTCTTGAAGACACGGTAGCACAAGCCCTGGTGCTGCCCATGCCTCTGCTCATCCTGTTGTCTTTTCACAGTTGCGATCCATCCCAGTGAAGAGTGCTGAAGATGACGAGCTGGAAGAAGAAGCTGACTGGATTTACAGGAATGCATTTGCGACACCCACCATCTCCTTGCAGGTAAAGGACTATTCCTGGGATTTCTGTCCTAAGAGGACTTGAAGGTGCTGCAGATTTCCAGCCTGGAGACATTGTTCCAGGAGTGTGCTCAGAGGAATGTGGTGCCCAATATACCTTTCTTTCTGGTTTTCTGGTTTTGCACAGGTCATTTAACATGCACGTGTCTTCATTTTCGCATCCATAAAACAGGACAAAAAGGAACACAGAGAAGTTGCAAGAATAATTGTCAAGAATGATTGAAAGATCTCTGAGTCACTGTGCACTTAGGGCTAAACTAATATTAGCCGTGATCTGTTTTTAACCATCAGTTACCTTGGCCAGATGCTGCTTCTCCATTTTCCTTTAAGGCAGTCAGGGCTAGGATGCTTTTCTGTGGTCTAAAATCAGAGCGTGTAGCTGAGCCTGCATTCCTGGCTAACGAAAGGACCACCGTTTTCCAGCCTTAGCCTGGGCTGGTCTTTTGGGGGTCAGCTCAGGAATACGATCAACGCAATGTGTTTCTCCTTTTAGGAAAGTTCTGACTACCTCGACCGTGGACAAGCCAGCAGCAGCTTCAGCCGCAAGGGGCCCAGCACCATCCAGAAGATTAAAGAAGCCCTGAATTTCATGAGAAATCAACATTTTGAGGTAATTCGCAACTCGGCTTCATTGCCAAGATAAGGTCTGAGTTGCTGTCTCCTTATCCCGATGGGATTAGCAGAGGGGCTGCTGGAAGCATTTAGGGCAGCAAACTAAGAAGGGGCTGAGATACCGTACCTGGTTGCCTCTCCTGTGACAAAATGGTGCTTCATTGGAAAGTGCTGCTCACCTTACGTGAGCTGTGGCAACGCAGGTTTTTAAGGCCCGTTTGATGGGGCTGCTGTCGTCGTATTTCCCTGGTCCTGGACAAATTGATGCTAAGTGAGGTGAAGGAATTTCGGAGTCTCTTGAGCCTTGCTTGGTCCATTCAACCTATTCTCTGAGGTGTTGCCTGATGTTGCAGAAGCTTTTTGGTATATGTGGTATATTCTTTGGTAGAACGGTCTTAAGAGCTGGGGCGTGGGTTGGTACATTCTCCCATACTGCTGCCCCGTTAGCTTGTTCTCCCACATGGAACAGGAGCATTCTGTGGACTCCTGGCTGCCAGGAACAGCCCGGTCTCCTGCATAGTGGTGATGAGTCTCATTTCTGACCCAGGTCCCATTCATCGCCTTCTACAGAAAGGAGTATGTGGAGCCAGAGCTGCACATCAACGACCTGTGGAGGGTCTGGCAGTGGGATGAGAAGGTGAGGAGTGTTTTCACTGCTTGTTACCCATCAACATTTAACATGTCTTCCCACCTAGCCTGATACTTTCAGCAGATTTTGTTTTGGCTGTGGAGACCTCGTGTGCTTTTTTTTACCCATGGGTTTTTTTTGCGTGTTTGCTGTCATGTGGTGGTAAAGGATTATCTGACAAAAGAGGGTTCAAAACAGTCCCTCCCCTTCAGTGAGTTCCTTTTCTGTAGTGACCTTTCCTGCAAGGAGTGCAGGTTCCTTCTCTACTGTCAGGTAGATCCAAACCTTGATTTTATTTTTTTTGTTGTTTTTCTGTTAATACAATCCATCTCTGAGATGAGACCTGCCACGTGTGTCACATCTGGGCTTGGCTGCGGATGAAGATTTTGATGATTATTTTTATATGACAAATATCCCAAGATCCTGGGAGCCCCTGTTGCGGGGGGGAGAAGACAGATGTGACACATCGCTATGGTGCGTTTCACTGGAAGTCTTTGTTCTTATATTAGTGGACCCAGCTGAAGATCCGCAAGCAGAACCTGACACGACTGTTTGAGAAGATGCAGGCCTATCAGTACGAACAAATCTCTGCTGACCCAGACAAGCCCTTGGCTGATGGAATAAGGGCCCTGGATACTACTGACATGGAGAGGTATGGTGCCGTGACTTTCTTACATTCATTCCAAAACAACTTAAAATGTGCGTTAACTTGCCCAAACAGCCCAGGCTCTCTGGCCACTGCAGCGCATTGGCTTTAGCCTCCCCACAAAGCCAGTGATGAGAAATATGTAAAACTCTTTTGGAAGATGAGCCCAAGCGCTCCCTCTGCCTGACCTGTACCAGAGCAGGTTGCTTGAGTGCTCTGACCACGGCTCAGCTGCAAGCAGGGTGTAACATGCTGGCTTTGCATGCCGCAGGCTGAAGGACGTGCAGTCCATGGACGAGCTGAAGGACGTGTATAATCACTTCCTGCTGTACTATGGGCGAGACATCCCCAAGATGCAGAATGCTGCCAAAGCTGCTCGAAAGAAGCAGAAGCGTATCCGAGAGGATGGTGAAGAGGAGGAAGGTTTGTCCCCAAACTTGATAGTCTCCTAATTGTGGGCTGTTTGCAAATCCTGGTTCAAAAGAGTAGTAAGAAAGCTTGTTGAAAAGCCGCACAGAGCACCTCTGCTGTTTGCTTCTATCTCAGGTTAGTCCCAGGTCTTCCAGGCATCTCTGAAAATGCTTAAAGTTTATCACACAAGGTGCTGCTTTTCCGACGGACTGAATACCACCCCTCATGGCAGGGGCCAAAGCAAGGATCGGCCACCTTGATGTGTGTTTTAATGTGCAACCCAGAGATACCGCTATTAAAACTGCAAAAGAGTGAAACTGAAGAGAAGATAACATTTTCAGGGTGTTTTTCTAACCCTGAATAATTTTATGGCTACTGTGACCTTTGAGATGGGTTTGTGGAATTTAGGGACTCTGTTGCATGATGTAGGTTGTGTTTGATCCCTTCGCTGTGCTTCTGACACCCTGCAGCTGTCTGGATGCCTCTGTAAAGAGGCCTCGCTAAACATATCCTTCCCGTAGGTGAAGGGGAGGATGCAGAAGATGACGAGCAGAAAGGGCCTGAGCTGAAGCAGGCTTCCCGTCGGGATATGTACACCATCTGCCAAACAGCTGGGCTGGGTAAGGGCCGTGCTCTGTCATGCTGAGCTTGCAGTGGCCTAGCCCACGTGCTCTTCTGGGTGGTGTGGCTTACCTGTAGAAGGAGGACTGGTAGTTTTGCTCAGTATAAGCTACAGTACCCTTGTCCTCATCGTTTTTTGTGGTGGTTTTTTTTTTCCAGATGGCCTGGCTAAGAAGTTTGGTCTGACACCTGAGCAGTTTGGAGAGAATCTCCGAGACAGTTACCAGCGTCACGAGACAGAGCAGTTCCCTGCAGAGCCCCTGGAGCTGGCCAAGGATTACGTGTGTAGGTCAGTGGGGGGGGGGATCTTCGCTGAGGTTCTGCGGATGTGAGACAGGCGAGGGGATCTGGGGACATTCTCAAGTCCTAAGCCTTCATGCTACCTTTTTGCTTTTAGTCAATTCCCAAGCCCTGAAGCAGTGCTGGAAGGAGCCCGGTACATGGTGGCTTTGCAGATAGCCAGGGAGCCTTTGGTCAGACAGGTCCTGAGACAGACTTTCCAAGAGAGAGCTAAAATCAACATTTCACCAACCAAAAAGGGGAAGAAGGTAAGGAAGAGAGCTCTGACTCTGTGGGTCAATTCAGGGAAGGATCTAAATAACATGCAAATGCTCGTTTTTGCATCTGAAAACTTCTCCCACATCAGTGGCAACTCTGAATAAATCTTAGAGCAGCACGTGAGCTGGGCTGTTGCAGAGGCCAGCTCAGCAGCATGCTGCATTTTTAGTCTCAGCATTTCATCAGACCTGATTCTTGCTGTTGAGATGTTGCCTTCAATTATTGGAACAGTCTCCGTTTCTCTGGGACTGGGAACTAATTCCACTGTGTCCTGCTGGGGAAGGAAATGCAGACTGGCAGGCATAGGGGTGAGGGGGTATTGAATAAACTCCATTGTCTGCTACGGTATACAGAAGGGTCTTTCTTCATGAATGCCCTGCGTGCATGCTGACTGTCTCTCCTCTCTCCCAGGATGTTGATGAAGCCCACTACGCCTATTCCTTTAAATACTTGAAGAACAAGCCTGTGAAGGAGCTGCGAGATGACCAGTTCCTGAAAATGAGCCTGGCAGAGGAGGAGGCACTGCTGACTATAGATATCAGCATTGACATGAAAGGAGTGGAGGGGTGAGTCCTCACTGGCTGTGCCGTCCGTGCCTTGGCAGAGCTCATTCATCCAGTGCTGCCATGCTGTTAGAGTTCCTCTGTAACCCAAACTGCTCCTGGAAGCCATGGCCTGGTGGTTTCCTGCACCTTAAAGCCAAGCAGCTTCTCAGGGTCTTGCTTTTTTTTTCCACCTTAGTGAAAACTTTAGCAGACATCTGGCTTATTCATTTGAAGGCAAACTCTGAAGCCTTTAGGATTTTTATGAAAGATGATGCTTGTTTCCCAGCCACCCTCACTGTGTGGCTCCTTGGTTCCTTCCCTGCACATCTGAGTAGCCACGCTGTGCAGTATGGGTGTGCTGGAGTGGCTGCGGGCTGCCCCCGTGTTGCACTGATGAGGCCTCTCTGTGCTGCCAGCATGGTGTTCAGCTGCGGTCTGTCTAGCAGCATAGCTTTTGCAGCTAAAAGAGCGTTTGATGGGAGGATTGGCTCTTCTCTAAATTTTCCAGGCAGCTCCCTGAATCTGAGGTGCTGCTATTACATCCCTGTGCAGGAATCTGCCAGTGATGGTGTCAGCGCAGGTGTTTGGAGCCCTTCTGTATCTCCCCCTCTCATTTCTTGCAGTTACGGTAGCGACCAGACATACTTTGAGGAAATCAAACAGTTCTATTATCGGGATGAGTTCAGCCACCAAGTGCAGGAGTGGAATCGGCAGCGTACGATGGCCATTGAGCGGTCCCTCAACCAGTTCCTCTACGTGCAGATGGCTAAAGAGTTGAAGAACAAGCTGTTGGTGGAGGCCAAGGAGTATGTCCTCAAGGTGAGATGGGGGACAGGTGGATTTGAGTCAGAGCTGGTGTTACAAATGCTAACGGTCCTGCAGCGTGCTGGGGAGAGCTACTGACAGGCCGTACGCAGGCATTTGGGAAGGAGGAGGGGGCAGGCAGGGGTCTGAGTCTGGTTCTTTCCCAAGGATGGAGAGAAGAGCAGATACCTCGGTGGGAGGGAAAGATGGGCTCCGTGGTTCTGGAGAGCTGGTCCCAATCCTGGCAGAATATACTGTCTCACTGCCTTGAGCAGTCCATGACCTTCCCTCTGGAGAAGGGCTATGCCAAAGCACCTGCAGTGGATTTTCTCACTCCTCTCTCCTGTTCTCCGTTCTGCCAGGCTTGCAGCCGGAAGCTGTACAACTGGCTAAAAGTAGCTTCATACCGTCCCGATCAGCAAGTGGAGGAAGATGATGATTTCATGGATGAAAACCAAGGGAAGGGGATTCGGGTGCTAGGCATTGCATTTTCCTCAGCCAGGTAGGAGGAAAGGAATTGCCTCTGGATCCATGTTCAGCTTTAGCGGTCCTCCATGTCTGAGTGATCTCTGTTTCGCAGGGACCACCCTGTGTTTTGCGCCCTTGTTAACGGAGAGGGTGAGGTTACGGACTTCCTTCGATTGCCACATTTCACAAAGAGAAGGAACGCCTGGCGTGAGGAAGAGAGGGAAAAGAAGGTGAGCCTTGGTGCAGCTATGGTCGAGATGAATGTCTGCATGTTGCTTTTGGTACTGTGCGATCCACTGTGGGCTGGAGAGGAATGGTCAGTCTGAAGACAGCTCAGGCCTTGTCACTCCTGCATGCAAAAATACTGCCTTTTTCCCACCCTGTAATTATTCTGGCAGAACAGTTGCTTCCAGAAAAAGTAATTATTCTGGCAGAACAGTTGCTTCCAGTTAGATTCCAATTCATCTCTTCTGCTCCCCTTACAGGGAGTGGCAGGGCCTTGCCATTCCTGAGTTCTGTTGGTGTTGGGGTTTTGTGAGCTTCTGTGGTCCCAGCTGCAGAAACTTTCTCCCCTTTCCCTGATCACATTATAATAGCAAGAGTCTGTGGGACCTCCTGGAGCTTGGGGCAGGCTTTTGACTTCCATTCCCTACTTGCACTGATTTCCTGTAGCACCAGACCACGAGGCCACGAGTCTTCCCTCTGCAGAGCCTGCCTCTTTGTCCTTACAGTAATCAGGAGCTGCGAGGCCTGTGGAGAAGGCTTTTAGCCGTGTTCATGTCATGGTGGCAGATGAGGGTGGCCGTGGGGGAGGATCTGCCCTATGAAATAGGAACCCAGGACTGGTAGCTAGCTCAGTACAGAAACCCTCTAGCTTTTCTACTCTGACCTGTCTCGCTTTCCTCTCCAGGCCCAGGATATTGAAACCTTGAAAAAATTCCTCATGAACAAGAAGCCTCACGTGGTGACAATTGCAGGGGAGAACAGGTCAGTCTTTGTGTTCCTTCCACTTCCCAGTCTCTCTGCAGTCCTTTCCTCATGCCTGTCCACATCTCACTGTTTCTGTCCGCGGTGTGAGGTAACCCATTGGGGTTATCTTGCTAAGTGATTCCAGGACCCAGCTTTGCACTCTCCCCTCAATCCCCTTGGCCGTCTCTCCCTAGGGATGCTCAGATGCTGATGGAGGATGTGAAGAGAATTGTTCATGAGCTGGATCAAGGGCAGCAGCTGTCCTCTATCGGAGTGGAGCTGGTGGACAATGAACTGGCCATCCTCTACATGAACAGCAAGAAGTCTGAGGTGAACCTTCTGTTATTCCAACTATCCCTTAGTCGGTTGCTCATTTGTGCTGTCTCATCCTCCATTTGTTGTGCGGGCCCTGCCTTCTGTCATCTGCTGCCTCATGTAATCCATCTAGATGGTGATGTACTGATCTTTGGGTCAAGGCAAAACGTCTTACTTAGGCTTCCCTGAAGAGATCAGCACTAGCAGATGTAGTCTATTTGTTAAAGTCGATATTGATGTAGTCTGAAACGAATCTTGCTCAGCTGCGTGGATGGGGTTGTTTCATTCCTAGTTGCAGCAGAGTTCCTGGGAGCCTTTGACCTCAGCTCTCTTTGCCCCGAGCACCAAATGCTTCCCTTGTTCTGGTCCCTGTCTGATGTGTCTTTGCTACTTGTGCCACAAAGTCTGAAAACGCTGTCAGGGTTTTTCCTGATTCTCTGGCCTTTTGCAGAATGAGTTCCGGGATTATCCACCTCTGCTGCGTCAAGCCGTCTCCCTTGCTCGCCGCATTCAGGACCCCCTCATAGAGTTTGCCCAGGTCTGCAGCTCTGATGAGGATATTCTCTGCCTAAAACTCCACCCTCTGCAGGTAACTTTGCCTTGTGGGATCCTTCTCTGCGAGAGAAAGTGGCCTGGGAGGCCTGGGACAGTTTGCTGTCAAGTAAAAGTATTCCAAGTTGAACTGGTGCAAGTTCTGCCTGTTCTATGCCATATTCAGGCTACACAGCACCTTTTTTTTTTTTTTTTTGCCTCCTTTAGCTCATCTGCCTCCTGCCTTTAGGCTGTTCTCAGGGGTAACTCGGAGGTGCAGTACAGCTCCTGAGAGCCAGTCTGTTGTGTTTGGCTCAGCTTGCTTATGACAAAGTGTTGCACGCATCTCCTTGCGAGGCTAACGCCTCTCCTTTCTGTCAGGAGCACGTGGTGAAGGAGGAACTGCTGAATGCCCTCTACTGCGAATTCATAAACCGTGTGAACGAGGTGGGAGTGGATGTCAATCGGGCGATTGCTCACCCTCACAGCCAGGCTTTGCTGCAGTATGTGTGTGGCCTGGGACCACGCAAAGGCACTCATCTGCTAAAGGTAAGGAGGCTTCTGTCCCTGCCTACAAAAACAATGCATCACCAATAATGTGCGAGTTGGCCTGATGGCAGTGCTGTTACAAGCTGAGTCAGGGTCCCGTGTGCCAGATGCAGCTGACAGCTCCGTTGACATGTGTTTTACGCGTTATCTCACTGCGCCTAACCCCGAACCTGTGCATGGACTTATGTCCTTGATAGACCCAAGCAACTCAGCAGATCTGTCAATCCTTGCTAGCTCCCGAACCCACAGGAACGGATGCACTGTTACAGTATCAAGACGCCTCCGTACTGTAGAAAACACAAGGCAAAAAGCCAACGCTTTTCTTGAGAGTTGGAGCTATTCCATGTGGAGTCATCTCCTTTCGTACAAAGTTGAGACACAGGCAGGGGGCAATAATTTATGAGTTGTGATGGGCTTGATTATGTCAGATGCTTTGAACACCACGGTGTCCGGTGTGAGTTCTCTGCTTTTCCTGGGGAACCCTTGTGTTTGAATAGCAGGGTTTATTCTGTTACCTCTTTCTCCAGATCTTAAAACAGAACAACACGCGTCTGGAGAACAGGACCCAGCTGGTCACGATGTGTCACATGGGACCCAAGGTGTTCATCAACTGCGCTGGCTTCATCAAGATTGACACAGCATCGCTGGGCGATAGGTGGGTATTGGATTGGATTCAATGTCATACGGGGTATGGAGTTAGCATGAGCGACAGGCTGAAACAATCTTGTTCCGTGGAGTCCATGTTCCCAGGAGTTTCTGTGTGGCCCCTCTGATCACTGGCCAAGTTCAGATATTGCTGGTTATTAATCTGATTCTTAAGGGCAGCTAAACTCGCACGGCAGTATGAGCTGCAGAACATTAATTATGTTCTTGATATGGTCTGAAAGACCCTTTGTGGTCAAGAGGAGCTAAACTAAAAATAGTTGTTCCCTAACACCGGCGTCATGCATGTCTGTCAGTAACCCGTGTGCACTTCTGCTTAGTTTCTGCCTAGTCCTGCCATCGGTATTTTATTTTTCTGAAGTTTCAAACTTCAGGCATAACTCGGCAATTTACCTTCCTGTTAAACTAGTAGCAATACTGGGAAGTTTGTAGAGCATTAGGTTACTGGTAACTAAACAAGAGATGCGTGTTTGGAGGACAGTGGTAACCTAGTTTCTAAATCCGTAGCTGACTGCTTTGCACAGAAGGGTCACCTGTTGGAAAGGTGCTTTCTCTAGGGCTGGCACAGTATCCTTCTTGCCTTTGAAAAGCAGTCTGAGAAAGGACACCTGGCTGAATCCTCACGCTGAGTGATCCGACCCCGCTAGGTGCCTGGTTCTTGCAGGATACAAATCCCAGACGTGCAGGGGGCAAAGTGTAGATTCCTCCAAACAGCTGGATGCAGATGGCTGCACTGCCCGATGGCAACACTCAATTTGTACGAGGAGAGAACCTGTGAAGAGCTGTGTGCTCATAGAGCAGCTATAGCGCACAGAGTGATCAAATCTAGATAACATCCAAAATGCCTGGCTGTATCTTTGCAGTTGCAAGAGCTGCAGACTGGAATTTGTCACGTCTTGCCTTGGCTCTTCTTGGTCTAGCAATGAAGAATTCATTGTGTCCTTTTTAGCGTAGTTTGTTCCGCTGAGGGCAGCAGTGGCAAAGCAGCCACACAGCCAGTAGTGGTGCTCAACAGCATGACTTATTATTGAGCTGAAGGAGGTGACTCCAGAACCCTGCAGAGTCCTTATCTGAACATTGCTTTGGGTTTATTTCAGTACTGATTCCTACATCGAAGTCCTAGATGGGTCTCGGGTCCATCCTGAAACCTATGAATGGGCAAGAAAAATGGCAGTGGATGCCTTAGAATACGATGAGTCGGCAGAGGACGCTAATCCCGCAGGAGCTCTAGAGGAGATCTTAGAAAACCCTGAGCGTCTGAAAGACCTGGATCTCGATGCCTTTGCTGAGGAACTGGAAAGACAGGTGTGCTGGGGGTTCCTGGTGCTGAGAAACAGAGCGGGGGAAGCTCTGCTGTCCAGCTCAGTTTCTCATGTTTTATAGCTGGTGATCCTTATCCTTTTTAGGAGCTGAGCATTTAGCTGTTGCCGTTGTAAAATGTATAAACAGCCATGATGAGTGTTCCGTGTCTGACAATGGCATGTAGTAAATGCTTACAGAAAGTACACTTGGGACAGAGGGAGGAAGGAGGCAGGGGACAGTAATTAGACTGTTTAAGCTGTTCTCCCTGAAATTATCTAACTTTTTTCTGAATGTTTTGGTACTTTGGACCTCCTCAACATCCTGTGACCGAGTTCCACAGTTTGATGGTACCCTGTGCATTCCTCTTTTTTAAATTTGCTGTTTCATAAGTTCCTTGAGTTCTTTCATAACTTTTACTGGATTCCCTACTCACCTTCTTCCTGCTGCTCATGGCTTTGTAACCTTTGAATACCGCACAGGGCTACGGTGACAAGCATATCACTCTATATGACATTCGAGCTGAACTAAGCTGCAGGTACAAGGACCTGAGAACCCCATACCGTTCTCCAAACACGGAAGAGGTCTTCAATATGCTGACCAAAGAAACTCCAGAGACTTTTTATATAGGTACATCCCTGTTTTACATCCCCGGTTTCTGTCATCCTAAGTTGACTTAGGATGTGTAAAGGTGGGACAGAGGGATCTTGGTGAGGGTGATGTTGGGACGATGCTATGGTTGCATGTATGTGAAGCAGCTTTTCAAGTACCTGGGTAGTCTCCTAACACCTTCATGCACAGCTACCTTAGATCGAGGGAACTGCCCAGCCCTGCAGTTGGCTTTCAGTTTTTCATTCTTTCCTTCTCCTCTCCCATCACACCACAGGTAAAATGATCATCTGCAATGTGACTGGGATAGCCCACAGGCGGCCACAAGGAGAAAGCTACGACCAGGCGATACGGAACGATGAAACTGGCCTTTGGCAGTGTCCTTTCTGTCAGCAGGATAACTTTCCAGAGCTCAGCGAGGTGGGGCTGCTTCTCCTAACGGGCCTGCATTTGTCAGGAGTCTGCTATCGGCAGGCTTGAGTGTTTTGTAGGGTTCTTGGGAGACCAACAGAGCCAAGATTGTGTCTGCAGTGCCCCAGGATCCCAACCTGAATGTGGCCTGCAGCTGCAAATATAATCTGTTCCACTTTTGACTAATTGCTTCAGTATAGATTTGACAGGTCCTTTATGGCTACATTATGGATTTTTGTGAACTGGGCTAGGAGTGAAATGGACCTGGGGCTAAGCTGACCAGTTCTTTGCAAATACATAAAGCAGGCTTGTGTTTGGTCTAGAATTGTGTTTTACGCAGAGAAACTGCCCGTGACACTGAGAACAGAAGGTTGTTCTGCCACCTTCTCAATTTTAAGAACTTATCTGGACTCCCTGCTGCTTAATGCAGCTGTACTTTAGGTCTCTTCTAAACACTGCTGAATTCCAGCCTTGGTAATCTGTGACTTTAAAACCCCATAGCGTTCATTAGAAACCAGCCCTAGCTGGAGGCTTGTGTTCAGGGTCTAGAAATGTTCTGACCTTCCTGGTTGCAAAGCGCCATAAGCTGAGCAGAACCGAAGTAGGAAGATTGCATTACTGGTTAGCATTCGTTGAAGTCCTCTGTCCCCTGCCCTTCCGCCTGTCTCTGCTGGCTCATCAGTTTGCTGACACAGCTTTTAGACTTGTTTGAGCGTGAGTTGCCGGGGCTATTTTGTTTCCATGCTGAATGACTTTTACTTTTGCCTTGCTCAAGGTTTGGAACCATTTTGACAGCGGTTCCTGCCCAGGTCAGGCCATTGGAGTGAAGACACGTCTGGATAATGGTGTCGCTGGCTTCATCCCAACAAAATTTCTTAGTGATAAGGTGGTCAAGCGTCCAGAAGAAAGGGTGAAGGTATGAAAGCAGTGGATTTTCACGTATCCAGCAAGAGCTGGAAGAGCCTGGAGCCAATACCAAAGATTCAGAGTTTGGTTAAAAACGCTGTTTCCTAAATGACTTTTCAAGCCTTATTTTCATTTAAGGACTTTAAAGCAGCAGCAAGTTCAGGTTCTGGTTAGTGTCCTTCTCCCACAGTGCAAATCTCTCTTGGCAGCTGGTGGGAACCATGTTAATCAGTTAACATGTTGCACTGAGGGAGGATTTATTATAGTCTGGCTAAAGTCTGGGTTTAGGAGACCAGAAGGCATTCTAATGCAGAGCTGCCCTTTGTTTCTAGCTTTCTAAGGAGTTCAGAGAACTGCTGTTAGATATGCAAGGGTCACTTTCCCTCTCTCATAGCTTTTTCTTCTGTCTCAATTCATTTGTGGAGATCATCAGAGTTACTGGTCTTGCTCAGGACAGGGATTGGGGTTCTGAAAGAAACAGAATCACATATTTTTGTCACATGATAAAATAGAGGTTTAACATCTTTGCTGTCTTTTGGGGTCCCCCTGACAGTCCATGCAGGTGATGGATAATCCTGTAAGCTCGGAGGTCTCTTAGCATTTCTTTAAATAGCATTTCTTTAAAGAGTCGTTAACTTCAGCACGGTTAACTGGACGAAGGCATTGCAGGTTTTGTGGTGGTATTTTCTGTTTCCCGTTTTATTAGAGCAGTCCTTTGGGTGTCCTCCACTCTGTTTCTGAACAGACTTAACTGTTTTCTTGCACATCGTGAAGTCCAGTTTTGCTGCTCCCATTGTTAAAGATATGTAAAATAGCAAACTTAATTGTCCTCAGCCTCCAGACATGCAGTTTGCTGTGAGGTATGGAGCATAGGTAGTAGACGTGCTGGAGAACTGCCCATTTTTCCTTTAATCTCTTTTGATTCTAGTCATCTTGGGGATCAGTTGATTTTTCGGTCCTTATGGAAGGATCACTTTTAAAGGTTGTATCAGTCTGAAGTATGTGAGGTAATTTGTACCTCCTTATTGGCAGCGTGACCCCGCACTGGTCGCTCTGTAGCGCAGGGAGGCTGGCGTATCAGCCAAACCTGCTGATCAGCTTTGCCTGCCCCTCCACCTGTAGGTGGGAATGACCGTTCACTGCAGGATTATGAAGATCGACATTGAGAAGTTCAGTGCAGACCTGACCTGCAGGACCTCAGACCTGATGGATAAGAACAATGAGTGGAAACTGCCTAAAGACACTTACTACGACTTTGACTCTGAGGCAGCAGACCACAAACAGGAAGAAGACCTGAAAAGAAAGCAGCAGCGGACAAGTGAGTCTCTAATTTTTCTCTCCCTCGTAATGCCAGCCTTCCCAGGGTGCTTCAGGAGAACAAGCACAATTAGACATATAATTGCAGTAAAGCAGTTCCTCTTGGAAGCCTAAACACTCCGCTTTGTCCCCTAGCGTACATCAAGAGAGTAATTGCTCACCCGTCATTCCACAACATTAGCTTCAAGCAAGCCGAGAAGATGATGGAGACCATGGACCAAGGGGATGTGATTATTCGGCCAAGTAGCAAAGGGGAGAACCACCTGACTGTCACCTGGAAGGTGAACGATGGGATTTACCAGCACGTGGATGTCCGAGAAGAGGGTAAGGAGAATGCCTTCAGCCTGGGCTCCACGCTTTGGATTAACACAGAGGTAAGAGCCCTGCAGAGCATGCCTGGGAAGGAGTTGGTGGGGAAGGAGAAATACCTATTTGGCAGGGACAGGTTGGCACAGCCTTTCTGTCCTTGCAGCTGCTTTCGGACTGTTGGAGAGTAACTTCCATTGCAGTTCTCCAGATTCTTAGACAACACTCAGCTCTTTTTTTTTTTTTTCCCCCTCTCCCTCAAAGCATCCAGCCTTGCTGTGCAGAATGTATGACTGAGAGCTGTATACTAGAATAAGAGTTCCTTATCATGCACCCTAAATACCTCTTTAAATGTGTTTGTTCAAAGGAGTTTGAAGACCTGGATGAAATTGTTGCTCGCTATGTCCAGCCAATGGCTTCTTTTGCCAGAGACCTGTTGAATCACAAATACTATCAGGACTGCAACGGTGGAGACAAGAAGGTAAGCCTGTCCCGGGATGTGATAGCTTCTGTAGGAGATATAGGAGCATTATATAAATTTCTTTGTCTCAGGACAGGTTTTAAACTCTTTGTGTCTGGCATGAGCTGCTGCTGGAGTGAGCTCTTTGATCTTCCTCTTGTCGCTTGGGGCTTGGCAGTCACTTTCCAGCTGTAGGTCTCAGGGGGATTCTGCCTGGGAGCAGTGGAGTTAGGACAGCAATGGGAGTACGGTGTGCTACAGCGGTGTGCCAGAGCAGCAAAGGGTTGCCCTGCCAGCAAATATCACTGAAAGGAGAGTAATTGGCTTTCTGTGACCCAGTGACATTTGTGCACTAACCCTGCGCAGAAATGGTGCAGCTGCTAGCAATCCAACAAGGACCACCATCAAGGCTGGGGGGGAAAAGGGCTGGGCTGACCACAGCATGGAGGGAGATATCCGTAGGCTCTGTGTGTTGCTATAAATGCAGGCTCTCCTTGAGCATTTCTCTTCCCCTCTCTCTCTCTCTCTCTAATTAGAAGCTGGAAGAGCTGCTGATAAAGACCAAGAAAGAGAAGCCAACATTTATTCCCTACTTTATCAGTGCCTGTAAAGATCTACCTGGCAAATTCCTCTTAGGATATCAGCCTCGAGGCAAGCCAAGGTAAGTGAGAGGCAAGTCCTGCAGCTGAGTACTCAGTACCACGCCTCAACTTACTGCCGCCAGTTTCTCTTCCAGCTCTGCCAGTATCCCCGTAAGTCAGGCCTCTTCTCACCCAGGGTTTGGCCTCCTGACAGTAGAGGACCCATGTCTAGCAGTAAATCTCACCCAGGAGACTCCTGTGTTTCTAACCAGCTGGCTGCCACAAGCAGTACTGCCCTGTGCAGGGCGTGTCACTGGAGTACAGGCAGTAATTGATAGATTTTTGCATGGAAAGGCATGGTATTTTGGAGCAATTGTTTCCAAAGAAAATGAAAGTGTCTTGGGTAGGTCTATCCGTTCGTTATCAGTACGGCCATCGCCTGAGTTTGTAGGTCTTGCCTGTTCTGACTGTGACCTGTTAGTGTGAGGGTGCTGTACAGTGGCAGGTATGGCTCTGAAGCAGCCTGTCATCTCTTGTGCTCTCCTGTGTTCGCTGCTCCTCACAGGATAGAGTATGTGACAGTGACGCCAGAAGGATTCCGCTACCGGGGCCAGGTCTTCCCTACCGTGAACGGACTCTTCCGATGGTTTAAGGATCATTATCAGGACCCTGTTCCAGGTGAGCATCCCAAAACCTGAGTGCCTCAGCTGTTTGTTTCCTGGGTGTCACACAGTAGGGACAGTTAGTAAAGGACAATTTCATGTTCTTTGTCCCTGAAATGTGTCCTAGGATTTTTCTATATGTGGGAAATTTCAAAGCAATGCTTAAGTGTTTGGCTTCCGTGGACCCGTTGAGAGTTCTCCTGAGGGTTAATCTTTCAGCCAAGCGGGCCATGCAGCAAAAGCCTTCCCTTGGCCTTCCCTAACATACAACCCTCATAACACCATTCCCTGGTAAAATAGCATCTTGCCAGTACAAATGTTGCCTGCTTTTTTTCAAATCCTGAGCTTCGGGCCAATAGCAGCTCTTCTGTGACAACTAATCTATTTCTCTTGGTTTATATTTTATGCAGGTATTACCCCCAGCAGTAGCAGTCGGACCAGGACTCCAGCCTCCATTAATGCTACTCCGGCTAACATTAACCTGGCAGGTCAGCGCAGGCCTTTCCTGGTTGGAATCGGGATGCGAGCTCCTTTTCCAGGCTCCACTTTGTCTAACGTGATGGGTCTTTCTTGCAGACCTGACCCGTGCAGTGAACGCTCTACCACAGAACATGACCTCTCAGATGTTCAGTGCCATCGCTGCCGTGACAGGCCAGGGACAGAACCCAAATGCCACCCCTGCGCAGTGGGCATCCAGTCAGTATGGCTACGGAGGCAGCGGAGGCGGCAGCAGCGCGTACCACGTAGGTGTCACTTAAGTTTCTGAGAGGAGGTGCTGCGTGGCTTCTCCTTGCTGCTAGAAACCATCCCATGGGGGCTCCACTGGGAGTGTAAGGGGTTACTCGTTGCCTGGGATCATCCAGTCCTAGTTGTGTACCCGCGGTGCTCCACAGGGGAGCCTGGCTGGATTCTTGGACCAGGTTTCTTCTTGCCTCCTGTGTCTGAGGAAATGAGGCATGTAATACAGCCCTGCTCTGGGGAGAGTTGAAGCAAGTAGCAAATTGGTCTGGCCCCCAAGGAATGTGGCAGGGTGGAGAGGTGGGATCCAGCGGTGAGGGCGCACAACCTTCTGATTGTGCCCCTGAATTGGCAATGTGAGCTGCCAGTGGAAGAGATTAGCTGTGAAACTATGCGCTGAGTTTGCAGGGCTTTTCAGCTCAGCGTGCTAATCTCCGAGCCGCACCGGCAGGCGAACACCTCAGCCTGACTGAACACCTAGAGGCTTTGTAGGGAATAAGATGGAATTGGACAGTTTCGGCTGATGCTGAAGCCTTTCCTCATGTGTGCTGGTGCCTACCTCCTCCCAGCCCACGCTGCCAGCTCCCCAGCTGACACTGAGGCGAAATCCAGCTGCAGAAGGACTGAGGTGCCTGGGTACAAAAAACACACCCAGCCGTTAGAGAGACCTAATGAAGAGGTGCTGCAAGACAAGGCTTGCAGGGAGGAGTGATCCTCTTTTAGACCACCTTGGGAGGCTTTCACGGAGTTTGGCACAGTAAATGCTGAGCTGGGGATAGGCAGGGACTGTGGATAATCCAATGTATTTAATCATCAAGACAATCTGAAGGAAAAGGGAGGTGAACACCGGGAGGCAAAGAGACTAAGCCCTCCATTGGACAAACAGTGAGCCAGCCAGCTTGGGATGTGGGAGGGAACCATCTCAGGAGCTGCTGCGCCTTCTCTGCAGCCCACAGGGGAAGAATTCATCTGTTCTTCATGCCCACTGCAGGACGTCATTTCTGCTAGCTTGGCCCAAGTGTCTCTTGTGGCCCTTTCCTTCGCTTGGCTTAAGCATCTCCCCTTGTACCCTGTGTGGGGTGAACAAGGAAGGCAGGCTGCGGTGGCCCTGCTGGCCCAGGTTGGGTGGGCGATCGGGGTCTCTCAGGGGAACAAACGTCCTGTGCTCAGCAGGGTGCTGCTCCTTCTGCCCTGCAGCCCCCTATTCCCCGGGCAATGGTCACTGCAAACCTCTCCTTGCCCAGATGAGGGGCTCCAGCAGGGCTGGGAGCGTGCAGCAAGGGCGTGCACCAGCCTCCCGGGCAGGCAGGGCGATGCAGAGCATGCTAGACCTCTGCCCCGCAGCCTAGCAGGGTTTGCCCTCTGTCCCCTAACAGTATCCGCTCTCTGCAGGTCTTCACGACTCCAGCACAGCAACCGGTGGCCACCCCTCTGATGACCCCCAGTTACTCCTACACTACCCCCAGCCAGCCGATCACAACGCCCCAGTACCAGCTCCAGGCCAACACCACGCCCCAGTCCACCCAGTCCCAGACACAGTCGCAGCCGTCGTCCAGCTCCAGGCAGAGGCAGCAGCCAAAGTGAGTGGCTCCGGCGCCGGGTACATGTATCTCTGTGTCCCCTCTTGATTGCTTTTGTTGATTTTTTTTTTTTTTTAATTTTTTTTTTTTGTGGAACCGGCACGGTGGGGTTACCTTGCGCCTTCCTGCATGGGACCCTTGGGGAGGGAGGGCAGCTAACATGTCTCACCTTCTGCCCGTGTCGTTGCAGGACCAACAGTCACGCTGCGATCGACTGGGGGAAGATGGCCGAGCAGTGGCTCCAGGAGAAGGAGGCTGAACGGAGGAAACAGAAGCAGAGGTTGACTCCTCGCCCATCTCCCAGCCCCATGATCGAGAGCACGCCCATGTCCATCGCCGGGGACGCCACGCCACTGCTGGATGAGATGGATCGATAGGCCGTGCTGGACCTGACCCGTAACCTCTGCTCTCTTCTCTAGGAAGGGGAAGGGAGAGCGAACAGTTGAAAACAACTTCCCTTCCCTTAGCCACATAACTCCTGTTTTATACGTCGTGAGATGGTGGGAAATGACTCTTGGTGACGTGCACCTGAGCGAATGAATAGACTTGGCAGGGCTGGTCTAAATATATATACTATATATATATAAAAAAATATATCATAGGAAGGGGCGCTGCAGCACCCTCTGCGTTCCAGGCCCTGGTTCACCACTTTGGAAGCTCGGCAAAGTAATTACGAGGTCAAACGAGTCTGTCCTTGTACATGCACAGCAGTCTGCTTTCACCGCAAAGACCAGGAAGCAAACGTAGCTGAAAGTGCAGACCATCGGCCTGGAGTGAGCCTGTTTCATTTGGATTCTCCCAAACCCTGACTGTCGCCTCGTCCTGAGAGCACAAAGGAAAGTCACACAGGGGTTGTGACAAGCAAACCGGAGTTCTCAAAAAGTTTCTGTTGTTGTTTGCTCCGTGTTTTCGTGTGTAACAGGCTCTGCGGAGCCTGTGCCAACCCCCAGCTGTGTTCGTAGGGGTCTAGAACAGCAGCTCTGGGGCTTGGGGTCTCGCCGGAGAGAAACGCAGCTGTCGTTCCGAAGGCTTGCTCTCTCCTCTGGCTTCTTTTGGAACAATATTTATTTAGTTTTGATTTTTTTTTTTTTTTTTTTTTTTTTTTTTTTTTTTTTTTTTT
>NW_008795131.1:428202-429201 GCF_000699145.1 Aptenodytes forsteri
TATTTTTTTTGTTTTTTTTTTTTTTTTTTTTTTTTTTTTTTTTTTTAAAGATCAGACTGCAAAGCAAAGTGCCGGCCGACGGCAGCTTTCCCGAGCGCGGGACAGACGTGTGGGCTAAAACGCTGCAAGAGCAGCCGCTCCTGTGGTGGGAGAACGCGAAGCAGCCGGGAGTGCATGGCATCCTCCTCCATACCCGCTTAATCCTGCCCAGTTGTAACCAAGAGGGGGTGAATAAATAGTGTTTCTACTGAACGCTAGTTGAGAGGTTTTCTGCCTGCACCCTGTGCTGCCTGCCTGCCCTCTCCTCTTAGCAATGGATTTGCTTAGAAGCAGAGTTCAGTGGTGAAAGCCGATGCTCCTTCTTCCTTTGTCGCTTGGAGTTGCCCTCTGTGTGCTGAAACTTTCACAGAGAAGCTGATTTCTGTTGAGCTGATAAAGAATAATGTTTTGTTTTGAATGTGTCGTATAGAGACATCACACCGACATCCGAGGCACCTCCTGGAGGCCCGTGTCTCTCTGCCTGGGAGAGGTACTGGGGGGCCTGGGAGGGGGGCAGATAACGCAGATGACTTCGGTCGTGTCAGAAGCAGCCCGCTGCAGTACTGCAGAGCGACTGCCAGCGCCGAGAGCCATTTCTGAACTGGAAAGTTCCTGCTGCACACACTTTCCTCTCTCCTGCTTTGTTAGTAGGGGATTTTCTATGGAAGCAGAGTCTTTGTTCCCTCCAAGTGCTCCTGGTTAGCCTCTTCTCGCTAGGAAATGAGCAAGAACAGCAGATCTTAAGAAACAAAGGTCTTTTTTGCATGTAAATGCTCCTGAAGAATAGCAGCAACCCGGGAGACAAAGCAAAGCTGTTTCCACAGAGAAATGCGGGTCCTGGCTTCCGCGCCATCTCCTCAGCAGTACCGGGGGGCTGACACAGTCGTGTTCCTCCCCTGCAACCGCGCGGGCCAGGCCGGGGGACCATGCTCCGGGGCCCGCGGCTGCCGGAGGGTGGGG
>NW_008795131.1:429806-432798 GCF_000699145.1 Aptenodytes forsteri
GTGACGCCTGAAACCCGGTGCGCGGGGCCCCGCGCCTGCCGTAGGTTGCAGGTGTACTAACCTTACGCTATTTTTTTATTTTATGAAACTCTGTATGACGGGAATTTGACTGGGAGCAGCTCCTTACCGGGGATGTGTCGGACCCCTACGGGGAAGGGCTAGTTGTGCGTTGTCAGCTCCTTTTTGGCTGTCTTTGTTTTTAGTTTTCCCTTACCGTCAATAAAAATTCTACTTTTGGGAAGCTGCCCGCATGCCACATGTCCGTGCTTCCTGCGGTGACCCTGTGGCTGCCGCAAGGACTTTGCACCCATTAGCAGTGCTCAGGAGGGTGCGATGTCTCGCTACAACCTTGGTATTTCCCCCCTGGGCTCTTGTGGACTGTTTATTTCAGGGATTAGGGATTGCACCGCACGCTCCTCTGGGAACAGCGGGGTCTGCACAGGGCAGCTCTGCTCTCCGGGCCTCGGTGCTGTCGTGATCTCCCAAGGCTGTGTCATGGCAAAACAGGGGACAGCGCTCGGCTCCTGTCGCACCAGCTTTTTCCGATTCTGGAATTTGGTGCTGGTGCGGGAAGGTCTTTCTACCGGCCTCGCCGAGCAGGAGAGGGGACACTCCTCACTCGGAAGCGCTTTGCAGGAGCTGGTGGTAACGCCCCATCTCTGGGTGCTGCCCTCAAACTCTTCGCTACAGGAGCCCAGTTATCAGCCAGGGGAACAAGTCGGGCTGCGATCACCATCCCCTGGGCAGGGACACGGGCAGCTTGCCCTGCCCCTGCCTCTCCCCAGGCAGCGTCTGCCTTTGTCCCAGGGCTGGAAAAGCTTCTATTGTCCCACTCCAAAGAACTCTTGTACAGCGTTTGAGGAGCCTCCGGGGAGGGACAAGGCCACCCCACTCCTCCCAAAGCAGCCCCTGCTGCTCGCTGCCATTGCTGGGGGCTGGGGAAGGAGTCGGTGCTTCTCCCAGCCTGGGAAAAGGCAGCGGGTTAAGCAGAGGAGGGAGCTGGGATGGTGCAATTCATTAACTGGTCGTCCGGAGAAATACACCCCTGGGGAGCTGGAGCTCAACCCTCTGTAGCAGGGGAGCTAAAATCGGGGCTCTGCCCCGTGCTGGCGTGGGGACAGGAGCTGTGCCCCCAGCCAGAGCAGCGACTCGCTGTCCCTGGTGCCCAGGAAAATGACATGAGACGGGTGGGAGCGGTGAGGAACAGCTCAAACCCACTCAATACCCACCCGGCTCCAGGTGCTTCCCCTCCCGCCGCCCCGCAAGTGGGATCAGCCCCGGGATTTCCCCTGGATGCTGCCCCCGGTGCGATCCCTTCTCCCCACGGAGATGGGGCCAAGGCTGCGCCATCTGCTCGAGCGACCAACTTTATTTCACAGCCAAGACCCGCAAGGGGGGAGTCAGGGCTCTCGTGCAGGCTCTGCCTCAGCTTTGCTTTTCAGCCTCTTCTTTCTGTTTCTCTCCTTCCTCCTTCTCTTCCCGCTGGCAGTAGGGACTGGGGATGGGGGGGCCGGGGACGACTCCCTGCCCAAGCCCTCCCGCGCCGGGGCATCACTCAGGACGGTGTTGGCTGCTTTCCCCAAGTCCGGCAGTGGGGCCTGTGTGTCCTGCCCAGTGAGGGCAGCGGCTGCGGAACGGCTCGGCTCCCCGTTTTGGGAAGGGCCTTTCTTTTTCAAACCTTTCCCCTTCTTTTTCTTGTCTTTCTTCTTCCCCTTCCTCTCTTTCTTGGCTGCCTTTGGGGGGGACAGCGGGTGGGCGGGCACGTGATGCTCCACTGGGACGGCTCCTCCGCCCCCGCTGCTCCACGGGAGGCTCAGAGGGACCCCCCCGGGCCTCGCTGCCCGGTCAATGAGCTCCCCGCCGAACTCGTACAGCACCGGCTCCCTGGGCACCGCGATGGCCACAGTGTTGTACGCCTTGCACCTGCAGAGCGGGCGGAGGCATTGAGGCGAGCCCCAGTGGGGCCGAGCGGGGGGACGGTCCCTGCAGCGGGGGGCACTCACCACACATAGAGGTAGGGCTCCACGCACTCCTCCTTGTAGGTGAACTCGAAGCAGGGCACCTGGATGACGTTGAAGAAGGCCTGGCCCACCACCCGTGAGGCCGTGTCATTCACCCGCCGCAGGCACTCCTTCGCCGCGGGGCAGAGCCGTGGTGAGGGGGGGCAGGAGGGGCTGCCGGAGGGGCTGGGACCCCCCGGGATGGAGGGATGCTGCAGGGCACGGCCGGGCGTGGGGCCACTCACCTGCGGTCGCAGTCGCAGTGGCTGATGGTGTGCCAGCGCAGGTTGCGGTACCCGTAGCGGGCGGTGAAGGGGTGGATGACATGCTGGCAGTGGTCATGGTCCCGGCAGCACCAGTCCGTGTCCCGGTGCTCCCCTGCAGGGATGCACAGGATGCAAGCAGGGCTGGGGGGGGCCTGCACGCATGGGCTGGGGGTAGGTGGGCTTGGGATCAGGGCTGGACTGGGGCTGAGCTGGGCTAGGACTGGGATCAGAATTAGATTGGACTGAGACAGGACTGGAATCATGCTGGGCTGGGTTGGGGCTGGGACTGAACCGGCACTTGGATGGGGCCGAGGCTGGCACAGGGATGGGGACTGGGGCTGCACCAGCACCACACTGGGGATGAGACTGGGTCTAGGCTGGGATTAGGATGGGGACCAGGACTGGACCAGGTTGGACCAGCACTGGGATGGGGACCAGAATGGGAGCAGGATGGACCAGGGATCAGGCTGGGGACAGAGGGTGGACCAGGATGGACCAGCACCAGGATGGGGACTAGACAGAGGTGAACTGGGACTGGACTGGCACTGGGGTGGGGACTGAACTGGGACAGGCAGGGATTGAACTAGCACGGGGATGGGGACTCGAGTGGACGAGCACTGGGATGGGACTGGGCTAGGATTGACGGGGACTGACCCAGCACTGGGACGGGAACTGGGACTGGGCTGGGGTGGAGCAGCACCGGGCTGGGGATGGGATGGGATGGGA
>NW_008795131.1:434166-435452 GCF_000699145.1 Aptenodytes forsteri
GGAGCCCTGCGGGGACTGCCGGTGGGGAATCTCACCTCCATTACATGCTCAGTGCTCGCAGCACCTGTGGGCCTCGCGCATGGACCTGTGCCACGTCCCCGCCGCCCGAGAGAAGGGCTGGTACCTGGCACTGATGGCCCCCAACGTCAAGGGTCCCAACTACGCCTGGCTGGACCCCTCCCGGCTCTACTGCCACCCGCAAGTACACAGTGCCTGAGGTGGAGGGCACCCTCGGGGGGGCCCCGGGGGGGGGGCGCGCCCCGGGGCTGTCAGGGCACCCGGCCGTGCCCACGGGCACCGGCACACGGGCTGCAGATGCCCATGATGGGCTGCGGGCACCCAGCACCTCCGCTCTCTCCCCAGGGCCTGCAGGACTGCATGGCTGACCTGCTGCAGCCCTTCCAGGGAGACCCCATCGACATGGTGGCTGGTATCGACGCCATGGGCTTCATCCTGGGTGAGTGGGAATGCGGGTGAGCCCAGGGACCCCGTCCCTCGTCCCCGCGGGGCCTGACGGTGCCATGCCCACCCCCAGGCGCTGCCGCCGCCACCACGCTGCAGAAAGGCTTCCTGGCTATCCGCAAAGCCGGGCACCTCTGTGTGCAGACGCTGGAACAGCCCTACACCGACTACTCGGGCCGAGAGAAGGTGATGGAGGTCCGCACCGATGCCATCTCACCAGGTGAGCCGGCAGGGTGCTCCCATCCCGGCGGGGGGGGGGGGGCAGCTGCACCCCGGGGGCCGGGCACCGGGCACCGGGCACTCAGCCGCAGCCTCTGCCCCCTCCCAGGTCTGCGCATCCTCCTCGTGGACCAGTGGGTCGAAACCGGGGGCACCATGCGAGCAGCCATCCAGCTGGTGGAGCGGCTGGGGGGGGTTGTGGCAGGTAGGAGGGGAGGTACTGGGGCACCCCGGGGTGCACCCATGGGTGCAGTGGGAGCACTGTCCCTGTACCCTGAGGTGACCGGCGCTGAGCCCCACCTCTTGTCCCGCAGGCATCGCCGCCATCTGCATCGAGGACAGCGAGGGCGGGCGGTGGATCCGGGAGCGCTACAAGTGTGCCCACTGCGTCCCCCCGGGCCTGCAGCCCCGCTTTGCCCGCCACCAGTTCAGCTGGGACTGACGGGGGGCTGGCACCCCACATGTCCCCCCCATGGGGCGCAGGGCTGCCTGCTCTTCAGGGCAGGGATGCCCGGGGCATCCACCACCCGGTTTGGCTTTCACCGTACCCGAGATGCTCACCCCTCCTCGGCGGCAGACATCCTCCCCTGCCACCCTCCTCCTGC
>NW_008795131.1:437673-438380 GCF_000699145.1 Aptenodytes forsteri
CCCCCCCGCGCGCCGGGGGCAGGTCGGCGATGACCCTGTCCCTGCGGACCGGAGCCAGCATGTTCATCGTCCCGTGGGGCCGCCGGGGCGGGCTGGGTGGCCGGGGGGAGCGGGGACGGGCCGAGGGCCACCGCGAGGCCTGGGGACAGAGGGAGCAGGGAGCGGCGATGTCCCCATGTCCCAGCTGTCCCCACGTCCCCATGCACAGCATCCCGGAATACGGCTGTCCCTTCCTCCCCAAGCATGTCTGTCCCCGTGTCCCAGCCACACCGAGATCCCCGAGTGTGGCTGTCCCCAGGCTCCGGGGTGCAGCTGACCCCATGTCCCAGCTGTCCCCGTGTCCCAGCCACCCCCACATCCCAACTGTGCCATCCCAGCGTATGGCTGTCCCCATGTCCCAGCCATCCCCCGTGTCCCCAAGCGTGGCTGTCCCCGCACCCCGGGATACAGCTGTCCCCACGTCCCAGCCATCCCCACCTCCCTGCACCCCGGGGTACCGCTGTCCCCGTGTCCCGGCTGTCCCCACGTCCCGAGTGTGCCATCCCAGTGCACGGCCATCCCCCTGCCCCGCCGGTCCCCACGTCCCCGTGTGTGGCTGTCCCCACGTCCCACCCGTCCCCATCTCCCCGAGCGTGACCGTCTCTGCGTCCCACCGGTCCCCCACGTCCCCGCGTGTGCCTGTCTGTCCCCGTCTCGTCCCGTTCCCC
>NW_008795131.1:439234-444284 GCF_000699145.1 Aptenodytes forsteri
GTGCTGGGACTCCTGGGGTCTGTGGGGGGTGAGGGAGGTGGGGAGGGAATGAAAGCCGCTGTCCGCTGGTGCGATGGGAAACTGGTTTCTTGGGGGGGGAAGGGGGAAACTTCAGCCCCGTTGGGCGTTTTGGGGTTGGTCTTGGTTGGATGAGGGAGCATGGGCCGCTTGGAGAGGTCCCGTTCATTGAGTTGCGTGACAGGGTAAGCCATGGCCCGTTAGGGCAGGCAGGGGAGCATATACTGGTGCTACAGATCCTGGTTGTGCTGACTGAGCTGTCGTCATAGCTGTGCCTCCGAAGACAGAGGCAAAGGCTAAGGCGTTGAAGGCCAAGAAGGCCGTCCTGAAGGGGGTCCACAGCCACAAGAAGAAGAAGATCCGCACATCGCCCACCTTCCGCAGGCCCAAAACCCTGCGACTGCGGCGGCAGCCCAAGTACCCCCGGAAGAGCGCCCCACGGAGAAACAAGTACGTGTGGGGTGTTGGGCTCTGCCCTGCTGCAGGGCTTGCGGGGTGGGAGCAGCCCTGTGCGTGGGCTGGCGTTGGGGACCTGTGCCCCGCTGCAGGTCCCGGGGTGAGACCTTGCCAGGGTGCTGCGCTGGGGGGGGTGTTTGGGGTGCAGGTGATGATTTCAAGCGACCAAAGCCTGAGAGTTTGTGATTAGAACTTTTCTGGCTACTGATGCACCCCAGACTTTCTTAGATGGTAGCCGTGGTATTATGAAAGCCCCTGAAGTGCATCGATGGTGTCTGCCAGCCTTTAACCACGGTGTCTCTCCCCTGCAGGCTGGACCATTACGCCATTATCAAGTTCCCTTTGACCACAGAGTCGGCGATGAAGAAGATAGAGGATAACAATACTCTGGTGTTCATCGTCGATGTCAAGGCAAACAAGCACCAGATCAAACAGGCTGTCAAGAAGCTGTACGATATCGATGTGGCCAAGGTCAACACATTGATTAGGTGAGAAGAGGGGGAGAAGAGGTCGCTGGTGGGTGTGAGATGCTTCAAGAGCCCGCAGTGGCTTTTAGCAGAAAACAGGAACGCGTGTGAGTTTCAACAGTTGTGGGTACTCTCGGGAGGTGTGGGATGAAGCTCCGTAGCGTTTTCAGTGTTAAAGTTTTGAGAAATGCAACTTGTGACTGAGCACATCTTAGTGGAAGTGGGAAATGTTGGCAGACCAGAGGGTCGGCTTCATCGGGGAGCTCTTCTAACACCCAGGGAGTCTTGTGCAAGTGATGTGAACGTGTTTTACCACTGAGTAAAGTGATGTTTCCAAAGGAACCACTGATGCACACTGCTATAGCAGGAACGTGGAGCGGGTGGGAGGAGTTGTGTGCCTCTGTACTGATGCCTCCTGTTCCTCTCTAGGCCTGATGGGGAGAAGAAGGCTTACGTCCGACTGGCTCCGGATTATGATGCGCTGGATGTAGCCAACAAGGTGAGAAATCTTTGAAGCTTTGCAGCTCCCGTTGTCTTGTATCTCCTGCGCCCGGTTGTTCTTCCTGGCGTACAGGTGATGAGGTACTTGCGCTTCAAGCGCGGCGGCACTTCTGTGGAGTGTCCCTGAAGTTAGACGGGATCTGAGTGTTCAGAGGCAAGACCCCATTGTCTAGCAAAACGTGATTCTGCCTGGAAGATCGTGAGGTTAGGTGGGAAAAGCTACTGAGAGGGAATTGCTGCTGTTCTTCAGCTCATCCAGGGAGGGGCTCCACTCCACAGGACTACGAGAGCTCCAGAGTATTAGCGGGGAGGATGCAGAAACTGCCCTGCAGCTTCTGGGTTGACAGGGCGTTCATCCTAACGGCATTCTTGGCCAACGCTGTTGGCAGCTCACTTAACAGCGGGAAATGACGCCAGGGGCACCGTTAGGGCAGGGGCACTGCTGCGCTGCCGGCCTGGGCGAAGGAGGGGTTTCTGCCACGCAGGCGGCTGGAAACAGCAGGCAGTTTAGTCCGCGGCGTGGTTGAGGTCGACAGGAGGCGGTGGTGGGTACGTATTGGAGCAGGGGAACGTGGCTGTGGGTTAGCACAGGGGTCACCGTGGAGTTAATGTTTAAAGCAGTTCATGTAAGGCACTTGGGCGGGTCTGGGAGGAAGAAGCCTGTCCTTGGAGGAGAGGAATCCCGGGGAGCTGCAGCCCTGGCAGTGATGTCTGTGGTGGAGGCTCTGCCTTTCTCCCTCCGTAACGTCTGTTTTAACGTGCTTTGCTTCTTTCCAGATTGGAATCATCTAAACTGTATCTACCAAGGACTAATAAACCCTGTGACACCACTGAGGGGCTCTTGTGTTTTGTGACAGCGTGGCCCATGCGAAAGAGAGCGCCCAGGAAACTTTTGGGGCTTCCTTTCAGTAACGGGGTTCCTCCCTCCTGCTGTAGCCTGGTACTAGGTGGGCAGAGCTGACTGCTCTGGGAGAGCCCCACCCCGGGGTCTCCTGCATCACTGACCTGTTCCCTCGGCTGTCGGTAAACGTGAGGTGACACTGCCCCAAATCTCAAATACCTCTGTTTACCGAGACCGCTGGTATCCTCCTGCGTTTTGTTCCCCTGTGTAATTAGTGCGCGTTTGTGATCGGTGTTCTCGGTGTCCTACATAGCTTCCTTCTGGAGCGCACCACAGGCTGATGAGTGCCCGGAGGTGGGTAGTGACCGCAACAGAAACCTGTTTCTGGTTCGGATCTGGCACGAGCGGAGTGTCGCACCATTTTCTGAGTGTATCAGCTATTTCCTTATGCTGCAAGCTTCACTTGACGAAGCCCTCAAGCTAATGCCCTTGCAGGGGCTTTGTGTGGTGGTTCTTTTTTTCTGCGTGATCCCGACTCCCCGCGCTGCAGCGTGTGAATCGCAGCCTGGTTTGCCTGACACCGTTCCTGTTACGTTGCCTGTGACCTCACGGGGTTCACGGCCCTCATCAGGGCTGTTTCCAAACTAGCTGCTGTTCCTGCCGCGGCGGTTTTTACTCCCTCAAATTTGTAGACGAAACCGGCTTTTCAGAGCGCTTGGAGAGTCACAAGAGCGTGGAGTGCTGGGTGAGCAGGGGATGGCGGTGAAGTACGGCTAAGCCTTTAGGGGTACTTGATCTAAAGTACGTGGTTACACTTGACTGAGATGGTGAAAGCCGTGACCAAATATTGATCGGGGTAATTGAGCTCTTGGGCGGTGGGACACCGAGTTCCTTCGAGCCTCTTGCAGAGGGTGGCGGAGTCCCGGGGCGGTGGTTTGAACACGGGTGAAGGATGGCGGCGGGTAGAAAGGGGGAGCTGTGTCCCAATTACCGCCGTTTTCGGGACTGCGGGGCTGCGGGGTAAAGATCTGCGCTGGGCCGTGTTGGCCCTTGGCTTGAGATTCTTCACCTGGTGCTCCCAGCTCCAGGGGCTGGGGAAGTGCAGCTGGATCTGCCGGGCACACCGCAAGCTGCCCGCAATGGGAGGGCGATGCGGAGGCAGCGGGGCAGGCTGCGGAGCGGCTGTACGCGTCCGCTGGGGAGGAGCGGGGGCTGCGGTGGTGGTGTGGGAGAGGCCAGCTGCCATCATGCCCTCGGCCCTGTCTGAGGAGGGTGGCTCTGGGTATCGCAAAGCCTGCGCGCTCGTCTTCGTGCGGGCAGACCTTGGCTGCTGTCAGCCTGCTTCTGAAAGCTGGGGTTGGAAGTGGGGGCTGCCTGGAAGCACCCCCCCTCTTCTCCCTGGACCCTGTGGTGTGCTCGGCTGGGAGGGGAGGCAGGAGATGCTCCCTCCCTGCCGTAAGGGGTGAGAAACTGCCCGGAGAAACTGTGGCTTCCGTGGATGCTGGTCCCTCCTGATCCGCGGGTGCTGTGCAGAGGTCTGCTGGCACCCTGGACGCAGGCCAGAGCCCAGGCTCTCGCCCCTTGCCCTGTCCAAGCCTGGGTCAGGGGCTTGAAACTCGGAGAGCGAGTGCTGTTGGCGAGCTGTGCGGGGCTGGGTAAGGCTGAACAACAGGCAGCCTTCCCTGCCCGTGACACACGGCCCCGCTGCTCGGTGGTGCGAGGACCTGGGACAGCCCCGCTCCCTCCTGGCGTTGGGTCTGATGTTCCCGCCGGCCTGTGGGGTTGAGGGCACCAACCCAACCTCCTGCCCTTGGCCTGGGCGCAGCCTGGGAAGGGGATGAGCAGCAGCAGGGGCTCTGTGCAGGTACGTGCCGCAGCGTGGAGGCTGGGGAGGGCTTTCACATCAGCATGACTTGCAGTCTGCCCTGACCCTGCCTCAACTTAGCCCGGCAGCTGCTGCCGTCTGGCACTTCGCTTCCCTGCGCTTGCTTCTCCCTCTGGGCTGGCAGCCGGCCCGACCCACAGCTGCCCCAGCCCGGCCAGCGCCGCACTGCTGGGAGATGCTCCGGCTAGAAGCCAGGAGGGCAGTGGTGGGGAGCCGGGCTCCCTGCTTTGGGAAGCTTTGTCATGCCTGACCCTTCTACGCTGCTGGAAGGGTGGTGGGAGCGTGGGCTGGTCCCCCTGAGCCTGTGACCCGCTGGGGTAGAGCCGTGTCTGCTCCATGCAGCAAGACAAGAGGAAAGGTGCTGTGATTGGGGCGAGGGGAAACTTAAGATTTGGGCTTGATTGTGTGGGGTATTTGCAGATGGAGTCGGTGCATAGAGGCCATAGGGCTTAAGCCGCAGCTGGGAAGATGCGTTACTGTTGGGATGTGCTGCTGAGGGTAAGGCTGTGCCCTGCCGGGGCTCCCCGCGGCTCGGCGCGGGGCTGCTGAGCTCCGCTTCAGGTGAGGAGGGGGTGAGGCGGCGGGTTTGAAGCTGGTGTAGGTCCCTGCCCATGCAGCGTCCCAAGTATCATGTCACCGCTCCGGCCGCCAGGCTGTTCCCAGCCTGCACCCCCTGCGCCCGCCACGGTGCCGGTGCATGCCGGGGGAGCCCTGGCAGGGTCCGGGCCCTGTGGGGTGTTTCCCACCTCTCTGGAGGGAGGGTGATCGCCTACTGCTTCCACTTAATCACCTCCTTATTTCAACCGCAGCGCCTGTCTCTGCCCGAGCTGAGCTGGCGGTGGGGGTGGGGTGACAGATCCCGCCCTGGGGGCGGGCGCGGGG
>NW_008795131.1:444822-447548 GCF_000699145.1 Aptenodytes forsteri
AGCGTGTCTGGCGGTGGGGTTGGTAGGACAGATCCTGCCCTGGAGCAGGGGCTGGGCAGGAGTCCCTCCAAACCCCACGACTTTCTGCCAGTCCAGTGCAATCCCAGGGCTGTCACGTCAGCAGGATTTGCCTTCCCGATGCTCTGGGGCTCCACAGGACCGGCTGGGCCGGTTCTGGCCCCGCTCTCCTGGGGAGCTGAACCCCCTCTCTCCTCCTGCTGCTCTGCGGGGGGGGGGGCTGCTGGAGGCAGCCTGGTCCTGCCGCTGCGGGAGAGGGCCCAGCACGCTCGCAGGGGGCTGGAGCTGTGCTATGCCGGTGAAGATCGCTCTGGGGGGATGCGAGCATGCAGCAGTCTTCCAGGAAGAGCCCATGGCCTCACACGGCTTTCCCATGCCAGCTCCACTTCACGTGGCTGCCGGGTGAGTCATGCAGCCCAGCCAGGCTCCTTGCCGCCAGGCTGGAGACAGGCAGGTCAGGGACTGCAGCAAGGCTCGGTACCTCTCCTGGCTCCCTTCCCCTGCTCCCTGCACAGCCCTGGGTCTCTGGAAGAGCAGATGAGTGAGGAGGAGGGGAGGGACCCATCCGTGGGAGAGATGGGGTCTTGCTATTCAAGGCTCAGCGTGGTGCAGCTGGGCTGGCAGGACCCAGCAGACTTGAGCGCATCCCTGGAGGGTCCCTAGAACAAAGTGAGCGGCAGAAGCGTGCCCTCTCCCTCCCTGAGGACTGCCAGCTGTCCTCCGCTGGGAACAGGGGCACATCCTTTCCCATGGCCCTGTCCCCCACCCATCCTCCCCCTGACGCCGCTCTGCCCCACAGAAAAGCCAGCCCAGGCGTGCTGCGGCAGCAGTAAACAGACCGATTTTAATGCACGTAACACCCAACATCACCACGGGAGGGACTCGTCCCTTCCCTCACAACCCTCTCAGGCCATCAGCTGTGAAACACAGCCACCTCTGGCCCTCCAGCTGCCTGCGCGGAAGCCGGCTTGGGCTGCTTTTCCATCAGCTGTGCCCCTGGCTTCGGCGGCATCCCCGCGGCTCGGCGAGGCTGTCGGGCTGGTCCAGCAGGGAAGCGCTTTTAGGCAGCAGAGCGGGTGAAGGCAGGGCCCGGGGCCAGGGAGCGAGCCCTAAGGCACATCAGAGCAGGTTTGGAGAGGCCAAGACCTCCAGGAGCCGGAGCCTGGGTCCCCCTCGGCGCGCACATCTCAGTCTATCAGAAACTTCTCACCATCCACATCTCTCCCTGCAGAGCCCTTGCGCAGGGAGGGGAAAAAATCGGAGCGGAGGAGTCGGGAGAAGTACATGAGAATCATGGCGTCGAGCAGCAGGAGGTTGGCAGTGAGGAAGGCACCCTGGCCCTGCACCTCCACGTAGCGGAGGAAGTACCAGGTGAGGTAAGCCTGGGGTGCCAGGCGGAAGGCGAAGTACATCACCAGGTTGACGTACTTGTTGGCCTCGTAGAGCGCCGGGGAAGGCACATTGCTCATCTTCAGCAGCATGCGGACGGTGAGGAAGATGTTGCTCACCTCCACCAGCAGCAGCAGTATCGCCGCCACCAGGAAACGGCCTGTGATGATGAGCGAGACGAAGGCAGAGATGGCCTAGGAGTGGGAGGGGACACAGCAGGGTCAGCTCTCCTCGCCCTGGGGGAGGCGAGTCCTTCCCCCACCAAGGTTTGGGCATACGCGGTGCTGCTCCTCCCACCCGGAGATCCCAGCAGCCCCCCCAAGCACCTGGGCCAAGGGAAAACCAGTCTGGAGAGCCAGTTCCCCCAGGACCAGTTACACCTCCCTGCGCGGGGAGCTGGGACCAGCCTCCGGCTCTTCCCTCGCCCGGCACAGCAGCCTGTCTGGCTCCCGGTGCTCGGAGCCGATGCTGGCAAGTGTCCTGCCCTGCCAGGCGCCCTCGCCTTGTTGATGCGCAGCCTACCTGGCAGCCAGGGTGAGGTGGAGGGAAGGGCTCTGGCTTGCCCTGCCGTAGCACACGAAACCTGCATGGGCTGAGCCCTGGGGTGCGTGGTAGCCCCCCCCCCCGCCCCGTGCTGGCCCTTTGTCTCCCTGGGGCCGTACTCACCATGGCATGGTGCACCAGGTACTCCCAGGAGGAGCGGGACTGGTGGTTGAAGATGATGTCAAGGCTGTCGTGGATGAAGTAGCCTGCGGGATGAGGGAGAGAGCGTTGAGGGGGGGTCTGGCTTGTGCATCGTCACCCACTGCGGTAAGGGGGAGCAGCAAGGAGGAGGAGGGTGGCGTGACCGTGCTCCAGGCGTCGGAAACGCCTCCGCCCCGGCTGAGCGTGGGGAGACGGCTGGGCCCCGGGGGCTGGCAGCCTGCGGGCTCCGTGCTCGCGATCAAAGCAGGAGGCACGGAGAGTCACCCGGCCCATGATCATCCCGGGCCAGCGTGCCGCGCGAGGCTGAAGAAGGGAGTGGGCAGAGCCTGGCGGGGTGGCCGCCGCCATCGCCCTGCCTGGCTCCTTACCTGAGGAGAAGCAGACCAGCAGGTGCCCTGAGATGCTGTAGCCGTCCTGGATGTCGGAGAGCAGCTCCGGGGAGTGCCAGAGGCTGGGGGTGAGGAGAGGAGGAAGGGGGTCAGCCTGGGCGCCCAGGCAGGGTGCTGGGATGGGGGACAGGGGCGCAGGGTGCCATCCCTCCCCGCCTCGGTGCCCGGTACCTGAAGAGGGCCCATAGCCCGGCCGGGGCCGCACGGCGGCGGGCTGGGGTGGGG
>NW_008795131.1:449293-462301 GCF_000699145.1 Aptenodytes forsteri
GGGTGACATGGCACTGGGTGTGTGACACCCTGGGAGGGGGATTATGGGCCCTGTGACCATGGCAACGCAGGGGGGGGGGACGGGGCAGGGGCCATGTGTGACTCCAGGGTGGTGGCCAGGCCCTGTCCCCCCGCCCCGCGCTGAGGCCCTGTCCCTGTCCCCGCAGCATCGTGCACCTGTGCCTGCGCAAGGCCGACCAGAAGCTGGTGATCCTGAAGCAGATCCCGGTGGAGCAGATGAGCAAGGACGAGCGGCTGGCGGCGCAGAACGAGTGCCAGGTCCTCAAGCTGCTCAGCCACCCCAACGTCATCGAGTACTACGAGAACTTCCTGGAGGACAAGGCGCTCATGATCGCCATGGAGTACGCCCCAGGTGGGCCCTGATCTCCCCCGGCGCCTGCAGCTGGTTCCTCGGCAGGTTCAGGGGATGCCAAGCCCTCAGCTCTCCTTGGATCGGGCTGCTGTTGGCCCCATGTTGTGCTCCTTATAAAGATCCCGTGCTTTGGACCCCCAAAGAGTCCAAACACATCTCTCTTAAAGAGACATTTTTGTAGAAAAGGATCTGGGGGTCCTGGTGGACACCGAGTTGACCATGAGCCGAGTGACCGAGCACTGGCACAGATTGCCCAGAGAGGTTGTGGAGTCACCATCCTTGGAGATATTCAAAAGCCAGGTCGTGGTCCTGGGCAACCAGCTGTCGGTGGCCCTGCTTGAGCAGGGGATTGGACCAGGTGACCTCCGGAGGTCCCTTCCAACCTCAACCATTCTGTGATTCTGTGATTATATGCCTTATGCCTGCTAATCATATCCAAAACAAAGAGGTTTCTAACGCCTCTGTCGCTGATAAGTGTGCTACCATCTGCCCTTGGCTTGGGTTTCACACGCATTTCCCTGTGTCAGCTCTCGGCCACGCTGTTGGTCCCACAGCTCTGTGTGGGAAGGTGTGATTTCTAACGAGATTTGCTGTGGAGTTCAAGATGAAATCAACATTTGCATGAGGCTTTGTTAAAAGTTGTACGTGAGCGCTGAATCTGGACCTCCCCTTCTCGATAGGGGCCTCTCTGTGCCACGTGGCCTGTCAGACTGCAAGAATTCTCTTTTGCAGAACAGGCTTATCTTGTTCTGCCATCGAGGTTTATGTCCTCCTCCAAGAGCTGTAATTTTAGCGTTTCTTTTCCTGCTGCCTTTGACAGTATGTCAACAGTAACTTCTCTCTTGCTGTTTCTTCGTCCCACCAACTGTGCTGCCATTGTTCTCCGCACGGTCTCGGGAGCATTGGAGGACGTGCTGCGTGGTCCCACCGGGATGTGCTTTTTCCCATGCACTTAGCTTGTTAAGATGCCGTGGCTAAATCCCCCTGGCTTTTAGGCCGGGTTCGTGCTGCCCTGTGCAGCCACCCTTGCCGATAGCCCTTTGTCGTTCTTTGCAGGGGGCACGCTGGCGGAGTTTATTCATAAGCGCTGCAACTCCTTGCTGGATGAGGATACCATCCTGCACTTCTTCGTGCAGATCCTCCTGGCTCTCCACCACGTGCACACCAAGCAGATCCTGCACCGTGACCTGAAGACTCAGAACATCCTCTTGGACAAGCATCGCATGATTGTCAAGATCGGAGACTTTGGTATCTCCAAAATCTTGAGCAGCAAGAGTAAAGCCTACACGGTGGGTGGCCTGGCCTTGCAGGGGAACTGCTTACCACCATGGCAGCACAGGCTGGAAACTCTGGACTTGGCTCACGACAGTCTCTTGGAAGTCGCTGTAGGCAGCGAGGTTGCATAGTTGCAGGAGATAGCATACTTGCAGTAGGCCGCATCCGTGTGCCGCGATGCTGCTTTGCTCCTTGGAGTTTATACAGGCTGATGTCTTCACGCCCAAGTTTGCTGCAGCTCTCTGGGCTGCAGAAAGGTGAGAAGGACCTGCCTGCCCAAGCCTGGCGGAGGAATGGGGGGTCTGGGCCCACTGGTGAGGGTAGACAGGGTTCCTCCCACTGTCACAGTGGGAGGGGCGGTGTCTGCAGGCTCGTCTGACACGTTCTTGGCAGCTGAATTCCTGCCTGTGCCCCGCCGTCCTGCCTCCTCTTAATCTCCTCTCTCTGCTTGAGACTTGAGTATCATTCCCCACCTGGTCTAATCTGACTAGACGTTTATATCACGCTCATTGCTCCGGGCTCTGATTCTCTCAAGTGGATAGGAGCAAAATTAGAGGTAATCTCTGTGTGTGCAAGAGAGGTCACCGGAAAGGCAAATCCTCCTGCTTTTTACTGAGATTGTCAGGCAGATGTTGACACCAGGGAACAAAAGCTCAGCTCCACTAAGCTTTGGTTGGTGATGCTCTAGCCAGCCTGCGCACTGGGCTCTAAACTGAGCCTTTCTCTTTCCACCTCGCTGCCCCAGTTTCACAGCATCATGGTAAATTTCTTTGCCTCTTCTTAGGTTGTGGGAACTCCGTGCTACATCTCCCCAGAGCTCTGTGAAGGGAAGCCTTACAACCAGAAGAGTGATATTTGGGCTTTGGGCTGTGTGCTGTACGAACTCGCCAGCCTCAAGAGGGCTTTCGAAGCTGCGGTAAGAGGGATATAGTTTACATGTAGTGCAGGGAGCCGTGGCCTCTTGCAGAGGTGAAAATGTATGCTTGGATCACTCTTCTCACTGAGCCTGGAGGTGCGAAGGCAGAGGGCAGTGCTGAGAACTTCTTGCTCCTCAGCCTCACCTCTGACCGCCCAGCCACTGTATGTCTCTCTCTTGTTTTCTCTCCAGAATCTTCCTGCCTTGGTACTGAAGATCATGAGTGGGACGTTTGCCCCAATATCAGATAGATACAGCCCCGACCTGCGCCAGCTCATCCTTAGCATGCTGAACCTGGATCCTTCCAAGCGGCCCCAGCTGAATGAGATCATGGCCCAGGCCATCTGCATTCGGCCCCTTCTGAACCTCTACACTGATGTGGGCAGTGTCAAAATGAGAAGGCAAGTGATACTGCCACCTTAGTGTCCCTTGGGAGGGGCTGCCGCAGCCCACAACGTGTCTGAGCGGCTCGCTGTCTCTGTTACGAGCTCTGAAGGAAGCGTCGTCCCCATGCAGCTCTCCTGCTGCATCTCAGCAGCGTGCAGCTGCTGCGGGCTGAGCCTGGCCCAGTGGCTCGGGGCCACGGCAGGTGCCATGGCAGGTGTGGGCTTGTCATCACAGTGACAGTGAATAGAGAGTTGTGAGCTCAGGGGGAAGTGAACTGATGCCAACTCCCCTCTCTCAGGTGGTTTAAAGCACCTACCGAGGCAATTCTGTGAGCTATTCAGCCGTGGCTTATGCTGTAGCTCTGCCCAGACCTTCTGCGATCCAGGGCTCTGCAGGACCTCTGGGGCCGAGCTGACATTAAGGACTGGATTTTGGTTTGGCAGGCCTGAAAAACCCTTGGCTCCGGTGCCGACAGTGACCCACAGCCGGAACGGGGGACGAGTGAGCAGTGCCAGGCCGAGGGGTGAGTCCTGGCATGGTGTGTTCAACACAGCTCCATTCGGAAGGACCCTTTCCTTTGGATGACGGGGTCAGAGAGGCACTCGAGCTTCTGGAGAGAGGAAGTTAAGAGACGTCACCTCCCCCGAGCCCTGGAGGAGCCCACGGGCACCTTGGCTCTGGGGACCAAGCAGCGCTCTTTCTCCAGCTGCCTCTTCTAGGTTTTGAACCCTTGAATCAAGTTTCTGCTGTTCCCAGCAAAGGCAGGGAACCAGCTGGAGGTGCTGAGGGGGGATGTCCCAGCGCAGGGCAATGCAGCTGGCACTGGTAACAATTAGGCTAGAGCTGTCGTGGTGCTGCTTCCCTCAATTCTGGGATAAAATGCAAGGCGCTGTTCCCATGTGCTTCTCTCAGCCCTGGCTGGGAGCTCCCCAGCAGCCCCTTGCCAGCCTTGGACCGGTGCTGGTCTGGCCCTGCTGGCTGGCAGGCAGCTCTGCTGGCACCCAGACTGGCTGGTGTCATTTCTTTTCCTGTGGGAGGAGAGGCAGGGATCTGCGTTGATGATTTCTCTTTGACCCGTAGGTGTTCGAGGTGGTTCAGCCAGGACGGGAATCCCTCCTCCGCTGTCGTCCATCTACACCTGGGGGAGCGGGATCACCACCCCCCTCCGCCTGCCCATGCTTAACACCGAAGTGGTGCAGGTGTCTGCCGGCAGGACGCAGAAGGCCGGGGTCACCAAATCGGGGCGGCTCATCCTGTGGGAGGTGAGTGACGGGGAACCTGCGGCAGGCAGTGGCCGTGGAAGCCTCGGATGTGCCGTTTCTGAGGAGGAGACGTTTCTGCTCACTGCACAGGCCCTGGCGCTGCGTCCCCCAGGACCTCTGTCCAGTCCAGGGTGCGGGTAACACTGCTAAGCCTGTGGGAAGGGGCTCTTGCTGCACGGAGGTGCAGCAGCTGACGTGGCTTCTCTCTGCCAGGCTCCCCCGATGGGTGCTGCGGGAGGCCCTTCTCTCCCAGGAGCCACCGAGCAGCTCCAGCCTCAGTTTGTGTCCCGCTTTCTGGAGGGCCAGTCTGGCGTGACCATCAAACACGTGTCCTGCGGTGATCTCTTCACAGCCTGCCTCACAGGTGCGCTGCTGCCTCCTGCCTTCGCCTGGCTGAGTCCCAGACCCCTCTGCATGGCAGCTGGCTTGCAAATGCAGCGTGACTGCCTGGGGAGCCTGCTCAGAGAGGAACCCGAGAGATCCACTGCACTGGGGTGACATGAAGGCCTCTGTGGCCTCTCATGTAACATCAGGTGGGGGTCGGAAATGGCAGGCACCGTCCTCCTATGATGCCACACGGGTCAACTTGGTCCCAAAGGTCTGTCTGGTGTGGGGAGGGCCACAGGTTTGTTGTCCTGGCTGCACTGGTGTCACCTGAAGCCAGAACTGGCTTGTACAGTGGGGACTGCAGTGTGAGGAGTGTCTGGGAAGTTCAGTCTTTCTCTGTCACGTACTCTGAGAGTGTGACGCAGACACAAGCAGTGACCAGCGGTGACTGGCGTTGCAGTGAGAAGTCAGCGTGAGCTCCTGCAGGGCCAGTTGTCCTCAGCTGCAGGAAGGCAGGGTCTGAAGCCCCCTTAGAGTGGGCCAGGAGGCGTTCTGGCTGGGAGGGGAGCACGCACACCAGCCCAAGGCCGTGTTTGTGGAGCAAAGCCCTCCCCATGGTCCTCTGGGAGCCGTGTTTGCACTTCTGCTGGGGATCAGGGCAGCAAATGACAGATATGCAACCGGCAAACTTCGTAGGCATGTGTTTGTCCTACCTCTCCATGGCGTTTCCTGCCACCCCTCTGCTGGGTGGCTGCTCAGTGAGTGTCCCTGTGTATTTAACACCTTGACAGACCGTGGAGTTAGCAGCTCCTGCGTACACAGCTGCAATAATGTTATCTCAGTGCTCTCCTATCATCTGCTGTTTGTTTGGCGAGTTGTCGCGGCACATGGAGGCTGCTGCTCTCTGGAAGCTTGCTGAAGGCTTCTGGCCCCCGCAGCAAGTTATGAGTCAGAGTGGGTCCAAGCAGAGCCGCTGTCCTGGGAGCCAGGGCCAGCCCCACGGGCTGCGTGTGCCTTGCAGGGCCTCACGTGTGCCAGTAACACGACTTCTTTCTGCTTTTCCAGACAGGGGGATAATCATGACTTTCGGCAGCGGCAGCAATGGCTGTTTGGGGCACGGAAACTTCACGGACGTAAGCCAGGTTTGTCGTGAGGATGCTGGGCACGCTGCTCCCCCAAGGTAGAGGATGGATCATGCCTTCTGCGCCACATGAGAGGGCTCATCCCAGCTCCAGGGATGTGCATCCCAGGCATGCTCTGGCATCCCACCCCCTCCCCCTCCTCTCCCTGTCACTGCGGGTTTTAAAAGACCCAACCTGCCTCTCTCTTTCTCTCTCCCCCCCTACACAATGATCTCTTTGAGCGTGGGGGAAGTCAAGAGCTGCCTTGTGGTTGCTGTTGGCAGGCACCCAGCTTGGAGGCTGCTTCCAATCACACACCTGCCTGCTTCACTCTTGGCCTGCAGCTGCCAGGGTTCACTGAGAAAAGTTATTTTTCAAAAGAGCCAGTATTTAAAGAAGAGCTGTGTGTTTCCGATTGGCTCGGAGCACTAGGGCTGAGGGCCCGTCGCTCCCTTCCAGCTTCTTCCTTGCCTGCCCTCGGATGTGGCAGGGGCCCGCGGCGTTCCCCCAACTCCTTCCCCCCCCGGGGGGGGGCCCCCAGCCGATGGCCTTCCAGCCGGCCCGGAGACTGGTGCCATTTGTCGCTGTGGTCAGCTGGCTCGTTCGTTCCTGCTCCGTCCAGAGCTGAGCTGCTTGGTGCTTATTGCTGGGGAGGGGAGACCAGTTGGGAGCAGCAGCCAGATCCCAACAAATGGTGCTTTTCACTTGAAGAAGATAATGAGAATGAGACTCGCTGGGGCGAGGTGTCAGATCTAACAGCAGGTCACAGCAGGGGCTGGGCGAAATGTGGAGATCCTGGTCTCTCCACACCCTAACGAATGTGTAACCGATAGCTCACAGCTCTGCGCAAAAGCCTTTCAGCCGATGCATCCTGCACCATGCCCCTGCCTGCTCAGAGCGTGCGTTAACAGCCCCTGGCACTCCCCACATGGGCAGGGGGGCGAATCCCAACCCTTCGGCTGAACCTATTCCCTCTCCAAACCGTTGTGCTGGCTGCTTTCTTCCGCCCCAAAGATGTTTGCATTATCTTCTGTGCTGTGTGCACGTAGCCGCTAAACCCTTTGAAGACTGTTTGGAACAAAAAAAAAACCTCTCTGGTGTTTGTGTTGGATGAAAACTGGGATGCTGCCAGCGCTGTGTTGAGGCTGGGGGGGCCGGGTGGGAGGGATGGGAGCAGCCGGGCAGGCTGGGAGGTCTCGGCTGACGGCTGCTGCTCTTCCCCTGCCAGCCCAAGATCGTGGAGGCCCTGCTGGGCTACGAGATGGTGCAGGTGGCCTGTGGTGCGTCTCACGTCCTGGCGGTTTCCAACGAACGGGAAGTGTTTGCCTGGGGCAGGGGGGATAATGGTAAGAGATGTCTGCTTTGCAAAACAGGGCTTGTGCTTTCCATTGCCTGTTTCCACTTCCCTCGCTGGCCCTGCTTGCCCGCAGTCCTCTCCAGATGCACCGGGCTACGTGGGTGTGGAAGAGGTGCAGCTGCTTTGCCGCATACCAGGGCCCCTGTGCTTTGGGTTTCACTGCCTTCTGTGGCGATAGGTCCCAGGCTGGGCTCCTGCAGCAGCTGTGTCGATGCCGTTGATCGTGGGGGTGTGCTCAGTTTGCGTGTTGCCATCAGCTGTGCCCTGCTCTGTTCCTCCTGCCAGGTCGGCTTGGGCTGGGTACCCTGGAGTGCCACAACTCCCCCCAGCAGGTCGCAGTCCCACCGGACCACGAGGCTCAGAGGGTCATCTGCGGCATCGATTCCTCCATGGTCCTCACAGTGAAGAACCAGATCCTCGCTTGTGGGAGCAACAGGTAAGGGAGTGAGGGTCTGTGCTCCAGAGCTTGCCTGCAGCCTCCTGGGCCTGCCCAGCCCAGGAAGAGGGAGCAGGAGGCTCTAGAAGACATCTCTGTGTGATCCTACTCCCCAGCATCTTGCTGCTGGTGGTGCAGTTATGCTAGGGCAGGCTTTGTGTCCGGGCTGTCTGGGCCAGGCTGCATTCAGCCGGCTCTGAACTCTGCTTTTCCCCGTGCAGGTGTAACAAGCTGGGCCTAGATCGGATCAGCTCAGCAGAGGAGCCTTCCTCAGAGGACCAGGTGGAAGAGGCCACCATGTTCATGTGTGCCCAGTCGTCCCCCTTGAACCAAGAGCCGATTGTGTGTGCTGACATCGGTACAGCGCACTCAGCTGCAGTCACAGGTGAGGGGGGTGTGCCCAAATCCCTGAGCGGGGACCTGCATTTTCGCTGTCTTCCTCGTGCCTCCATTTCCCATGGGTAGAAGCCTCAGAGAGGCTCAAGAGGCACCGTGCTCTCGATGCTGGAGCTCTGTGGAGCAGGATGTTCAGCATGGTAGAGAGCAATGGGCTTCAGTGCATCCTCGGGTGACACCCAGTTGTTTCTCTCATCTTTGTTGTCAGCTTCTGGCCAGTGTTACACCTTTGGGAGCAACCAGCACGGGCAGCTGGGCACCAACTCCTGCCGCAACAGCCGCGTACCCCACCTGGTTGTGGGGCTCCAGGCGATGAAGGTCACCGTGGTGGCTTGTGGGGATGCCTTCACTGTGGCTATCGGAGCAGGTGAGGCTGAAGCACCTGTGTCCTCGGCTGCAGCAGGCCCTGGCTTTCCTCTGCCTGCAGTCCATGCTGTGGCCAAGGCAGGCCTTGGAGATAGCCCAGGGCGGTACCAGGGAGATGGGAGGCCTGTTTGTGGGTGAGCTCTGTGTGCAGCGAGGTGTACATACCCCTCTGCAGACGGCGAGGTGTGCACTTGGGGGAAAGGAGCCAGGGGACGCCTGGGCAGGAAGGACGAGGAAACGGGAGCGCCGAGACCTGTGCAGCTGGAGGAGACGCATCCATACCTGGTGACCTCCGTAGCCTGCTGCCACGGGAACACACTGCTGGCAGTAAAGCGTGAGTAGAGGCTTTGTCACCGTGACTCCTGCCACTAGGGCCCAGCCAGACACAATGCCTCGTGACTGGAGCTGTGCTGAGTAACCCTGGCACATAAGCTCTGTGTTGTTCTAGTCCCTCTAGAGCTGTAGATGAATAGAAATAACTTGAAGCCCATAAAAACTCCCCTTCTGCTATCCAGCACCATGACACTGCCACTTCCACTGGGCTGGGGGAGCAGAGGGACGGCAGAGGCGATCTCGTGCACTCCCAGACAAGTGGGCTGGCCAGGCTGCGGCTGGTGGGGAGCTGGTGTGCTGGCGGTCCACCGAGTATCCAAAAAGAGCAGCTCTCTAATTGATGCTGCTGAAATAGAAGCTGAGATTTGAGGCGTCATTTTGGCTGCTGGCTTTCCATTGTGGTTTGGAAAAGATAGCGATGGTTTTGTGGTTCTTCTCTGCTCGGGCCAAAGGCAGCATCGTTGCGCGGTTAAAACATGCCCATGGCGTGACCTGCCCTACCGTTGCCTGGATGTACGATGGGAGCCTGGCCCAGACTGCTGGAGGGGCCTTTCTTCCTCCTCTGCTGGGCCGATTATGGCCTCAGCGCTGGGCTGAGGGATTCCGGTCCCAGCCCACTTCAAGGAGGCTAATTACACCCCGGAGGGGAGGAGGCCCGGCTGACTGCCCCAGCGCAGTGGAATCGGCTGTGGCTCCCGTTCCTCCCCTACGAGTTCCGAGCTCTCACGTGATGTGTGCTGCCACGTGAAGGGGACAGGGAATGGCCGAGTCCCCAGGCTCGGGAACAAGTAGGGCATTTGTCATGGGAGTAAAAGGGTTTTGTTTCTGCAGGAAGGCTGCAGGCTGCTCTCCCCTTCCCGCTGCCGGAGTCACCCTGTGCTCCGTGGCAGCTGGTTTGTCAGCGCCCACCTGCAGCACCGTAAGAGCAGGGACTGAGCACGTAGCCCCCACCGTAGCCCCACTGCTGTCCCTCCGCACTGCCCAGTCCGAAACCTCAACCCTCCTTCCCGGTAGTGGAAGTACAAACTTGGCAGCAGGGGTGGCAGGGCAGCAGCCTCGCCTGCTCCAGCATCCCTCAGTAACCGGGGTGCAAAAAGCATTGAGACCTCTGTAAAAAGCTAAGTTCTGCCTCTGGACTTTCACACAGCTCAGTCTGCCTGGAAAACCTCTCCAGAGAGAACACGAGAGCCGGTGACATGCTTGATGTCATTGCCGCTTGTCAGCTCTGGCTGTGATCTGACCCGGAGAGGGTGCTGGCACAGCCGAGCGGTGCTCCACCTTTGGGGCGGCAGTTCTGCGCCGTTCTGCGGTTTCCTCCCATGCAGCCAACACCGTTTTTAACTGGCTTGGGCTTCCACCCGCTTTATCGTGAGGCCGTTGCTGCGCCCTTCTCTCAATCCCGCTGCAAACACAGGAATAACTGGGAGAAGCCAGGTGTGCTGGAGAGGAAGGGTGCAAGCCTCAAGAGACTGCATTTCCTCCTGCTTGGGCTCTGTGCGCTGGGCATTGCCGCCTGCTTGTGCCGCTACTGAGGCCTAGTGGCGGCTTCCTGGGGTAATGGGACAGGGATTGCGGTGCCCATCTGTTGGGCGTCTGGCCTGCGTGGGGCAAGGCACTGCTGCCTGTAGCTTCATTGAGAATGGCGGCTTACGGCTTATTCTTGCCCTTTGTGTTTCAGCTGCCGTGGAAGAGTCACCCTCCCAGTGAGTCTGAGTTGAGAGGGGCCATATCCAGCCTCGTCGTATAGATGCGGAGGCACCCCCAGCCACCCGGCGTGCCTGCCCTTGCTGCCGCTGCCTGCTACAGCCTGGCTCGGACCTGCGTCCCTGGACTCGGGAGCTCCTCAGCTGCGCTCCGAAGGCAGCAGTCTGGAAGCAGGGAGCTCCTAACGATGGTTCCCACGGAACCGGAGCTGGTCTCGCTTATCGAATCAACGAGGGTCGCTGTGAACCTCCAGCGCCTGAGAGCTGCTGCCCGGGATGTGCCGTGGGGCAGACGTCCCCGGAGCTCTGGTGCTGCCTTCAGGGGGTTGCACCGGGGGTCTGCCCCTCTGCGCTGGAACTGCCTGTGTAGAAGGGTGAGCAGCACAGAGGTTGTTTTCCCCCATGGAAGCTGTCTCTGGTTACAAAGCCCAGGCTGACAGCTTGGTGTCTGAGAGAGCTGTCAGCCTTTGCACGGCAGTGTCTGGAGTTAGGGCCCCAGGCGCTACACTGGGTGACTAAGTGCAAACCTCTTTTCTAATTAGAGAAGTCTGTCCTTTCCCATCCCCCCCTTAAAAGATTTCACCCAGTTGTTGAGCTGTTCATCACGCTTTCGAGGGTCCTGGTCTGCATGGCTGGCCGAACCCGGCGCGAGCAGCCTCTGTACGGTGCAACCCGGCTCGCTCACCCGAAATGCTGCCTGGAGCTTTCCAATTACGGCCTCCCCCGGCCCCAGGAGCTCACTGGAGGATCCTCAGCTGACGTGTCCTGAGGCCCCTAAATCCTGCTGCTGACCAGCTCACTGGCTCCCAGCTGAGCTAGCGGAAGGCAGCAAAACACAGCGAGCGATTGTCAGTAATTGAAGTTTTTTAACCCAGATCTCTCCAGGGAGATGAGGAGTTTTCACCAGGGATCCTCTCTGCAGGCAGGAGGGGGCATATCGCCATGTCACAGGCAGGAGTTACGTTTTTTATCTCCAGAAGGGTTGTTTCCTTTCCTTTTTTTCCTCCTCTTTTCTTTTTTTAACTTACATCTGCCCTGGGCCATTTTCTGATGAGCTTCTGTCTCTGATCTGTCTGACATTGCAAATGCTCTTGCCTTTCACATCCATCTTTGTGCTGTTGCCAATCTGTTGTGTATAAAGTCAGTGCTTTCATAAGCTGGCTGAGATGAAATCTCTCTAATTATTTTTGTGATTCTTTCCTGTTTTCAATGAGGGAAACCTCGCCGGGCTCTGGTAGAAGCCGACTGATCCCTCTGTCATGTGAAAGGTAATGAATTTCTGCAGGTCTCCTGCTCTTTCCTCCCTTGCCTCCCAGGCTCCGGCTGGGGAAGGGAGCACGTCCCATCCAGCCGGGAAAGGCGTGTGCAGCCCTGACTGCAGACGCGGCCTCCCTGTTTGGCTCCTGGCAGGGTGGGTGCATGGGTTTTTCCCTGCCGTCTTTGTTTCTTGCGGAGCTGCCTTCTCAGGCGGTTACACCCTGCTATCCCAGGAAGCTGACTTGCGTTCAAAGGCTCTGCCAGTCCCTTGGCACTCGCCTTGTGCTGCAGGTTACAGGGACGGCTCCGGCAGCCCCGTGTCAGCGGAGGGGAAGGTGTTCTCCGCTCCCAGACCAACCTGGGCACCAGGGTAATTGCAGGGCTGGGTTAAATTGACCCGAAGCCCCTCTGGGCTGCTGTCCTCCTGAGCTGTCGGCAGCACCGGCTCCTACAGCAACAGATTTCACCTGGCTGTGCTGTGTGCTCAGCTCTGGGGGCTCCCCTCACCCCACAACACGTGCAAACACATCCCATAAGAAGGGATTGGCGTTCCTGCTACAGCCTCGCCAGGCCTAGGGGCTGGCTGGGACGGCAGGCGGGCAGGACAGAGGTCTCTGCCACCCTTTGCCTTGTCAATGGTGGCACCAAAAGCCACCACTCCGGGGGATGTGTGGCCGGAGAGCCGGGCTCTCCCTGCTCCAGCTGGGCTGCCGAATCCAGGGGTGAGCCCCCGGCAGCCCCCCCTGTTCCCACTGATGTGCTGGCGTTTGGGTGGGTTGTTTTATGGCTTAATGATACCTTTGCACAGCAGTGCTGGGCTGGAGGTGTCACTGGCTCGAATATTGGGACCCTTTGCTCGGGGCAGGGGGAACCAGCGCAGACCAGTGCGCTTTGTGCTGGGCCGGGGGCTCGCGGCGAGGGCTGGAGCCCTCGGGATTTCGCAGCCTGTGCACTCGGTGCAGGAGTTCAGCTGTGAAGCCCAGCGAGATGATTTGAATAATTTAATACCGGGCTGTGACCAAGCCTGGCGAAAGGGTAAAGGAAACAAAGAGGCCCCCAGCCCCGAGCAACAATAGCTCTTGAAACGACAAGCCGAGGCATGTCCACGCTGCCGGAGGCAGAGAGCAGCCCGGGCAAATAGGCCAGTTGCATTCCTCACGTCTGCTGCTTTGTTTCCCTGCAGAAGCTCCCGGTGAAAACTGCAGGTCTCAGGGCTTCTCCCTTTATCCTTGTTTTGTTCCCGCGTCCTGCGGAGCTGGTGGTGGATCAGCCGCGTCCCCGTGGCTCTTCCTGCTAAAGGAAGGCAGGGCCAAGAGGGAGCGGGCAGGGGAGGTGATGCAGGGATGGGGCTGCCTGGTCCCATCTTGCGCATCCCGGCCGGTGCGGGTCCCCTCTGTTCCTCGTCACCCAGGGAAAGCCCGTCCCCATTCCCGTGCTTGATAATATCCCGCTGACCTGGGGCCATCGTTGTCAGCAGGAAACAGCCCAAACCGCCTCCTG
>NW_008795131.1:462570-464606 GCF_000699145.1 Aptenodytes forsteri
TTATCTGTCCCTCCAGTTTAAGTTAAATACAAGGCAGAGGGATGGAGCAGGGGTGCAGGGCAGGGAGAGGCCGGGGGAAGGAGGCGAGGAAGCCTCCCTGAGCCCAGATGGGTTCAAGGACTGACCTGTCATGGGGGACAGAGAACGTATCGCCTGCACAAAGGGAATTGCCCTGCCCGGAGGTTGAACGTCGCCTTTGTGTGAGACAAACGCCTGGCTGTGATGTTGAGTGCGGGGAGGGCCTTCGTTAGGGAGAGGGGAAAAGGAAGGGATCTTTGTTTGCAGGGTCTGACACCTCCCAGCCGTCCTGCCGGCACAGCCAGCGCCTTCTGATGGCTTTGTCAGCTCCTGGCTAATTAGCGGAGATGCTCTTTGGTGAGGTTAGGAAAGAAAAATTTTTAAAACATCAAAGAGAAGCAGTAAATAGTGATAAAACTCGGCTCTGTTTCATGCCTGTCATCGGAGACGCAGGCTTTCTAAGCTTGCAGGAGTGCTGTGTCCTGTGCCTTCTGTGGGGGAGGCCCGGGGAGGCCTATCGCCCCGCGGGATGCTGACACGTGGGGCCGAGGGCCCGTCCTTTTGGCTCGAACCTTGTCCCATAGCGGTGTCCAGGGCCGGGTCACAGCGTGTTGGGGCGGGTGTCTGGGGTAGTGCCTTTCTCTTGTTGGGAGGCGAGCCTGGCTCCAGGGCGTGCTCTGACTTAGTGGCAGAACCGGACTGCGGGGCCGCTTGTAGATCCTGTCCTGGGGGGATCACAGCTCTGACCAAACCCGGCCCGGGAGCATCGCAACCCCAGGCTGTCACCCCCATGACAGCTCTGAGGTGCCCGGTGCGCCCCGCTGCTCCCTGTACGGTTGCCCACTGTCATTTGTTTATACGCGTTGGGCTTCCAGGCTCTCTGGGAGCCGGTTAAAGTTTAGCTCGCTGCTCTCCGCCACCCGAGCAGACTGCCAGCTAGTCACGTCCCTTGGAAAAAACCCCGCGGTGGCTGTTCACGCTCGACGTACGCCGGTACGAGCTTCCCCGCTATTTGGGTGTCGGGAGCTAAAGCCTTGTTGCAGCTCAGGCCGTGGCAGGGTAACCTGTTATCCCTCAGGGTAACCCCAGAAATCAGCCACCCATCCCCTTCTTGGCGGCTCCGGCAGCGAGAGCAAGGCAGGCTGCCTGCCTTCCTCCCCTCCCCGGGCTGCTGGAGGATTTTATTTTAAGCAGAGCCTCTCGGGGAGAAGGGTAACATGAGCTCCTTGAGTGACAAGTGATAGAGCTTGACTTGCTTAGCGTGTCCCCCAGGAATCCCTCTCCTCTGCCATTTGCTAATTGAAAACTGCCAACATTTGGGTCTGGAGCAACTGCAGCCCTTAATGGGAAGCTGGCTGGAGCGTGCGTCGGTGGGACTAACACATGCTCGCAGCCTGTCATCTGCTCGTCTCCATCTCTAGGGAAAGGGGCAAATACTCCCATATGCTGCTCCGGTTTCTGAAAGAGTGAAGTGGGGGCTGGAGCCAGACAGGTTTTTCTTTCATTCTCCCTCCTCCAAGCCCTTGCTAGGAGGTTAGAAACCACCACGGGCCGGAGGGCTGCTCTTGGCTGCAAGCCTGGGGCACGAGCTCCGAGCGAGACGAAGCCATGGGACTGCACGGTCCCTCTGTGCCTGCAGCACGGGGCGGGGGGGGGATGCTCAGGGCAGCCCCTCCATGTCCTGCTCCGCCGTTGCCCAGCTCAGACCCTGCCACGGGCCATGGCTGGGACACGGGTTGCTCTGTGCGGCAGGAGCAGGTACGGGAGCCGTCCCCATCACCACCCCAGGCCCCGGGGTGCACGGCTCCACTGCCCTCGCTCAGGGGCGCAGCCGCAGCTCCGGGCTGCCTGCAGGAGCGTGGTACCCCCGGGGCACCCCGGGCTGAGCCAGCGCTGCCAAGGAGGGGACGCAGGGTCAGCGAGGACAGCACGGTGCGTGCCCGCACCCCCGGAGCCAGAGCCCAGCCCTGGGCCAGGGGAGGCCCCAGACCCGTGGCTTGTCCCCGGTGCGGTGCGGT
>NW_008795131.1:466364-468123 GCF_000699145.1 Aptenodytes forsteri
CCCCGCCAGCCCCGGCACCCCGACACCACGCACGGGATGCAGGCAGGGCCGGCTGCCCCCGGAAAGCTGGCAGGGCAATGCCAGCGGTGGGGCGATGCCAGCTGTGGGGCGATGCCAGCTGTGGGCTCCCCGGAAAGGGCTGGGTGCCCGGCCCCGGCCGGGAGCAGCTTATCTTGGCAGGTACCTGGTGACTCCTGCAGAAACACCCACTGCAAACAGACCGGGCACGTGGCAGGGCTGGATGCGGCTGTGCCCCGCGGGGGTCACACCCCACAAACCAGCACGGGGCTGGTTTTCCTGGGTGTCGCTTGGCCCCCCAGCACAGGGGTGGTGGCTGCAGGGGACATCACTGCGCCGTGCCCGGGCATCCCAGGCCAGCGTGTGCCAGGCAGCACTGCTGGCTCCGTCACGCTGTTTCGCATCCACTTGGCAGCCCCGGTCGAGGCCGCGCCGGTGCCTGCCAAGGGCGCGCGGTGATTAGACGTGCAGGGGCTGTGTGCGGGCAGGGCAACCTCGTGGCCTCGTCCAGAGCCACCTCAGGGACACCAGAGCCCTGGGGTCGCTGCGTGTCCCTGCTGTGTGTCCCTGTGGGCAGCACCCATGGCCTCCCACCCCAATGTCCATCAGGGGTGGCGTGTGGGGTGCCACCCTCGTCTGTCCCCGGGCACGGTGTTGTGAGGGCCAGGGGTGATGGTGGCTCCTGGCCAGCCGTGTCATGGGCCACGCTGCCTGTTCGGCTCCAGCCCCGTCCCTCCACCCCACGCTGCCCCTCCGCAGCTCAGGGCTGAGCAGGGCCATTCCCACCTCGGGGACGGCTCTCGGGGGGGGAGCACCCTGTCCTGGGGGCCCAGTGGGAGGGGGACCCCTCCGGGGCGGCTGCCTGTTACCCCCCGTCCTGCTTCACCGCGGTGGTTTGTGGGGCTGTTTCCTGCGAAGCGGGAGACCTGGGGCCATGCGTCTGGGCTGCACATCTAGCTGTTGCCCCCCCACCGCCCACCGCACTCCCCGAGGGCCATGGCTCCCCGAGGGCCGCAGCTGGATTTGGTGCGGGGTGAGCACTCAGCAGCAGAGGGGCAGCGCCGACGTCCTGGGGTGGGATGGCGGGGACCCCATGGGACATCGTGGCTGTGTCACCAGTGACACACTGTTCCCCAGCCCCGGGTGATCCTGACCCTGCTCTGTGTCTTGCAGCGAAGGCGTCTTCAAGTGTCCGGAGGACCAGCTGCCCCTGGACTATGCCAAGGTGAGCCCAGCATGTGGCTGGGGTACCCCGCTCCGAGGGAACGTCCCCGTCACCTGTGCCCCCCACCAAGGGGCCAGCCCCGGGCTCCGCACACTCGCCTGGCACAGCCGCGCCAGCCTGGCACAGCCGCCCGTGCGGAAGCAAGAGCCCTTTGTGCCGCGGGGCCAGGGAACGGAAACCCACTCTTGACAAAGGGCGCTTGTTCGTGTGCTGGCGGGGGGGATCCGGCCCCGGGCAGCATGCCTGCGGCTCCCAGCCAGGCTGGGGGGGGTCCGTGTGCCCCCGCAGCCCGGTGCGGGATGCTGATGTGCCGGTGCTGCCTCCCCAGATCTACCCCGACCCGGAGCTGGAGGCGCAGGTGCTGAGCCTGGCCATCCGCTGCATCCACAGCGAGGAGGGCTGCCGCTGGAGCGGGCTCATCAAGCACCTCCAGGTAGGGTCCAGCAGGACGGGGGGGCCAAGGCTGCACCCCACGGCCCCCCCCTCACTGTCTCTGTCCCCCCCCCAGGCCCATCT
>NW_008795131.1:468448-470476 GCF_000699145.1 Aptenodytes forsteri
GGCACAGCCTGGCCATGGGGACAGAGCCTGGATGGGGGACGCCATGGGGGTGTAGCCAGGTTGGGGGGTGCAATGTGGGGTGCAGTGTGGCCATGGGGGACCCAGATGGGGGGGCAGGGCACCATGGAGGCACAACCTGGCCATGGGGACAGAGCCTGGATGGGGGACACCATGGGGGGCACAAGCTGCCCATGGGGACAGTGCATGACACTGGGGGGGTGCACAACCTGGGCATGGGGACAGAGCCTGGGCAGCGGACGTTATGGGGGGCACAGCCTGGCCATGGGGGGCACCGCATGGCCCCATCCCTTGGCAGGGCGATGCTGCCCTGGTGATGATGGTGACGATGCTGCCGCCATCCCCAGGGCCACCAGGGCACGTGTCCCCAGGAGAGCGTGTACTGCGAGAACAAGTGTGGGGCCCGCATGATGCGGCGCCTGCTGTCCCAGCACACCCTGGCCGAGTGCCCCAAGCGCACCCAGCCCTGCACCTACTGCGCCAAGGAGTTTGTCTTCGACACCATCCAGGTGAGACGGGGCCCACGGGGACCCTTCCCCCGCCGGCTCCTGGCCCCGGCTGACGGCCACCCTCCCTCCCCAGAACCACCAGTACCAGTGTCCCCGGTACCCCGTGCCCTGCCCCAACCAGTGCGGGACGCCCAGCATCGCTCGGGAGGACGTGCCCACCCACCTCAAGGAGAGCTGCAACACTGCCATGCTGCTGTGCCCCTTCAAGGAAGCTGGCTGCAAACACCGGGTGAGTGTGTCCCCGGCCCCGTGCCGGCGTCCCTGTGACCATCCCGCCCTGGCGTCCCACCATGGCGTGCCTGTGCCCCACAGCATCCCCACACCTCTCCTGCCCTGACATCTGTCCCGTCCCCTGTGGTGTCCCTGTTCTGCTCTGTCCCATCCATGTGGCTCCATCCTTGTCCTGCCTCACCCCTGCGTCGCTTTGCCATCCAAGCGTCCCCATGTCATCCCAACCAGGTGTCCCTGTGCCACCTCTGTGTCCCCACGGCATCCCTGTGCCGTCCTGCTCCAGTACCCCCATGCTCCAATGACATCTCCGTGACATCCCCATGGCATCCTTCTCCTGTCCTGTCCCACCCCATGCCCCACGCTGTCCCGTGCCCCCGGCGCCCCCCCCTGCTGCTGGTCCCGCTGTTCCCACAGTGCCCCAAGCTGGCCATGGGCCGGCACCTGGAGGAGAGCACCAAGGCGCACCTGGGCATGGTGTGCGCCCTGGTGAGCCGGCAGCGGCAGGAGATCCTGGAGCTGCGGCGGGATGTGGAGGAGCTGTCTGTGAGCAGCGACGGGACCCTCATCTGGAAGATCGCTGACTACGCCCGCAAGCTGCAGGAGGCCAAGGCCCGCAGCAACTACGAGTTCTTCAGCCCCCCTTTCTACACCCACAAATACGGCTACAAGCTCCAGGTCTCGGCTTTCCTCAACGGCAATGGGAGCGGGGAGAGTAGCCACCTCTCTGTCTACATCCGCGTGCTGCCGGGCGAGTATGACAACCTGCTGGAGTGGCCCTTCTCTTACCGCGTCACCTTCTCCTTGCTGGACCAGAGCGACCCCTCGCTCTCCAAGCCCCAGCACATCACCGAGACCTTCCACCCCGATCCCAACTGGAAAAACTTCCAGAAGCCGGGGGCTTCGCGCAGTTCCCTGGACGAGAGCACCCTGGGCTTTGGCTACCCCAAGTTCATCTCCCACGAGGACATCAAGAAGCGGAACTACGTGAGGGACAACGCCATCTTCATCAAAGCCTCGGTGGAGATCCCCCAGAAGATCCTGGCCTGAGCCCCAGTGCCCTGGGGGGGACAGGACGTGAGCCGGGCGCCCACCCAGGGGTGCCCCATGTGGTGCTGAGCCTCTGCCCGCAGCCGGTGCCCCTGGCTTGGGGACGCTGCTGTGGCCGCAGCCGGCGGCTCTCAGGTAGGCAGGGATGGGGCTGCTCCCCCACGTCCCTCCCGGGGCTGGGACCCCGCTGCAGCCCCAGCTGCCCCCCCCCAGGGCAGCCCCT
>NW_008795131.1:471259-474444 GCF_000699145.1 Aptenodytes forsteri
AACTCGCCCCTAATTCGTTGCCCCCCGCGGCCCGGGCTGGGCTGGGGGGGGGGCAGCACTGCTGGGGTGTCCCCATATCGTGTGTCCCCCCCCAGGAATGTCCCCCTGGTGGGTCCCAGCCCAAAGAGGGGGGGGTGGCCTGGCGCTGCCCGGGGTCATGTCACATCCCCTGGGCTGGGGGTGACACCACGGGGCCCTGCAGGCACCAGCTGGTCCCGGGGAATGGGGCGAGCCTCCCGCCCACACCGGTGCCCAGCGCCAATCCTGCAGCGGAGCCAAATGCGAGTCCGTACTGGTGCACAGTGCCCGCCCAAACTGGTGGCTGATGCCAGCCCATCCTGGTGCCCACCGTCAGCCCGTACCGGTGTCCGTACTGGCACCCAGTGCCACCCGATACTGCTGCCCAGTGCCAGCCCACACTGCTGCTTGATGCTGGCCCTTTGCTGGGGTGAACTGCAAGTCCATACTGGTGCCCGATGCCAGCCAATTCTGGTGCCCAGTGCCAGCCTATACTGGTGTCCGATGCCAGCCTGTACTGGTCGGTGCTCAGTGCCGGCCCATACTAGTGCCCAGTGCCAGCCCGTTACTGGTGCCCAGTGCCAGCCCGTACTGGTGGCCGTTGCCAGTCCTACACTGGAGCCAAAGGCAAGACCATACTGGTGCTTGGTGCCCTCCAATTCTGGTGCCTGGTGCCCTCCAATTCTGGTGCCCCGTGCCAGCCCGTACTGGTGTCCATACTGGCACCCAGTGCCACCCCATACTAGTGCCCAGTGCCAGCCCCTACTGCTGCCCAGTGCCAGCCCATACCGCTGCCTGATGTCAGCCCTATGCTGGGGTGAAATGCAAGTCCATACTGGTGCCCAGTGCCAGCCCAAACTGGTGCCTGATGCCAGCCAGTCCTGGTGCCCAGTATCAGCCTGTTCTGGTGCCCAACGCCAGCCCGTATTGGTGGTGCTCAGCGCCAGCCTGTACTGGTGCCGAATGCCAGCCCCTACTGATGCCCAGTTCTTGCCCACACTGGTACCCGACGCTAGCCCTACGCTGCTGCCCAGTGCCAGCCCAAACTGGTGCCCAGTGCCAGCCCAAACTGGTGCCCAGTGCCAGCCCTGTACTAGTGCCTGTTGCCAGCCTGTTCTGGTGCCTGTTAACAGCCCGTATCACTGCTGGCCCGTACTGGCACCCGGCACCAGCCTGCACTGCTGCCTGATGCCATCCCACCCTTCTGCCCGGAGCCACCCCGTACCGGAGCCCAGCCGCAGCCCACCCGGTGCTTGGCACCGCGCTGGGCTCAGGGCGCGCCGCTGCACGGTGTCTGCCAGGCCATTCCCGGCACCGGGATGGGGCCGGAGGGTTTCGCTCCTGGGGATGGCCGAGCAGAACCGCAGCCAGCAGGCGCTCCAGCCCCCACAGATGGCATTCGCTAGTGCCAAACCCCGCTGCTCTACAGCACGTCCCCCCCTTTTCTTATTTCTTTTCTCCTACAGAGCCTTAACCTGCTTTTTTGCCCGGTTAAGACTGATGTGGTCCGAGTTACATAAGGGTAACAGCATCAGCCAATGCCTGACCTGCATACATTTTATTTATATTTAGTTTTATATTTTATATCTACATTTTATGTATATGTTTATGTACACACACACACACACACACACACGTGCTGTATTGGACCTGTCCTCTTCCTATAGTCAGGCCATACAGCAGGGTCTTGGCAGCCTCTTGTTGCACACTAGTTACCTTAAAAAAAAAAAAAAAAACCCACCACACACCAAAACCCCCCAAACCAAAACCCCCCCCAGATTACTTATTTATGAACTAAAAGCTTCAGCTATTTTGGTGAAGCGACGCTGGTGAAAGCCTGCGCGGCAGCTCCTGGCCGTGCTCATCGACAGCCCAGCGGCGGGGAGGCCGGGTGGGGGGCGGGGGGGGGGGGGAAAAAAAACAGGGAAAAAACAAACCCAGGGAGCCAGGGACCGTGCCCCCGCACTGCCTCACCCCCAGCTCAGAGACCTCTTTACAACCCTCTCCTTTCCCTGCTTCTTGGTTTTTGTGGTTTGGTTTTTTTTTTTTTTTCCTTTTTCCTTTTCCTTTTCCCCTCTCTCCAACCATAAATGTGAAATTTGCCGTCAGGTGCCGCTGTCCAGTAGCTCCCAGCGCCGACACTCCAGCACAGACGCACCCTGCGCCGATTAGCACCGCACAACAGCTCCTCCATTTACCCCGGCACTTCGCAACCGGCGCCGCGGCGCACGCGTCTCCATGCGGCGCCTGGCTGGAAATGTCAGCTGGAGCTTCGAGCACCTCTTAACCTTCCTGTGTTTGCATAAAACGGGGGAGCAAATCCCCAGCAAGACCTGGGCTGCAAAGCAGGGGGGGGGGGATGCTCTCAGTAATCGTGGGGGAGAGGGAGAAAAATCGATTTGCTACTAAATTTAGCCTCAAATATCAAGTTTAAAAATAAACTTCCGGGAAACCACGTGTCTCATGCGGCGCCTGGCTGGAAATGTCAGCTGGAGCTTCGAGCACCTCTTAACCTTCCTGTGTTTGCATAAAACGGGGGAGCAAATCCCCAGCAAGACCTGGGCTGCAAAGCAGGGGGGGGGGGATGCTCTCAGTAATCGTGGGGGAGAGGGAGAAAAATCGATTTGCTACTAAATTTAGCCTCAAATATCAAGTTTAAAAATAAACTTCCGGGAAACTTGTTGGTTTGAAGAGTTATTCTAAAGGCCCAGAACCTGCCTTTAGAACTGCTGCCTGCTCCATCAGGCCAGCGCAGCTTGGACGCTGGCCGGGTATTTCACAGGACGCTCAAGCCATAGGGGAAAGCGTTATTAAATACCCTATGAATCGAGGGAGCCCCCAGCCTGGATGGCGGGGGCTGGACCTTTGCCTGTTTGAGACCCCAGCCACATTGGAGATGCCCTGGTCTGACTAAACACCGAATCCTTTTAACACCTTACAAAACCTTTGGGGCTGCAGACAGGGAGAATTTCTGGCAAAAACCGGCGGCGTCTGCCGCTTCATGCGGTAGAGCCCCGATTTGTGCCGATTATTGATGCTTCTTAGCCAAGACGGCTAAAGCAGGCGTTAATATTTCATCAGGAGAAAAATGCAAGACAAATTTGCTTTGCACATCCTTTATTAAAAACCCGGCCGGGCTGCCCTCCCCCCCCCCCAGCCCTTTGCCT
>NW_008795131.1:474474-475029 GCF_000699145.1 Aptenodytes forsteri
GCGAGGGAGAGGGTTTTACAGTGGGACCATTGACTCTTGGTGCCATTTCACCACTTCAATTTTAGTGCACCTCTTCGGCTAGCAGCCAGCCCAGCTGAATGAACGGTTTGTACCCAATTGCCTTGAAATTAACTTAAAGTAATGAGACAAAATACTCCAGTAATTTTATTGCCATTTGGCCTTGTTGAGCATTGGAAAAGCATCCGAAAGGCGGCTGTTGGTAGAGGATGTCCGACACGAGCCCCCCTCCCCAGCTAAGACCTGAGGAGCCGACTTCAACGTGCCCCCTTCCTTCGGCTCCTCCACCCCCCGTGGACCCTCCAGGACCCCCACGTCGAGCGGGACTTTTTTCAGCTCTGATTTTTTTGCAGCATCCGCAGCAGTTGCTCCTCTCCAACCGGCCTCCATCACGAGACGACGTGCTGCTGGTTTTCGGCAGAGAGCGTGTCGGCGCGTTGCCTGCCTTGGGTCAAACTCAACGTTCGCGTCCTCCCGCCATCTACCAGGGTACGGTGCGCTCCGTGGAGGGGGGGGGGGGAAAAACAAAACAAGGAA
>NW_008795131.1:475678-480179 GCF_000699145.1 Aptenodytes forsteri
TGGTGCGCGCGGGCCCGTGGGGGGGGGGGGGGGAAAGATCAAAACAGCAATTAAATCTTTGGAAGAAAACCCTATTTGGCCCTAAAGGAGAAGTTTTAAAAGGTTGAATCTTACTCTGCCATCTGCCAGAAGCCTTCAGCTTAGTTAGCTGTGGCTGCAGGTAACTCCTCGGCGGTGGCAGCAGCTGCTCACGCCCAAGTCCCCGCTGGCTCATTATCGCACCAGATCTTCGCTCTGGTAAACAGGTCTAACTAGCTGCAAAGACGATGTAGAAGTCTCCTGAAGAAGCTTTGCAGAAGGGATTCCTCCCACTGGGGGGGGGACAGATGAAGAATCCAGATACCGAAGGAGCTCCAGCGATGCCGAGTCAAAGGAGAAGAGGATCCTGAAGCTCCGTCTCCCCAGGGCGGATGGAGGGAGCAGCTGCTTCGGCACGGCCTTTCTGAGTGCTGGAGCCGGGACACGGCCGTGCCTGTGGGCAAGGAGAGCTCTTCCCAGCCGAGCCCAGCCGGGCTAAGCTGCCCGGTTTAGCCCAAATTCCTGGAAAAGCACGTGGGAACCGAGTACGTTTCTCACTATCTGGGCAACACTGGAAACAGTACGAAAGGTATTGGTTTGCCATCAGAGGGGTTTCGACACTCCGATGTTCGCAGCAAGCGCAAAGGAGATGGGTTTTGAGAAGTTGTGTCATTCTTAGCGATGAAAGCACGCAGATTAAATGAGGTGTATGATCACCGGAAAGGGGAGAAAACCCTCGCGGCTCCCATCTTCCGGAAGGGGTCCACAAATGTCACGAATCCCCTTTAAAATTTTGTATTTAGTATTATGTTAATAAGCAAAACAAAAGAGTTTATTACGCGCACTACCAGGTCAGCACTTCGAAGGGCAGCAGCTTCTAGGTCCAGCTTTTGGAGCAGCCCCCCGTCTCCCTCCCGGCCGGGGGAAGCAGGCCTTCAGGGCACGGGACAGCCCCAGCCCTCGCAGGCGTTGTCAAAAATCTCTCGGAGCTCACCTTGACAGGACTTAAACCACCTCCTCGACTCCTCCGCCCCCTCCTTTTTTTAATCATTATTTCAGCACCTTTCTGGCTCTCAGATTTTGTCTCTCTTCCGTTTTCCCAGACCTTCTCGGCGCTCTTATTGGAGAAGGGCAGCCAGGCTGCGCCCGAGGCATTCGTACCCCAGAAACCCACGGAGACCCTTCCCCGAAGCCCCTTTGGGACGAACGCCCACCCCATGTCACCCGTGGCTCCCCGTGCTGCTGCCCACGGCCACGCAAGCCTCACGCACTCGCGCTGCATCAAACCGGCAGAAGGGGCAGAGGCACCAGGTCTCTCTCTCCCTTTTTTTTCCCCCCGGCTTTTTGTTTTTCCTGCGGACAAAAAAACCCCCTAAAATAAATAAAAAAAAGTCTAGTTCATACCCGTAGCACATAAGCAGCAGCGTTTATAATCAGTCTGTGGTTTAATGAAATACAGCAGCAATTCCCAGTTCTCTCCCCAGTGAGCCCCAGCAAACGTTTCTGTTTGGTTTCTACGGGAGCGGCCGAGTCCCACGGAGACATCTTTCACATCGTAAGCTTAAAGAAAATTCGCAAGTGTCTTTACAAAAATGTTAACTTTGGGCTGTAACAAACCGGGCTTGCGATTTAACAGCTTCAAAGCTTCTGCTCGAAAGACAAGACACGTCGGAGATGGAAGCTTGCTCGCGGAAGGGTTTACACCACTTTCATGTCTTCCCCTCCTAGGATCTATCTAATGTCCGCCTCCAGCTGGCAAGGGAGCTGCCAGGAACCTTTAGAATCCTGCTAAATGGGGGTGGCACTGTAAAGGGGACAGATTTCAGTGCTGATGAGGCAGCGTGAACAGTTCAGGAAAACGCGTGAAAACACCCTGACTCTCTCCTCAAGGAGCAGAACCATCATCTGCAAGTGCCCAGGATCCATCAGGGGAAGAGAAGCCTTGCGCCGGAGTCGGGGGTCAGGAAGCCACCGACCCACGGACGGAAAGACAGGCAGAAAGGCAAGGCGAGCACCGCGACGGGAGCAGCGGCGTGAGCCCCAAAGGCAGGCCACCATCTGCGTCGGGGTCCCAGGGAGAGCCCAGGGCGGAGGCGTGTCCCCGGCCTTTAGGTTACTCTTATTCCCGCACCGGGCAGAGCGTGAAACGAAACTGCGCGTGGGCAAACGTTTCCGGGAGAGCGCACCTCCTCCCACGCGCCGGCCCGCCGGCCCCTGGCTCGTGCCTCATCTGCTCTTCCCTTCGTCACCTCGGTAAGTGACAGGGCCACGTCTGGGTCCCCGCGCAGCAGATTTGCTCCCAAAGGTCGTACCTGGGAACGAGGCAGGTCAGCGCTTGCGTTTCTCTTTACAGAAGACGTGGCGGGGAAGGAGAAGGAAGGAGAGCCCATCAGCAACAGGCTGCTGCCCAAGTGGAAAGGGTTGGTTTACAGAAAAATCTCACTCCTCGAACAAAAGGAAGTATTTCAGTATATTTTAATAGTAAAATGATTCCGATTTTTCAAGCAACGTCCCACCTGGATGAGTCCCGGGAGTATTTTTGCTTCCCGGTCCTGCTGTACCGGGGCAAAGTCTCAGAGGTCGTGGCTCTACCTGCGACTGCCCGTGCAGGACAATCCCCAACGACTCGCAGCGTGCTGCCATGGCTAACGCAAACACCTCCCCGGCATCGAAACCGCTTCCACAAACACCACAACACGGGACTCGACTCGGTCTCTCTCTCTCAGGAGAAGAGCAGGAGGAAAAAAATTAGCTTTTAATAACAGTCTGGGTTGAGATTTGTAGCAGGCTGCTGAACAGAGGAGATGCCAATCTTTTATTTAGTAAAAAGGTACGTATTCAGGTAGCAGAACACCTTACAGTAACTAACTCGGCAGGAAAGGTTAAAGTCATAGCACAGCCCTAGATCGATTTGGGGGAGTAGGACGGGGAAGACGACGGGGAGACTGTAAGGGAAGCAGCTTCAGACTCGAACCTTGGCTTCCAATATAATGTATTCAGAAAAATATTGCATGAAAAGCCTCAGGATTTTAGTTCTTTCATAGATGTATATTTACCAGTTTTCACAAAGACTGCAGGAATACGATTATAAACAATAAATTAGGACTTCATGTTGCTATCATTTGGCATAACACAATCAGGCAATTTTTCCTTTTTAAATATAAGGCAACACAAGCCAACACATAATTTAATCCGTCTTTAGTCAAATTGCTTAACTTTGCTAAAGAGTTACCACTAAAGAACGGCTTATAGTACACTTAAAAGAATTTAAATAATGACATGATATAAGTGTACTAACTTACGCAAGGAGTCAGAAAACGTACTCTGCTAAGCTTTGAAACCTAAATATTTGTTACAGCCCAGGACTACACGTCTAAATTAAAAAAATACAAATAAATGTTTTCTAATTTTTCCATTTACGAAAAACTTTTAAGAATCTCTAGCCAACTATGACGTCACTTCAAAACTTGTTATTATTTTTTTTTTTTTTTAAATTTTGTACAGTGTCTTAAGATTTTAAACCATGCTCGTTAAGGAAAGTTCAAGGAGCAAATACTTAAGGCTTTGTTTTTCAAAGTGCTTTGAGGGAGGCCAGTGGATGGCAGAGGCCAGTGGGTTCACCCATACACAATGCTACTCAAACCCACACTACCAGGCGACATTCATACAGAAATATTACACTTAAAAGTTACAGTGTAGAGCAATATTTTTTAGCCAGTGTACATATAAAGAATCAATGCATTTATTTTTTTTTGTTATTTTTTTTTTTTTTTAATTTCCAAACTTGATTGTGATCATTACGTTCAAGTATTAGTCTCATCAACAGAGATGAGAAATTTTCTACTTACAACAAATTCGGCTGTTAGAAAGGAAAGGTATGTTTCGGTACGCCGAGGAGAACAAGACGCTGAGGTTACCCAATAGTTAGTGTCCTACGGTCACTGACTCGACTAGCTGCTGGAAGCGACGTGGGAAAGGAACAGAAGGAGTTAGGCACCGAGACCCTGGGAAAAAGGGATGTTATAAATAGCTTCGCTAATTCCCAGAGAGGAGAATTGTTCCATTAAACCTGCTGTGGCGTTTTGACGGAGAGGAATACGGGACCGTCGGTCCCACAGTGGCTCGTGAGCGGAGCTTCGCTTCAGATCAGCCGCCTCCCGTCCCATCAGGACTGCTGCCGCAACGGGACCGTGCCACACCGCCCCGCGCGCGCCCGCTCATTGCACCGGAGACGAGCTCGAGTTACGTCTCCTCGCCCTGAAATTAATTCTAGCTACCAGAGAAGCGGCTGAACCCTTTTTGGAGTTGTCGGTGGGTCTGGATTCCCTTCACATCAGGACGGCCAGACTCCTAGCAGCGAGGGGTTCAGACAAAGTTAGCTCTTACGCTGGCGAAAGGGGAGCGGGGAAGGGAAACACGATGCAGGAAAAAAAGGCAGCTACCTATGGCAGCTACGCCGCCTACGGCCTAAAACCGCCATTCC
>NW_008795131.1:480192-493847 GCF_000699145.1 Aptenodytes forsteri
CAGCTACGCTGCCTACGTCCCAACACCCCCATTCCCCCCTCCTCCATACCCTGTCCGCAAAAAAACAAAAGTGTCAGAAAAATCTGCCAGAGACTTTTGACTTTGGACACCGTCTAAACGATAAATGCGGGCGTCTCGGCAAGAAACAGCTGAAAAGCTTCTTCCTATATTAATGCCTAAATACATACCCCTAGCTAGCTCTTTTCAAATGTAGGCTTCTTTTTCAATTAAATAGGCCTCTAGACAGTGCAAATGGTCAATGTTTAATGCATTAATGAAATGGGCTTTCGAGTTGAAAATAAGCCCTGCTTCCTGACAAATTCTGTTGCTCTTAATCTTCAGAGGAAATTGAGATGGAAATTTAAGCAGCTATGCTACCTCGCTCTTTATGGAGCTGGCGAACAGATGCAACTGCGAAACCCTGCAGCAACTCAACATCAGTCCAGCAAGTAGCTACTAAGCAGAAGGCAAAAGCTGCACAAAGGGGATTCTGCGGTGAGGAAACAGCTGTGGCGTGAAGTAGTGTAATGAAATTCTTTGAAACAAAAGGCATGTTAAATATTTGATGCGTAAAGGAGATAGGTAACATGTAAGCAAAGCTTTTAAATATACAGTATGTCTTCTTCCAATGGTTACTATAATGATCACACAAGTTTGCAAGTTAAAAATGCCTTGCTTATTAATTAAAATTAAGACTAAACCTATAATTTTTGTCTGTGAAAGTGACTGCAGCCTATCTATACCCTGGGTGTTGAATATGAAGATTTCGACTATCGGTTGGTTCAGGTGCTCGGTTCATGGGAGGCCGATGGACTTTTCCCAGCACGGCCATGCTCTGATCTCTGAAGCAGGACTGCTGGAAGTCCCCGCTTAGGTAATCCATGGTCTGCATCACATTATTCTGGCTGGATGGGCCGGCTCCAGCTCTGTAATGAGTTCCTCCTGCACAATCTAGCGGCGCTCCTGCTGGCTGTCCCCCGTGGAAAGGCATGGCGAGGTCCTGGGACCCAGAGCTGTCACTGTTGGGTGTGGGCAGAATGTTATTCCAGATGGGCTGGAAATAGTGCCCATTGGTATATGGCAAGGGTCCCTGCAACCCATTCACAGGTGGAGAAGGCGTAGGCTTCTCGATGGGGGGCTTCAAGCTGAACGACTGGCCCATGCACAGTTCTTGAGGGTAGTTTGAAGTTTTGCCAGGAAAACTCTGCCCTGCGATCTCTCTCTGAGGGTGCTTCCCTGCGAGTCCAGCAGGCCCAGCAGCATCCCCGCACATTTGCTGCAGATGTGCAAGCTGGTGCTGGTTCCACGCAACCGATTTGATTTCGTTCTGGTACGCGGGCGGCACCCTGTTAATATTCACCATGGGCACATTAACAGAGGCAGGAGGAATAGCAGCAGCAGCATGATCTACAGGGTTTACTACACAGGAAGGCATGGGTGTAGGGACATTGTGAGTAGATACCCTGGTACTTGCATTGATAAGCAGGTTGCGACTTATAGGGCTGGGGTTTGCAATCTGTCCCTCACATACTGAGGTAGTGCTAATGCCAGCTCTGGCCTGGCAGAACTGGTTAATCTGGTGCACAATGCTGCTCAGGTCCGGTGGCTGGTTCTGCTGCAGGGTGGCAGCCATAGAGAGGGGAATGGTTGAGGTAGACACGGTCACATTCGGCGGCGCATCTGCATCCGGCATCTTTCTGCTTCCATGTAAACCTGGCTGCAGCAAAGGGTTCGGGGGGTGCTGCAGAGTCTGGTGTGCCATGGTCTGAGGATGCTGCAAGCCCTGCGGCTGCTGCATATTCTGAGGGTGCGGCAGCGTCTGCGGTATCCCCTGAGGGTGCGGTAAGCTTTGTGGCTGTGGTATACCCTGAGGGTGCTGCAAAGTCTGTGGCTGCGGTATACTCTGCGGGTGCGGCAAAGTCTGTGCATGCTGGAGAGCCTGCTGGCGAGCAAGCGCCTGGGGGTGGGTTAAAGTGCTAGGTGCAACGTATGGTGTGGAAGGGGGATTCATCATCGCTTCCGGCAGCAGACGCGTGCGTGTCCCGTCAAAGTCTTTGATAATTCCTTTTGCTGGAGATTTGACTATCGCCAGGAGGCCTGTTTTTGTGGTGGCCTGAGACGGGTAGGGACTGTACCTCTGGCCCGAAGTATCAAGTCCGTTCACAGTACGGCGTATGTGTTTCCTCTGGGGAACCTTGACACTGTTTGGAAAAATTTTTATAGTCAGTGGATTGTTGGCGACCTTCTTAGCATAAGCATCCAATTCTGCTGGGGTAGGATACTGTGCAGATCTCATTTTCTGTGTAGTGTCCCCTGCGGAGAAAGGAAATTCGTCAATACCGATTCTGGTAAGCAAGGGATCAACTCCAGGGCAAGACAGTTGCACAACAAGGGTAGAAAATCTCCAAGGAATCAAGAGGCAAGAACTTCATCTTCCCAGACCGGCAGATCGTGTACCAGGTACCTCATTCCCTTTATTACCTGGTGACCAACACAACCCCCAGTTCAGCTTAAGGCAAGACCTCCCCAGGGAAGCAAAACGAAACCAGTGTTTTGATCAGAGTATGTTTACAGTTGGACAAAAACAGGTAACATGCTATAAACATCGGATTGTCTCCAGCTTGAAATATTTCTTACGGCTTGCGGTGGTGGGCTAGTTTCTATTCTCTTAATTTAAGGCTGCCTCCCCATGGCTCTTCAACCCATTCTCAGTATCTTTACCATGTAATTCAAAATCAGAAAGTTATGAATTAAACATTAAACCCGTGTAATGCTGAGGTGGGAACCATACGAAGCACTTCAGCTCAAGCCTCCATTTACATCCGAGTTCTTTTCTAGATGCTGACATCTGAAAGCACTTTGAGTGTTTTTTTGTCCATTAGGAAGCCCTTGTCAGTCCAAATTCAGCAAATGGAAGGAGGCTACACGTGCGTTATTTTATGGCTTGCAATTATTTCTTCAGCTGAACTTTCAGTGTGGCACCTTGCTAAGGACAACATCCTCGTATCACACAGCAAAACTGCGTGATCACCTCACAAGACTGAAAACATGCTACTCCCCAGACAGAGACAAAAGACTTCTGGAGACAGAGGTGTGGTTTCACTTACTCACGATTTACCAGATACCTACCTTGCCCACAAGCTTGAAGTGCTTTCGGAAAGAACTTCAGAAATCTAGGGAAACGGTTGTGCCTCTCTCTCGCTATAATCATATTCCAAGCAGAGAGCTGGGCCGTTCCCGTACCACAGCTCTGCTGCTTAACTCCTATGGGACTACTGCTTTAGAAGTGATTTTATAATCTTCAAATAATGGCTTAGAGCTTTGACAATCCGATTTTGCTTTTGATTGATTTTTTTCCCCCCACCTTGCAAACGGTTTACTGGAAAAAAAGAAAAAGCCTGCCCTTTTTGCTAAAATTTTCAGCATCCCCATGCCATCTGCTGCTGTGCTGAAAGAACGGGAAATGCAGCAGCCAGCTCCTCCAGAGCCCAAGAGCACCCCAGCCCCATACCTGGCCCTCTGACCCAAGGAAATCTAATGCTCCAGTAAAGAGCTTGATGCTCCCAGGCAAACAGCCCTCCCCCTTGAAAATCCACCTCCGATTCTTTTAAGCAAATTGCCTCCAAAAGGTTCCTGAACACAGCTCAAGTCTGAATACCAGCCATCTCTCTCTGCATCCTGCAGCTTCCAGTCTTCACAGGTGAGGGAGAGCAGCACTGCTCTAAGAGCACTCACTTTCAGAAAGTAAGGGCCAGAAAATGGAAAATAGGATGGATACCAAAAGAAAGGATAATTATAGAAACATTAAAAATATCTTTTATGAAATAAGCAGCTTTGCAAGCAGGCTGTCTTGCATCTCTAGCACAGCACGTACCACAGCGCCGGTTATGCTCTTACTCTCTGTGCTGTCCAAACACTGGCACATACCACCCTTTCTCTTAATCAAAGGAAATGCTCATTTGATATTAAGCTGAACATCCTCTCTGTTCATATCCCTGTACCTGCCGCTGCAGGCAGGTGGTTTATATCTGTCCTTTTGAGCGAGATGCTATGCTCCTAATGGAGAGAAGAGCCTCTGAATGGAGTTTGCCAGTACTACCTTGACTCAACAGCCAAGGCCTTCATGAGCTTCCCAACCTTTATTTTTAGCATTGCCCACACCCATTAAGTTCTGCTTCTTTCCCAAGAGATGACCCTTGCAACTCACCGTGAATCAGAGAAGAACCATCAACAACGGACAAAGGAATCCACTCCTGTCTCATATTATGGTTTATGTTACAGTTACGGCCATTGTCACATAAAGCTTTTATTTTCAGATGAAAAATTAAGTAGATCCTTTAAGACACCTTTACCATCAAAATTTCCCAGCCTGGTTTACATTTCTATAGGCATATCAGCAAATTAGGTGGTAAACATAACAGAATAGATACACTGAATACTCTTTTACCCAAGCATCTATTTTTCTGTTATAAGGGAACTGTGATGGAAGCTTTTAGAAAGCAGCTAAAACAGCAATGTTTGAACAGGCTGCGGCTATCGGTTACAACACATCTGTAATCCCAAATCTGGAAGAACTCCTTCCTCTGACGAGAGAAAATAAGCCCCCAGTCAAACTGAAATGATGCACCAACATCAAGTTTGGCATCCTACCAAATGGCAAACCATCTTTTAAATACCTTGGACAGGATCTTCTGAAACCAACCACCATTTCAAACGGAGCCCGTTTTGCGTACAGCGAAGATTATGCTCCTTTTACTATGGACTAATTCAGCCATTTAACTTAGGCCTGACCAAGGCGATGTACGAGTGCCCCAACGTGCTGCTTAAAATGTGCTTTGCCAGTAGTTCCACAGGCAAGATTTGGTGACTGGAATAATTAAGGCAACAAACAAAAATTAGGAGAAAGGAGAAAGGCATTATGGGGCGATCAAGAGTCTGAATATCCCCTACAAAGGTCCTACAAACCAGTAAAGAACAATTAGGTCTGGTTACTAAGTGAATGGAAAACCAGCTAGAACAGACCGAAAGAAAATGCTGGTATTAGAATACCACAAGTGCAAGAATTCTGGATCAGGCCATAAAATGACGAGGAGGATGGCAGATGAACAAGCTACATTAAGAAAACAATGGGACAAGCTCCACAAAGTTACCTAATGGTAAATGCAAGGCAGATTACTTTTGTTGAAAAGCAATTACTTCATGTTTACTATAAGGTAAAGCTGTGCATATGAGCAATTACCCCAATAAATCGGTGAGCTGCAAGTTCACACTCCTGCTAGTCCTGTGGCAACCAATTCAGCTGGTCACATTCCTGTGCGCGTCTCACCGCTGGAGCTATTTTTATCATGAAATAAGATATATTTCTCTGCCTCATCTCAGCGCTAATGTAACATTTTTTAAGTGCATTTCACATTAAGGCTTTAAAACCCACTGCTTTTAAAACTGCCTACGGTTAAATTTTCATTAACATTAAACAAAATACAAACAAGCCTTCAGGATTCCTACCCTAATGAGAGCATCTGTGTTGGGACAAGCAAAAAACAGCTGTGCCCATCTTCTGCATAAAAATCTCAACTGCAGCAGTTTCTCTACAGGCTTTACAGAAAGAGCCCTCACCCCTAGAAAGGACTCGATTTTAGCTGATGACCCCGTATTCAGTCCCAACCTGCTCTGCTCTCTTTTGTTCCCCCCCCAAAGCTCTCCAAGAAGCACCTTTCACCTTGACTTTGCACCACTGTCACGAAAAAATCACCCTTTTTCTGCCAGGCCCTGTAGCAGCGCCGCTATGTCCGACAGCAGCTGCGGGCACTGCCCGAACAGTCTTGCCTCAAGTATCCTGATTGACTGGTCAGGTTTATACTGGAGTCACCGGGAGAAAGGAGAGAATATCACTACGGAGTCAGTGAGAAATCCCCTGCGTGGATAAGGACAAATTTCAGCGTTAGCCTTTCCTGTGATGCAGGTTGGAATTCAAAGAAAAATACTGAAATTGCAAGTCCCGTAGAGATCAGTTTCTAAAGGAAAAAATATGTGCATATTAATCTACAAAACTCCTACTGCACAGACCATCTTTAAGAAAAATGCCTCTTATTTCAAAGTGAATAAGAACAAAAAAAGATAACTGAGCTAATGTGGATTTTTAAGCATTAATAAGAAGTCTGATCCAGAAAACTACACTTAAAAAATTATTAATACCAACATCATAAGTCTGAATAAAGGCTATCATGTGGAGTTCTGTGCCTTTTATAAAAGCAATAGCACTATTATTAAAGCCCGCTTCCAACCCCCCATCAAAAGTCACAAGTCACCGTTCATTAAAAACGCTCATTAACTCAGCTCTCCTTTGGCCAGGGGCTAGACTACTTGTGCATATACAGTACGGAGAGAAATGCACCAATTAATCTTACACACATCTGCACCAGGGGTGAGCAAGGTCTGTACGAGCAGTTTCATTTTCCATATAAATCAGAACAAACTGGAACAGCTGAGCATTACCACTGCCAGCCAGTGCCTGCCAGCTACTTTATGTCCTAAATTCTTTTAAATGCAGTACCCGAAGCTCTTCACTAACCAGGATACAGCAGTGCTTTTTCTGCATGGGGATAAGCAGTTCTCAGAAACAGCATCAGGTACCATCAGTTAAGAAACTGCCCACATACCAGCACGCTACCTCGTAAATGTGTAATTAGCAAATACCTGATTTAGGCACAGCTACCCTCACATGAACCTCAACAATTTGCTTTCAGAACTAAGCTTTCCAATCCGCCAAAGAAACTTCACGTAATGCGAGGACCTAGTCATGGCCTCACCACAATAGCCTACCTTTTGAAAAAGCATATTTTGGTCAGCAAAGCTCGAACTGGAAATGGAAAAGAGAAAGGAGGAAAATGCCCCGTTTCGTGCCGCCTAAGGAAGTCCTTTTGTGAGTAAAGATTTTTACTATTGCTGAGTGCGTCACTACCGCTACCAAGCCCATGGAGTCAGCATAAATGCTATGCAAGCGCTGGAGGGGAACGCACCTGTGTACGTGAACAGTGTCGTTCCCCTCTGGCAGGACTTCAAGCATGTCACCCTTAATTGCAAAATTTTCTTACCTATTTTCAGTAGCACCACAAGTCTTAACATAGTAACAATTTTAGCTATAACTGGAGTGTAAATTACTTGGTTTTAAAGAGCAACGAGTCCATCAGCAAACTGAGGGTACAGAGATCTCCCAATGCACATTTCAAATACAAGAGACAGGTCACAGCCCTAAGAACCAAGTACACAGATCTTATGTAGAAACCCTGGTATTTCTGAAATTTCAGCTGAACAATCCATGTGCAACTTCAGTGATAAAGAGGAGAGACAGAGCAAGATTTAAAAAAACCTCTAGCCAGTAAACTTACATTCCCAAGCGTAAGTTCTTAAAAATACTAGTACAACTATCAAAAAAATGACTGAAGTTATCAAAAAAGAATTATCAGAGTACTCTGCAGACATAATTTCAGAGGCACCAAAGACACATCAGAAAGAAGATGGAAACTTTGAACTTTAGTAATTTGGGCTAGATCACTAATATTTGCAGTATACGCCCCAGGTATGTAGAACAACAGAGCTGCTGACCTCAAAAGGTTTGCATTAGCCTGATCCAACTTTTATTGGTGTCTACGAGTAATTAAACGAATGGAAGTGAAAGAGAGTCAGGAAAAAGTTGTGTTAAGAAGCAAGTCAGCTGGCACACTTTTAGCACAAAATATTTTCAGCAAAGAGGCACGAATCTCACAGAAACCTCACTTGCATTTCATCTTGCTGTGGTTAAAATTAACCTTTATAAAGCCAGGAAGGGGGGAGAGCTTGCTGCACACACGTGAACCTCCACAGCGATTTCTCAGAGCCATTATTGATGGATGCCTTGAAGGCAAAACAAAAAGAAAGACTCTAACATTAAATAGTTTTTCCACTGTATCCTGAATGTTTATGTCACAGCTGTACCAGAGCCAGATTTAACAGTTAACCACATCCTGCAGACAAAACGTCACTCACATTTCTGAAGTCCAGTGTTCATCTGCGTGTAAGAAAGAAGCTGAAAGGAGAGGTCACCTGGTCCTGGCAGACAGGCCAGCATGGCAGACAGGCACTAACACAACATGGGGCATTCACTCCTCTGCACACTGCAACAACAGAGAGACAATTCAAAGTTATAATACAAGGAGGAACAGAGAAAAGAAAGCGGCAAAGAGCCATCCCTGGGTGAAGGCCTGACCAAGCACAGATGCGTGACCGCTGCTCCGGCCCTTACTGCACCTCGTAACAGCAACAGAAATACTTCAAGAAGTGGGTCACCTGCAGGGTTAAAACTAAAATAGCCATCTCGCTCTCCTCTGCTGCTTGACACACAGAGGATAATCCGTAACTCTGTCCTCAAATTTCAAAGGTGGTTGTTATGAATGGCAAAGAAACCACCATCATTCATTTTACTATATATTGAAATGCGCTGGCTATCTACCAGGTATAGCCAAAGCAAATCCTCTGGAGAAATCCTGTCAACTGCTCTTTTACATTTAATAAAAAGGCATGGCATGCATAAATTGAAGGCAAAGTATGCAGCACTCTGCCTCGTGGCAAGATTAAGCTGCATGCTACAGCTTGTAATTTCTGTGGTCCATTAGGCTGAAAGATGAATGGCTACAACTTCCTTCATTTCATAGGAGACTCGCTAACCTGCGCGGCTCTGGGTTAGACAAATGGCAAGACGTGCCTTCTGCACAAAAGAGCTGCAGAGGTGCCACCATCCTCTACTGCAGAGGTTCAGCATTTATGAAATCAAACCTCAAAATGAATGCACGGAGCACTAAAGCTCTTTATATATAAACACTGCACAGCTACCCTCAAATCCCATCATCAGCATACAGATACAAGGGGGGTTTCCAGCAACAAAGATAACTCGGGCTCAAAGTCTCCCAACGTTACTAGGATTACGGAGAGAAATTTGAGTTGGAACAAGGCCTCTAGAGGTCACCTGGTCCAAGCCCCTGCTCAACCCCCCCTTGCTGTAGCTACTGGGGCAAGCCACAGCCAGCCATGAGCACTTTAGAAAGCTCTGGGAAATGGGGTGGCTGAGCCAAGCTGGAGAAATCAGTTGACTGCTCCTCCTTGCCCAGATCTCCACAAGCATCAGTGCCGCTATACAGGGAGTGCTTTTGCCAAAACACCCAAGGAGCAGCTAGAAAGGGCTTGGGGCTTGTTATATGGCCCCCAAAACATGGAAAGAGTTGAAGGCCTCAAAAGTTATAGGCTGGTTTAATTTCAGTCGTTGTTTCAAAACCCCAATTAAAACAACTGGGAAGGCATTCAAAGATCAAGACAGGTGAAGCAGAAAGCTCGAGACTGGCACGAGAAGCCACGGCTGCGGAAACCCCGCAGAGGCCACTTCTGAAAGAGTCGCACTGTCGAGGACTGCATAAGCAATGTCAGTGAAACCTTTGGATGACACCCGATGCGGCAACGTCAGCGCTGCGTCCTGGATAGCACCACCGCCTTCCTGCTCCAGAAAGCTCCAAAAGCCAATTTCTCTGCAGGCATGTTTTAAAGACTTTATTTGAAACCTAACCTCCGACCACCGTCACAAGTCAGACGGCCCAAGGAGTACCTGCACCGATACAGCCAACAGTGTGGACTTAAAGCTTACCCGTAACACAGCAATTACTCACTGTGCGTAATTCATTAGCTCCATGTTTGCATGCATCTCCTCAGTTCAACACGCAAAGGCTGATTAAGCCAACGGCCAAGAAATCTCATACAAACATTAATTTATGAAAACTTCTGCATCTTCACTGTGCAAGTGCTCTCAAAAGCTGACTGAGTGTTGCTGAGCAAGCCCGTTGGGTGCCACTGTGACTAACAATTAAAAATAATTTTGGACACTGAATGTCAGCTTGACAACTCCATGCTACTGCCCATTCACCCTACCCGCTCAGAGTAACAGTGACTCAGTGCCACGAGAAACACACACACAACCTCACCAAGCCGCAGGGCCGACAGCGCAACCGCTAAGAGAACAAGTTTACATTCATTCTCCATTTCATCCCTAGGAGATAGTAATGACTGCACTACTGTAAGGTCAAGATTTGTAGTTGTAAAACCTTGTAAAAAATGTCGAAACCTGGATTTTCTTCTCACCCTCTGTAGCAGGTGGAGTTCTTGGAGTCTTTCAGAAAGTTTTCAGAAACGATGACTGAAGACCTGTCACATCCACAACTTAAAGGAATTGCTTTAGGAACTGAGAAGTTGCTCGACCTTTATAGATGAGATTCATTCATTACTATAAGCATGCAATGTTCAGTGAAACTTCCCAAACAGCCTGTGGGCAGCAGTTTCTTGTCCCAAATCATGCCCAGCAAGACCAAAAAGACAAAACAAGAATCCAGCTCCTTTTCATCAGAAGCCAAAACCACTGTGAGTTGCCAGAGCTTTACCTGAGTAAGCAACAGAAACACGCACAGTCAGCAAGAAAAAATAGTAATTGTATTTTCCTTTTTTTCCTCATTTCATCAACTTCAGAAGACTGGCAAAAACAAGACCTATTTCTCAGTGAAAAGCTGACAAACAAAATTAAGAGCCTTCACCATAGCCAGAAAACCATCAGATCACACCATTCGCATATTCACCTAAGCATCTACTTTTTAGTCCAGTAATGTCTGACGCCAGCCCAGGATTACTTCCCATCCCTGCACGGCCAAAGGAGCTCGGTGTCTAAAACATTACTTAACCGATGACAAGTTTTGTGCGCAGCCCCAAAAGAGAGAGAAGTGCTCTGCAGCACAGCACTGCACTCAACGCGGCTCTTTGACTGAACAAGTAGCATTTCTGACAGCAAGATATGCGGAGGGTTTGCTCACCTGCTCCATCATTAATGCTCATTACAGCCTGAACACTGTGACTCTTCGAGTAAGCCTCTTGCTGAAGTGCCACAGAGAGGCTCAGCGCCACGCACACAGCAATAAACAGGATAATGGCACATTAGGAGAGAGAACAAGTGATTAAGAGTGGTCACAGCATTCGATTCAGAATAGCCAGGCTTCTGCAATAAGACAGCAGTATTTCCTTGAAGGTCAAAACATGTATTTACAGAAGCTTTAGCTCCAATAGAGAGAGTAATGTTTTAGAGAGGGCTATAAAGCAAGTTGTTCCTGCAGGTGGATAATCATTTTAGGCAATGCCAAAGGTTCATAAAAGACTGGGGTGGCAATAATCATTTTAAAGGAAATACTGGACATACAAAAATCATTTTAAGTAGAAGCATAAAATCATTCTTTTAGCTTGATTTGCAATAACCAAATTGATGCCATCTAGGTCACTGCTGAGCATTAAAAAAAGAAATTCAGACTTATATAGAAGTGCTGACCATAACTCCATTGCTGAATTCCATAATTAAAATCCTGCTCCAATTTTTGTTCTCTATGAAATAAATACAGTTTTTCAAAATTGAGATCTCAGTATTTGAAAACAAATGCATTTGAAGTATCTTTACAAACAAGCCCGTTCATTTTTTGTTAGAGATTAATTAACATTTATTCCCTTTGAGATACTCGGCACCTGACTACTTTCTGTCCTGACTGATCTTCAGCACGAGCTAGCACAGACAACTCCAACACACCACCCAGCTAAAATGAACCGAAATCCCCCGCATGGACTGTATTTGGGATTGAGGTGAGCATTAATGGCTGTCTCAAACTGCTGTTAGGCACAGTCTCAGGTCGGCAGCGCAGGTTCCTGAGACAAAGGCAGCTGGGCCCATCGTCCCCTCCTGTGCTAGGCTTTATTGCTTCTCATTAGTCCAGAGCAGGAGATAAATTGAACTTGGCATGTCAAGACTTCTCACTAGCAGACTTGGCTCCACGGCGGCAACTTGTGTGGGCACCAGCACCTGCAAATCTCCCCGTGGGGCTGCTGCCCCAGCCCCTCCGAGGATGGGTGGTGTGTTACTGGGGGAACTGGAACGGACACGGTGAGTCAGGAACTGAGGGGTTTTTGCACTGTACCAGGCTCAGTAACACTATCACTAAACCAAGTCAGCTGCAAACTGGAGAGCAAGCTGACCAGTAGGCTTTGGCACCCAGCAATGGAGGGCACCTGTAAAAACCTTACCTTTAAAGTTTTAAAATTGTATTCTAAACTGGTTCTGTATATTGCCAAACACAGCATAACGAGCTCTGTCTTGAAAAGATAAAGTACATTTCTAGAGAAAAACAATCATTAGATTGGAACAAATAAATAAATACCCTTCTTTGAAGTGATTTTAATTTAATCTGGCTGCAGGATATAATGTTCCCAGCGCACATACTGCAGGACGCTCTATGAAACAGTTAGCAGGTTTAGACACATGAACATTTTTTTTTCCTCCTAAGATTTATTAATAATTAAATCAAAGCATGTTAAGCTTAAGAGGGATTTGCAGTGCTTGGGATTTGGGGGCGACTGCCACATCCCCACAATGACTGTTACATTCAGCCTTACCCGCGTTATCGGAGTGCTTTTTGGTCCAGGCAGCAGTGTCCCCTGCACTGATTTTCAGAGTAAGTCCTGTCACCACCAAGGCTCACCAGGTAGGACGGAAAAACTCACCTCCACCCACTGCCCAGGGCCACCCTCCTCCCTGTAGAGCTAAGAATCAGTTCCAGTAAAACTTACCATGATATTGCCTTTCTGGACTAAAAATATATAGTATTTTCTGGCCGATATTCAAAGATTAATATTGCCTCTGCCAGATCCAGTGCTCCTCAGGCCAGGGGAGACTTTTACAAGCTAGAGTAAAACCTAGGTGTAAAGCAACTTGGTACTACTAGGAAATTTCTAATACTCTAACACAGCTTTATCATTATATAAACAGACCACATATGCAGAATTATTGCCAAATTTTTAAATATGCCAGTTTCTGAAGCTCCCAAGAGGTCTTACAGGGTAAGCGCACAAAGAAAACACTCCCCACAAACCATCCCTGGCCAGTGAAATATGGGAAACAGAGCTGGTTTAGACGAAAGCGAGCTGGTGAAGTTTGAAGTTAGGTTCCTGAAAGTAAACACGCATGTTTGAAATTCCACGATTAACTGCAGGCTTGTTCACAAAGCTCGGGTCTGAGAGGAAGCAGGAGCATCTACCCACACACAAAAGAAAAGCTCCAAACTATTCCAAGTTTCCAGCACCCTGGGGTCCCGTAAGCTGTGCGAGGGTTGTTAAGCGCTTGCGGCTGACTGATACGCTTCGCTTCTCCTCGTTATTCACAAGGTAGCCCCGTGAAATTCCATAACCACTGGTGGGATTTACAGCAACCCCCAAGCGCACACAGCACATTCCAAGTTCAGCATATATAAATGCTGCAAACAAAAACAAAAACTAACTCGGGTTGTGAAGTTTCTTTGGTACAAATGTCTGTAAGAGCTTGCCAGGAAACATAATTGAATCCAGGCCAATTTTCATGCTCCAAGGGAAACTCAGTGTCTCATTTACGCCCCGGCAGGCTGCTCAAGACCACATGAGACTCATTCCTTTTCCCCTCTCCCAAAGTAACCTAAAATCTAGGGGCTTCAAAAATTTGCTCGTGTCAACGGCAGACACTGACCCCCCCCCCCACCCCCCCGCCACCACCCCGCCACCCCACCGCCATCCCACCTCCA
>NW_008795131.1:493970-515079 GCF_000699145.1 Aptenodytes forsteri
ATTTGCTCGTGTCAACGGCAGACGCTGACACGCCCCCCCCCCCGCCAACCTCAGCATTCAATACGATTCCTTCCAGTCAGCCATGCCTTGCTTGACAGCGTCTAGACTGATCCTGCAGGCTTCCTGCCTTTCTCCAGCCCTAAAACTCCCCTTTATTCTTGGGCACTTACCAGAATGGCCCTTTCCCAGGACCGCTGAAGAGCGAGAGATAAATCTTACCGTTTCCTGGAACAAAATTACCAAACTAGCACTGTATTCATCGCCGGCCGGTATCACATCCTCTTAATGCTTTATAAATGGAAAACTGCAAAATAATGCGCAAAGAGGTAGTCTTTTGAAATGGCAATAAATCACAATAGCATCGAGTGTACTTGGGGATAAATAAATAGGAAGACTGAACAATAGAAAGTCGCCTTTTGTAACAAGCGGAGTGCACCGTCAGCATTTGCCAGCACAGGACCTTTTGGCTTTCTGCATTCAGGTGGACCTTTTGTAGAGCCCTGCAACAGTTTCGATCAAAATCAATTTTTGCTTCTTGCAGTTTAATTAACTATGATTTTGCTTGTAAACCATTTCACCTTTTGGGCTGACCTCCATTTATAATATTACTCAGGCAACAAAATTAAATAGTTTGGAGGGGAAGGCAGAGAGAATTTAAATGTACGTGGGGTGCTTCAGGAGAGGGGAGGCACCTGCTGTGCCTCTGCACAGAGAGCTGTGCTCTCTGCTCCTCTCCCCGAGCCGGGATGGCAATGCTTAACGAGGAAGAAAATGAAGAAGCATTGGGGTAAAGCACTTAAAACGAATATTGTTCATATCACACTCCTCATGCCCAAGGGCTACCACTAAAGGCTTCTAGGTGAGCAATTTTGAACAGGATGTAGCGCAGTAAAAAAAGCCAAGGCGGCGGCAGGTACTGCCACGTGTGACATCAGCTCCATCAAATACACTCTTCAGATAAAGCAGCAGCAAGCTCAAGGTTATGATCTTAGAGTTTAAAAAGCCTTTTTTTAGGTCGGTCCCAAGAGATTATTTTAAAACACAGTACTACGCATCTGCTGAAGAGTAGAACAGTTGGCTTTAATTGTAAGATGGATTTTTACATAGCTTCTGACCTTTCATCTAATTGAGGCCTAAAGAAGAAAAAAAGAGGAAAAGCTATACGTCACTTCAGTTATTAAAATCCATCAAGCTCAGACTTTAGCCTTGGGATAACCACAGCCAAAAAATTGACTTGCAAGTAATTATCACTGCTATCTGCAATAAAAGTTAATTGGACATAATTGAACTAAAGCCCTAATCTGAATGAAGCTGTTGCTGGCAAGAAGCCTGCTCCTGCCTGCACTTTGCAAATGAAACTGCTAGCAGTAAAATGAACAAACACGAGGCTGCTCTTACAGTCTGCCCACTGCAAATCACAGTGCAATTCTGCAAATAGCTCGTTAGCTGGGCCAAGGTAAAACCATTAAGAGGCCTCATCCTCACCAAACACACCCTTCGACAATACCCAAACACCATGAAGGCGTAGAGTCTCAAAAACAAGTTTCAGTTTTACTGACCTCTTAATTACATGGACTGAAACATAAGATTCATGTCACGAGATGCTGGTTTCATCAGCCCCCGAACGCTGTAAATACCAGTACAAATAATGTACTTTTTGAGCACATAAAGATACTAACTCAAAAGGTTTTCAGTGCTGATAATTTACCACCTTCACGCAGTTCAATAGCCTTTCCTGTTGTAGGACCAGCTTCTTTCATCTCCGCAGCAGAGCAGACAATTAGCTGCTTTTTGTGCTCAGCCCATGCAGGTGGCTGGGGGAAGGGAGCGTTAAACTAAATTCCTGCTGATTCGTCCATTTATATTTTGCATTTTTGTTAACTAACAGACCTGAAAGCGGTCGTCAGCCCCCATACTACTTTAGAACTTCTTTCCAATTTTAATTATTAACACTGTCCTTCACCAAAGCATATCAAAGCACTTAACAAACATTACTGAAGCCACATAACCACTCTGAAACAGGCAAAAACTGCACACAACTCCTTTTACAGAGGCTTAAGGTTTTTTGACCAGATTTATGTTAGAAGACCGGTCTCCTGATTATGGGCTAACCTATGACAGAAGAGATCGAGGGAAGTATCCGGCTCACCACAGGTTGCTGATGTAATTTTGGATGAAGCATTTAACCACCCGATGCCACGGTCGCTCCTTGTTAAAAGAATAGGGGTGGGTGACAGTTTTCTACCACTGAAAGAAGACCGTGAAGATAAATGAAACTGCGGAGCATTCAACAGCACCTTGACTTCTCACGTCAGGCTTACAAGGCCATGGTCTGGACAGTCTCCCGGGGAGAACTGGAAGCAGACCACGCTTCCCTCTCCTGAGTGCCGTTTGCTCACCACCACTCCTCTGCATTTTCACGGCTCAGAACAGAACTTCCTAGCTCAAGAAAGCTGCAACAGGGAACCAGTGACATCAATTCCCTTTCATGACCCAAATCAGTGGCTTATTTTACTTTGCTTGAAGCCCTCACCTCTTTTTAAGCCTATTTTTAGATTTAACTCTGTATTCTGCAATGTGGCAGGAGCTGACAGACAACACAGGCATAAGTAGGTCTTGCCAGGTGTTGCAGTCCGCTTCTAAGGCAAAGGAAAGATGTAGAAAAGACAAGTTGGGACTATTGTAGCACCTGGCCAACGCTTCAAAGGAGTATTTCTGGCTGTGCTTGAAACACATATGCTAGTGGTCAGTTATGAGACAGATGAGATACTACTTTTACCATGGGAACATAAGCAAGAAATAGGAAAATCGACCTGCCTGAAGCCAAAAGCTATTTGACTAACTTTGTATCTGCTTCCTCTGAATTTTCACTACACTAAAACACTCTGACCTTTAATTAATTTTCTTTCTCCTTTTTTATAGTGACTTCCAACTCCAAGTTTTTAATGCTGTACTGGTGGGAAACAGGGATGAAGAAACAGTCTGGGATGTATCTTAGTTACGTTTCACAGTGCATAAATCTGCACGGTCATTTAAGAGAGGGAGCAAAGGATGCCACAGTTGAACTGCAGCAGTTAAGAGCAGAGGCCAGGTAAATACAGCATTGTCATCAAAATCATAACTTGCCCAGGATATTAGGCTTACATTTGTATTTTCAAAATGCAAAACAGACTCCCTACCTGTCACTGTAACATTCACAGAAGGTACCCTTTTCTTCAACAAGACACTGAGAGGCACAAACATTCCTTCCTCCAAAGCATCCATTATCCTCGGGGCAAACTAAACCCACCTTCCTCCTACGTGCTTGAGCAGCACCTATAGTATCACAGCAGCTATTATAAAATACAGAACAGACTTACAGATACGAGTGTGCATGTTTTCACATGAAGATGACAGTATTAAGGTTAGCTGAGATGACTTCTATCCAAAGCAAACCCAGAACAGCCCAGCAACTACCAAACTACAGGATGCTGCTAACACCATACCCCGGTGGAGGCACCACGCATTCCCACCAACAGACATTCTCCATCCTCGTACGCCACTTCCTTCTGCCTTCAAGTGATAAGAAACCAAAATACACATTGACCCCTTTCCCATAGCGGAGAGTCTGCAGTTATAACCTCAACATCATCAGCAAGAACGTGCGCTGCATCGGTGTTATGTGCAGCTTTCCTACGTGTTCGATGTCTGGGAGAAGCATGAGGTTGTAATTCTGGGGTTTACTTTACCACAAAGGACACGCAAAAGCTGTGAGCTTCCTCATGCGGCTCTCGGCCAGAATTCCTCCCTCCCAACTTTCTTGCCTACCCAGATCTGAAAGGGAAGCTTTTCTTAAGTACAGCAAACAGCTGCCTAGGCGAAGGGGAAAGGAAACATGGAATAGTTCCCTCTCCAGTGGCTGCCTCGCACAGATCACCATTATCATTATCTTCTCTCATTCCACACTTACTCTATAAAAGCCCAGAATTAAAGTCTTAATCATGACTTACAGAAATCCTTGTGGCTGCACATGACAGAAGGATGAGTTTTTCCGTCTAAACTATCCTTAGAAGTTACAGATTATGACAGCTCCCCAAGTAGGAAAGTAGCTATCTGTTTATTACAAGCTGATTATTTTTAAAAAAAACATTTTTTCAGAGCTAACTTTGGACAAATTTTACCTCTATGCAACACCCAAACAACAAACCAGACATTTGTTAGTTATTGAAAAATATGCTTCGAGTCCTGTTTTAAAAATAGATTCACTTGAAAATGAGAAATATTTTCAAATAAGATGAGGCAGAATGAATTAGACTTCATACAAAACAAAAAACTGAACTCGCATATTAAGAAAAAAATAAGAAGTGACTCACTTGCGGACCAGGTGTACCAATGGTGTGTGAACGCAGGCGGGCAGGCTCACGGGGGGGTAGATTTCAGTTTCTATTGGTTATGCACGTGTACCATTTTGACCCGTACAATTACACTGACAGTTGTTTGGTTCAGTATTTAGTATCTTTGGATACTGAATTAAGGTCCCACCTATGGTGAAATTTTAACAGCCTAGTTACAAAACAAGTGGAGAAATATACGGCAGATTTTTATTTAAGATATAAAATTGGAGATCTCTGTCTAATTGTGCACAGTGCCAGAGCTTCCTGCCGGACCATCAGCTCTTAGGTACACATTTCACCATTTGTAAGGGCAAGATAAGACCTTCTTCTGTAGCTGGAGATATTGTGCAGCCTACTGTAAAGATGAAAAGTATTCTAAGAACCTCAAACAGAAGCTGCAACACGAGTACCAAACACTCACCAGCAGAAAATACAAGCCATCAGGTGAATACCAAAGAGCTGGACCAGACACTGGGATGGCATTTTCCTGTTAACCTTCAGAACGAGGTGCTGGTGCCCCGCTGGCTTGTCCTGACACAGATCTAGTGTCCTTAGCAGTCTTCCAAGAACCTCAAAGGCCATCTCATAACAACTCAACAGAAGAAAGGATAAGAAATACATTAATTGTGAGCTACTGTAAAAAGTCTCTGCTATTCTCAGTGCTTTCCTGAGAAGCACAAACATGGCTGGCAGTTCAAAACAGCCACAGGGAAAGCAACATGAGCATGCAAGATGTTTTCAAAACCTCTGCACACCACAAGCACCAGAGATTTTTGTCTGCAGGCCTGATTAAAAACACTTCAGCGCAATCTCACCTGATTCCTTTAGCAGCCGCCAACAATCGCCTTTATGCAAAGTTTACATTCACAAAAGATTTCTTTTTTCACGACAAGTTTTACTGACTACAGGTGAGCAGGAGATTTTTGTTTGCTTTTGTGCATCCTTCCTCCTCTGCACTTGCCTTTTTCTTTTAAAAAAAACCCAACACGCACACACAGCAATAAATAAATTGTACGGACAGGACACAGAGGCAGTTGTAACTGTACTACAGTCAGTGAGACATCCCTTTGCATGGTAAACACAACCTGGTTGCGTGGGTGAGAAGAGAACAAACACTGCTACTGCAGCCCATACGACTGTACCTCAATGGCAAACACAGCACAAACCTGCCTGCATGAACGCTGAGCTCCCGATAACCTGGGCTGCAAGAGCCAGGGGCAGCCCTGACCTCCACGGTGCATCTCGTGCTAAAAGGCAGCACACCCCCTCTGAATATTGTGCAAGAGTCTGGTCAAGTGTATACTCAAGACAGTTACTCAGGCAATCCCCAAAGTATTGCGTGATTTTAGTTTCCAGACAATTTGTCTTTCCAGCCACGGAATTCCTACAGTCAACAAATTCAAAAGGTAAATTTTTCTACCTTCAATTAACTGCATTAGTACTGTTTGTAACTACGTGATTGATAAATGCTCTACAGAAGCTGTAATTAATGTATTTTTTCCTTGGAACACATACTGAACCCCTCGGCACTCAGACACTTAATGAAAAGCAATTTATCAACTTGCTTTGAATACCTGAATCTGACTCCTTAATGCAGAGAGAAACACACTTTGCTTTAAGCACTACTACTCTGAAAAAGTAATGCGTACCACAACATTACGAATGCCATCAGACACGGTTCGGATTTTGATCGGGATGACAGCTACCAGTGCTCATCTGGCTGAGAAACTGGGTATGATTTAGTATGGCTTAGCTGGGATCCTCTCCCTCGGGATGCCGTTGAGCAGGAGATTTGCAGATGTGCTTTTCCAGGACAGAGGTCAGGAGTGCCTTTCCAGGACACAGGACAAAGTTCCAAATTCTCCCACATCTGCACAGCTGGGAGCCTTCTCACCACTCCTCGTGCCGAGCAGCACTGGCACGCTTGCCGGGAAGCAGCAGCTCAGCGTATTTCAGCCTGGACATGTGTTCAGCTGCTCACAAAGCGGACAAAAATAAAGTGCTTACAGAGTGTTTGAATGCTACTTTCTCAAATTGAGTGTTGCTTTGTATAGTTGACATATGCAAAAAAAAAAAAAAAAAAGGCATTTAGAAGGAAAGGCTTGACATCACAGAAAATTTTATGTTGGTATTAACCGCTGGGGGAATTAACCAACCTTCAAAGCCTAAAATCTAAACTCACATTTCTGGGAGTATAGGCTACAGATTTCCAATACAGAAACTGGTCTGTACTCCATGTGGCAGACTGAACGTAAGGATTACATATTTCCATTGCACATGTAAGTCTGTTTCCCATTCCTGCAGTGTCTTGCTCTCTTCCATTTGTCTTTTGATGCAGATAAAAGCCAATGCAGATTGCAACTGCTGATACAGAGAAAGGCGCAAGACACAGTGTGCCTTTGGACTAAGGAAAAAAAAGGACTCAGGTCCAGACTGCTAGAGCATGTCAAGAGATTGTCTTTGAAACTACAAAACTAGAAATGAAAGCGCTGTGTTTTTATTTGATTTGATCAAAGCAACTGGAGGGGAGGGGGAGAAAACACATCCTACAGATGCAGGCTAAAATTTAACTACTTCACACATAATGTGGGACCAGCTGATCCCATACAGACATAAATAAATAGAGAAAACAAAGAGGTAAAGTCACTCTCGCTCTGAATACACTGCTTCCACAGATCGCTGCTTCAGGGTCTGCCAAAGAGCAACAGGAACCCATTTCAAAGCCAGAAAGACAGAGGAAGCACATACCCAGCACTCTCGCCATGGGCACGCATTTTCAGTCTCCAGTGAAGAGTAGAGGAGCGAGCTCCTGTCAAATCAGAGAAAACATACTCCAAATGTAACGGCTATTTGAATAAATAACCGATTACTCCCTGTGTGACACTGTTCCACCGATCTGACTGCGGGACACCAGCAAACCCGTGGCAATCTTCCAGAGGAGGGCTTTGCACTGCAAGCTGCAAAGGGACAAGACCATAATTCTTCTCAAATGGAGCATCCGCTCTGATACGTGCTCAGCACCGGGAGAACAAGGCTTTGCAGAAGTACAAATCGCACTACAGGTAGCAGCCTTGCAGATCCCAAAGAGCAGCACAGAAGAAACAGATACCTCTAGCTGCCACGCTCCCTAATAGAAAGGATTTTAAATATCTGCCGGATAGGCTGTGTGCTCGTGGAAATTTCTAACTGCAGAAGGTGAACCATTTAGATTGCCTCTGGGCTGAAATGATCTAGGTCTTTGCCTTTCACTAAAAATTAAGCAGAAGTCATTTTAATGAGCAAGGCAGACAACAGTCTTGCACAGGAGATCAAAAAGCTCTCCAGATGTTTATTTTAAATGAAATTCAGAAGCCAGTATAAACCAGATTTTAAACACTGAATAATTCTTACCTTAATTTGCATGAGAAAAATGGGAAAAAAAGGTTCCATCCTGCTGCTCTGAAACTCTCCAGGAATGTGCAGGGTTAGATTTTGTTCCTAGACTCTTCAGATGAGAATTTGAAATATGAACAGCCCCACGCTGCAATCTGATGGCTGTTAAGCATGTTTCTCCCCTGTGCTATACGCTTTGATGGATGCTCAACACACACATAAGGGGGCATCCCACGTGAAGGAAGCCTTTGACCTTCCTCACCAAGACTATTCAAAATTATGGCTTGAAAAGTGTCTAAAAATGTCAGTCCTAAGTCTTAAACTTCTTCTCATCTTGCTACTTCATTGAATGCCTCCTGATTGTGCAAAAGCGGAATATTCAGGCGTCAATCTAAGCAGCTTGGGTGTTATGCTGACAATGTCTCTGGAGAGAGGAAGAGAAGAGAGGACAGATTTCCAATAGCTCAGATGCTTCTCTGTAACGAAAGCTGCTACACAGCAAGAGAGATAAATAAAGAGGGAAAGTAACACGCCGGAGAACTTTTACCAAGGTCACATCAGGATGCTGAATACTACCCATCTGCAGGGGAAGATTTAGATGCCTATTCCACTACATATATCCATTCGCTTGTTGGCAACAACAGTCCTCATTAAACCAAACCGGTTCTAACCACGAAAGGACATCGGGAAGACAATATTAGCTAACAAATACAAAAGGAAAACCAACGGAGCCAGTCCTGGATGGGTGCCCTTTGCAGGAAAACACAGCCCCGCGGCATGTGCAGAGCCCCTGCACGACTTGGGAACAAGCAACACAGGCTAACCCGGCCAAAAGGATGGACAACTGTGCTCTAACCAATGCTAGCCTGCAGCAGAGAGGAGATTCTGTACCCGTTCAGGCAAGAGCAGAACTGGGATCCCATCAGGAACGGGAGCTTTTATGACTCTGCTGGTACGCAGGGTCACCTACACGTTGCAGTTCCTCATTGCTTTGAAATCAGGGCAGATCTGAATCTGGACGTGTGGCAGATCACTGCAGACAGACCGTACCATGAAGAAAAAGCCCTGTCCCCAAAATATTGTATCAGTTACTGCTGTGCCCTTAACAAGAGTGTTTCTTGCCCGTTTCAGCGATCTGAAAGACACGCTGGGCAAAATTTCAAGCTATGACAAAGTGATCTTATCACTTCTGTGCTGTTCTCGCTACACAAGCCCCTGATTCAGCAGCATGTAATAAAATCTTCATTTGCATGAAAAGCACTCTCTGATCACAAAGTCTTCTGTTCAACAGTCCTCTTCCCATCTACAGCGTAAAGATGCAAGCACCACCGTCATTCTGCTGGTGACTAAGGTGGAATATTTTATTTATGCTTTATTTGGAGAGGCTCTCAACATTTTAATACAATCTTTTCCTAAAATTCTAACAGTATTTTTGAATAGCACAAAAGCTGCACACATCCAAACTATGCAAGCACTGCAAAGTTCACATACTTCGCTTTCACCTGCACTTTTAATAACCGTGCCACGTGAAGGACATTTCCTATCAGCACACGGTGACCATAAACAGTTCTAAAATGTCTTTAGCATTCAACAAGTCCAGTCTTTTCCAGTTTGCATTTACAGTGTTCGGTGTCATGACACACAGCACTCACAAAAGATGTATGTCAAAGGAAAGGAAGGTGTAGCCATGCAAAGAACAATGCTCTGCCTGCAATAAGATTAATCACTGTCATGGGAAACCACTAAAAACAAGTATCTTGTTATCTTTCTTTACAAAGAGACTGTTAAAGCTTAACTACGTTAGGAAACCTTTTCCTTTGGACTAAATCATGAGCCTAATGTATGTGGGTAACACACACCAGCATATGCAATTAATCGACTCTCTCCCGATGCTGCGGGTGAAAGTCCAGTGTTTCAGAGGCAGGTTGAAGCCTTCACACAACCAACCCGTGCCCTCTCCTGATTAGAGATCTCTCACCAAGGCCAGCCCCAGCTCCCTGCCCCGTGCCAGGTAACACCACCTCCCACTTTCAACTGTTTGCCAAAGTTAGTCATGTCCCACGTATACACCTCGAAATCACACCCGGCTCTGAGCAAACTCAGCCAAAAGAGAAATACCTTTCATCACGTCAGCAGTGCAGTCCCCATTTAGAAACATTTTCTTTCATGTTAATCCAGTGCCAAAATGTTACGATGTATGCTGTGCTGATCCAGAAACGGGTGCTAATGATGCTGCTGCCTCCTGTCTGTCACCGAACATCTAATCTAGCGCATGGCCATGCAATGATGGCCCTGCGACAACAGGCACTTTAAATTGGGCAGCTCAGCAACACATGTACGCTGAATTTTTGAACAAGCTATTCTAAGCTGCTTTGCTAGCAATTTCTGGCCTGTACAGTTTGAAAGCACACGGTTCTGGCCCTCACAAAGAGCAGACCTGTAAATGACATCTTGAGGATTAAGCTGATTGAGATGCAATTTGCCTAGCAACCATTCATTAAGCAGAGTTCAGAAACAGGCCAGCAATCTATTCCACCTCCTTATCTGAGCAGTAAACAGATAACAGTCTCTACTGTGTCCTCTATCCTCTGGTTCAGACACATTGTAAACAGATTTTTCAGAAGTTTAAACTCCTACAGTAAATCTCGGAGAACAATCCTGCTCTCCAAACACGAGGGATTCGGTTTCACCAAGTGCCTTACAAGCATGAAACAGCTCTAGAACGAGGATAATGCAATTCGAATTGTGAATGCATTTGTAGTTCCTGTGCCTCCAGTATTTTCTCACGTCAAGCATTAAGAGCCCATCCCAGCCGTTAAAAAACCCTAACCTTAATCACACAAGCATTTGGCATTGCCATTTGATCGCTGAAAAAAACCTCAATAAAAATCTTATTCCCTTCCTTCATCTTCTGGAAGGAATCGATTGGCACTTCCAAAGTCTTTGATAGAGGTTCCCCCCCTTCAGAGAAGAAAACACAAGTCACGTCCTCCCTCCCATTAAGCATTTTTTCCTCATAAAATAAGCAAGACAACATAAATGTCATCAGCGAAAATCAAACCAGCTATTTGAGCTTGAAGAATTTAGCTGAAAAGATTAAGCTAAATCATGATTTTGCATAATTGTTTCTCCGCAAGAAACATCTGACAATAACCCATTCTACTCCAAAATTAAACAACAAAGATTAGCACGGACATATTTAAGACTATATACCTGAATGGTTTTCCTTTGGTGTACAGTTCTTCTGGGAAATCACTGTGACATACAGCATGCTATTACAATTAAATATGCAAGAAAGAAGAATTAAACTGACTATGAATAATTAATACCCTATAATACTACTTCATAAGGAAAGTCTGGCTGAATATTCCCGCAGATGAGATAAACCTAAATACAAGGCACATCAGAGCTGGTAGCTTTACTTTTATGACGGAGTCTAAAACACCAAGTAACTTTATGGCCGCTACCCAGTTCTACAGAAGGTGCCAGCCATCCGTGCCTCCCTTCTCCTGCTCGCTGCCCGTCGAGCTCCAGAAAAGCTGGGAGAAATGCAAGTGTTGCAGTCGTCGCTGCACTGCTCATCTACATCTCAGAGGTAAGAGGCTCCCCAAACACTTCCCATTAAAAGGTATAAAGCAATTATCTGACTTCCCAGTAAATATGATGCAACAATTACTTACATGATAAGATCAGGCTAAGGTTGTGAGAAAAAACAATTAAAAAGGTTTGCAAGAGCTAAGGAATGCAGCTTACTTTCCCAGAACCTATCTTAACAAGAGAAAGATACCATCAACTCACAGAGCAGACCTTCCTGTTTCAAGTTTACTGTTTTGGAGGCTGCAGAACATCAACTGTAGCAAAGCCACAGTTGGGTGGCTGGGTACAAACTCTGCATCTCCAGCACAACTCTCCTTTATTAGCTCCTAGCGAAAACAGCAATTAAAAATATGCTTTTTTTTTTTTCACCAACAGAAACCCTAAATTGCTTAAATTAATATTTACTGAAGTCCTCGTAACAATGGTATTCAGCTCTTGGCATTGTCCCCTAGACACCGGTCAGATCAGCTCTGTGCTAATCAACACACAATACACTTGTTGCACACATTTAGCTGGAAATCCCCAGTTCCCCTCAGTTTATCCAAGCAGCACGGCATACAAACAACACCCCGCTGCAGAGCGCTACTTTTAGAGATATACATTTGAAATCCAACCAACATTTGTGATCACTGAAGCGGAACAGGGCACTAGTACTGTATTTGCTGAAGGTGACAGCCCTACAAAGGCACGTCCCCCAGCTCAAAGCCCCATGCTGCTCTGGCTGCCAGCTCCGCCACGAGGGTCTCACTCCTGCAGGATCCAACACTCTTCTCCTTCAAAGCAAACGCAAACCGGGGGTCTTTCTGCGCACAGGCAAAGTCATGTTAGAACTATGCTAGCTTAATATTAATTTTCTATTAAAAATTAATAGGATTAAATGAAGCTCGCAAGCTGGCAGGCACCAAGACAGTTATTTTGCCGGCGCACTCTTTGCCCGGAGGAGCGGGATGTGAAGGACAGGCTGCAGCGTTTCTGCAGGATGGTGGCCACAGGATCCACGTGCCGGCCAGGAGGGGTAGCAGGGGGCTCTTCCCCACATCCCCAGTGGGATCCCGTGTTCCACCAGTGCCATGCCACCCTGCTGGCAAGCAGCTCGTCCCCCCGGCCAGAAACTGATGGGGAAGGTGGAGCCCGTGAAGAGATCATCCTGGGGAAAACCCCAGCGTCTTCTCACTGGAGATCCAGTCTTCCGGGCACTGGCTCCGATCCTCGCCCATTTGCACGCGTGCCCCTTTCTCACTGCCAGAATTAATCCCCTTGCCAATAAGCATCCTGCAAATACCCAGAGTTTACATAAGCCAAGTTTAACCTTCAGTTCCTATTAATGTTCACAGAATAGAAAAAATTAACCACAGTGCAACAAAAAAGTCTGTATCTGCATTTCTAATTATCCAACAAAACACACCACGTGGCAATATTTCCAAGCACCTTGCTGGGAATAAAATAGCCAACGGACTATGGCTTCCATTTTGAGCAGTGGATGCGAGAGCAACCGGCATTGAGGTTGTCAGCGTTAAGGGATGAGGACATGAGAATTAAGGAAAATGAAGTGACATACGTAAACGATGATAACAAAAAATGTTAATAATTAGAAAAACAGTCACCTTAAAAATTTAAAATTTCATGATCTCTCCTACTTTTTAATGGCTTAGCCTACTTTTTCCAACCTAATTTGCATGATCAAAATAGGCCTCCTGCCAGGAAGCATTAAAATGGCAGCCCCCCATCGAGACAAAACTCCCTTCACCATACAAGACTGAAAGACTAATAACTATTCCTAAAAACATTTTAAATCCATTAATGTTGTTTAGTAAACATTTATTTAGAATTAGCACAGCTACCAGAATTTTCTTTATCACACTCTACTGAAGAGTTTTATAAAAGCCTTTGACAGAGGAGCAGGCAACCCTACAAACACTTGTACCATCTCCAACCCCCTCCAAAAAGCCGAGCATCCTCACACCCTGTAACGCTCTGAACGTCTTCCACCCAAAACCCGCGAAGCATTCTCCAATACCAACCAGACAATTCCCAACAGCTCTTCGGGGTACCGGGCCGGGCAGCTGGAAGCACGGAGCAGCCAGACCGGAGTACACCAACCCCACCGACCTCTACACATGGCAATTAATTCTAGCTGCTGAAAAAAACCCCAGGCTAGTACGATAGTAGTATAAGTCTCAATATTACTGATGTACCGAAGATTTGGATTCTGGTACAAATATACGGTGCTTTATACAAATTTGTCTGAGCTATGTGTTATCCTTTCATTGCCATCTGCACAAAAACAGAGTTTTATCTAAGCGTTGGAAACTAAAATAAATCATTTTCTCCATATCTGTAATCTTGTTAGAGACAGACGCCACAAACCTGAGAGCTGGCTAGTGCAGACTTGTCTAGTTAGAAATAAAATTTATCTGCATCAATATGATTTATTTTTAATAAAAAATAAGGCAAACCAGACCCTTAATATCAAAATAGTCTCAGCCAGCACCCTCCCAGCCCATAGAGGACATAATGTATGGTGTTAAATTGTCAAAATAAAACTGGAATTGGCAGTCATTTCCCCTAATAAATGCCACAATCAAGAGAAACATTTTAATTGCCACATATAACGAAAAGTACCTGCTCATTCTCCACTTGCTGTATGTATTGCTAACACAATTCAGGACTGTAAGGCTCAGTAGGTTATTTTCTGGTATCGTTAGTATTTCGGCGTGGCCGCGCCCCACCAGATCATTAAAAGTGAACTCGGCTCCCCAACACCACGCAACAAAGGACGCATCTCTGTCTGTCCTGCACGAACCGCTCGAGGTTCTTGGGTTGCATTTCTCAAAGCATCTCATCCTGAGCATCCCCCGTGAGCGGGGGACCTCGCAGTAATTAGCACATTCTGATACTGGAAACTCAACTAATATAAACGCTGATCCCTAAAGACAGTACAGCCCATGATTTGAGAAACGCAAGTCCCAGAAGACCCCTTGTTTCTACCTTTGAAAGTCACCAAAGGCTAGTAAATAAATTATATTCTCCAAAAGCGTTGCAAACAAGAGAAATTCCTTTCTTCTAGTTGAATACATTCTCCAACCAGCAGCTGTGGCTAAAGGTTCATACAGGATCACTGAAAACACCAAAACTGTTTTATTTTCTTATATGGAGTAACTTTTAACATCTGAACTCACTGCTGTGAGATTGCAATGGATTTTATTTGGCAAGTCAAGCTTTCTAAAGCACAGATTATAAAAAACAAACACTAAACATTTTTAGATCTAACTTTCCTCCACAGACTGCGTTTTATGCACGTTCATTGGAAATGTTACATCAGAATAAAATCAGATTTAATTGGCTCTTAACTAACTGAACAGCCACTTGAATTTTATTTCAATAGCAATAATTCATAAATCAAGCAGCTGAAATTCTAGCACAGGATGACAAGTAAATAGAGCGGAACACACTGAAGGAGAGTATGAACGCCACATGGCGAAAGGTGATTTTTCTTAAACTTCGTGCGTCGCCATTTTATGGACATCGCAAAGCTACCGCCACATAAATACTTAGAGCTAAAATCTGTCAGCCCTGGGATGCTACACAGTTTATCAGCCATAACTGCTTAACAAAGACCAACAGATGAGATGATCCTTGCCCAACTGGAACTGCTAGGAGAATGGCTGGGATTTTAACCGTGGATGCAATTTCCCTCACGCACACTAGATGGAAGTATGTAAAATCTTAATTCTTTCCTGCCTTGACTTAAATTTAAGTGGTTGAAAAGTTATGTCGTACTGTCACATTTTGAGAAGCCTTTTTTTGGTTCTTCATCAGCAACTTCACTCATTGATAATCTGTAAGTAAGAAGACGTCCTGAAATATTAAACTAAGCTGTGTTGGAAATGAATAGTAAATATGAGAGAATATATGTCAGAAGTATTAAATATATTATTCAGGCTAATTTCTAAACTACATGCATTCCATTTCTAGGGTATTTAAATAATAATCACTAATGAGATCCTTCAGAGAAACTGAAGTTACATTTTTTAAACATTCAGGCTATTTTAACAAAATAACAATTCTAAAAATACCACCTTGTCAAGGAATAGAAACAGGCAATAGAAGAGGTATAAAAGGCTTCATAAATGCTGTTGCAGTTTTGACTGGAAAAAACCCCAAATTTCTAGAAAATACTGGGAGAGGTATAGGGAGAAAGAGCAACCTGAAGTCTCGCAGAACAAGCTAAACACAGATCAGAGCAGCAGAGCAGCAAACCTGAATGGGATTAAATTACACGCAAATCTTCTGGAAACGATCTTAAAAGTGGCTTGCTCCAAAACAAGCCATTTCTAAATTTAAACACTGAAGAGTTCACAGACAGGAAAACTAAAAATCAGGCAATGGTGTGACCAGGAAAAAGGCACTGGAAGAGCTGTTTTCCCTTGCCTGCTCCGGCCTTTTCACACATTGATTTTCCTCCACACTCATTCACAAATGCTCAGCATAGTTGTGAACAATTTAAAGTCAAAGGATGCATGAATTACCAGCTCTAGAAACACATTACCCATTCTAGGCAAAAGCTGAGGGCTTTTCTGTAGCTGACGAAAAAAAAACCCAACCCAGAATCAGAACAGACTGATGAGCTGGAAGAGAAGGGCACGCAAATACCTAACTTTCCCTGTCCACAATGAAGCCAAAGCACACGACGTTCCCCTAGCTTAGAAGACAAAAAAAAAAATAAGAAAAACAGGGACAGAACAGGAGGATGAATGAAGAGCAATGCTGGATAGAAGAATAATAAAGTAGGCATGAAGGGCTCCTCTTTCCAGATGTTAAAAAATGTATGTTTTTTCCATTCCAGATTTAAAAAAAGATTAGCAGAGGAGGAAGTTTACTTTGGAGAGTGGGAGCATCTGTGTCTTTTTTTTTTGTAAACGCTCATACAATGCTATTTCCATCCAACAAAATTTAAACTATATATACACATAGTATTGGATTGAGACAGTAATCGTACAACATTTTTCAAAGCGTTCTGTGTGCAGAAACTGCCTACAGAGAGGAACAAAATGAGTGGCAAGGCAACAGCCACAGGAAAGGGCAGGACTGCGATACGCGAGTCCTCTAAAATGTACGCTCGAAGTTTAACAACATGAAGGCAAGAAGAGGGATAGCAGGATACAGCAAAGGATACGCTGGGGTCAGGAAATGAAAAAAAAAAAATCCACAGCACTGAACACTGACTTATGCAATATTTTACCAAGTAAAAACATGCAGGATTTCTTTTTCTCTTCCACTGCCCTGCGCTCTCCCTACAGCAGCAAATCATTTTTCTCTGCCAGGAACCCCACGCCCACCATATAGGAAGAAATCACCTAGGAAGGCCGCGTGTGGCTACCGTCTTAGCTGCGAAGCACAGGACAGGGAGATTGCCCAAGTATAAGAAGTGAAATTACAGAAAACAACTGGATGCTAGACCCACTGCAAATAGCAAAGCACGTTGTTTCACCTACTTCCACTTGCTCTCGCGTGGCTCCCAAATTAGAAGCAATCAGAATCCTGCTGGAAACAATATACGGCACCTTAATTGGGTTGGCTGCACTACAGACGTCAGCAGCGTATCACTTGGTAGATCATTTTTTGACTGTTTTTTTTTTTTTTAAATACTAAAAATAGCTTCACTTTCATGGTTCACCTTTTCTGCATCACATTACTACAGACATCGTAAGAAATTAAAAAAATCTCACTCATTGAACACCAAAGATGCTACAGAGCCCGCTCTTGTTGGAGGCAGGATCTGTCACCTAATTCAACAGAATTTTACTTAAAGGTTTGCCTCAGATGCGTGGCATTTACAGAAAACCCATCAATGCATCTATTTAAAAGCCTGGAGCAGTTCAGTTATCTCTAAATACATCAATATCCCAGACGTTCAACTCAACTGCTCCAGGCATTCCAAGCACAACACTGTCCAGCAGACCAGAATCGCTGCACGGGACTCAAAAACTTACATCAAAAATCTCTCCCAGTTTTCATCCCAGCACACCCCAAGAAATACAGCCCCACTATTCTGTACCACAGCCAGACTGCAGCCAAACTACATCCTCATGAAATTATTCCAGTAACAAAATATCACCATTTTCTTCACAAACCCTGGAAACTTGGACTGATCTTCAAACACAGTATAAACAAGTTAAGCAATGGGAATACGTAAACTATGCATAATTCCCGAGCACAACGGGAGAATAATTATAGCAACAACATACCAAATACAAAATGAGCGGGGAGGCATGAAGAAACACAGAGACAGAACGTACCGAATTAAGGAAAAGGGGTCTCTATAAAGCCAGAACAGCCATGGACCACAGTCGTCGTTGGTTTTTTAAGTGTCTATTTAAATCAAATTACCAAAAACCCGGAAAGCGGCAGCTGATGAACACGTCAGCTCCAGGTGTAGGCAAGACCAAGGCCAAGCTACGCCTATTTGGGATAGTAAGCTTAGCTTTTGAGGAATACAACCCATTGGAAAAATATCTCTGGGCAAAGTTAAAAACAACTTTTCTGGATGCCAGTCAGCAGAATGCCTTTTCAGGAGCTCTGTTCCTCAGCAGCTGAATCAGTATTTGGAAAGCAATTTTTTTTAGAAGGAAAAAAGATGAATGGTGTGACAAACTCATTTTAGCATTCAGATTCAAACTAGTGATCTGCAATTAAATGAAAAATTGCTCAAAGACCGTTATGGTTAAGCTTTCAATACGAGTCACAAAATACAATGGGAAAATGGGAATACGGCATACCACACAAGGAATAAAAATCTTAATTATTCACTTAACTTCCGAGTTTGAAAACGTTTAAAATGCTGAAAATTGAAAGCGGTGGGATGATACACTCCATTGCAGATGCAGAAAACTGTGAAACCTTTACTCATCTTCAGGAGCATCTTACCCCATAAACAGCCTTAGAGGAGACAGCAAGCCCTGGTTACAGTCTACAATGCGACGGAGTGACCTGTTACTCAACTGTCGGGTGTAGCATTTCAGTGAACCACATGTTCTTAAAGCAATTATTTAAAAGTTCTGATCATCTGTTAAATAAATCAAGCAAGTCAGGCTGTGGCTATGTTCTCGCTGGTGTATTTAGTAATTCCATAAATCCCAGAATCCTGGAAATTACCAAGCTTTAGAGAAATGCAGAACGGACATTACTTCATCTCCCATCTTCATAAATCAGTAACTCCCTTCACTATTACCTCGCTGAAGACGAGTGAGCCAGCAATACACAGGATACAAAACGTTTCAGTGCTGGAGGCTTTGGGGTCAGGCAGTCAGGGCAACCACCTCTACCTCCTACTCGCCCCATCCCCGCATGCCGGCCAGTAACGAGTCAAGGTCAAAAACGAAGAAGAACAGACGTGAATGGACAAACCAAGGTGAAAAAGAAAAGTATTGCACTGGGGAGGAAACACCTACAGAAGTTTCTATCCCACGTCCAGACGTTTCAGCGAGCGCAGGTGAGGATACAAGCTAAGGCTCCTGTACATTGTACGGTAGTCTGCATTTCTGGGAAATACAGATACTTCAGTCCTTGACAAAATCCTTACTTCGCTTCTTGATCTGGTAACAGTTCCCAGAAGCAAACGTAGATATAAAAGCTTATCTATCAGAGGACAACTTGAAACAAATACAAATAAGACTTAAATGAAGGCAAATATCCAAGTTACAGAGAACATAAGGGTTTCTCAATCCTACATTTGGAGAAAAAACAATACTATGTGGACATTCTCCAACATATTTTTTTAACGTTATTAACAGAAATAGCACCCCAGGCTGCACTCAAGCAGAAAAAGTGTGAATCTGTTTGCAATGTGAAGTGAAAGGGGGATCAAAAATACCATCTTATTAAATGGTATTTATTTGGTGCTAAGCACATTATTTATTCTATTGAGAAATTCACAACATGACCGAGGGGTAACCATAAGTAAGGTCACTACTTAATGTCAATATCAAAGCTGATCCTTAACAGAATTTAAGCACCTGCTTTTTCTTTTATCTCAGCACAAAATGAGATTTCTTTTCTTTTCTTTTTTTCTTCTTTTTTTACACTTCAAAAGCCATGTAACATAAAATATACGCCAAGCATGAAGGAACAGAGAGCATGCCAGCATCTTTCAGCAATCATCTTTCCCTTGTCATCCATTATGTCAGATTTATCTATTTTTGCTTAATTCTTGTTCCAGCAATACACATCCTTCCTCTCTCTAGACTATCAGGCTGGTTGGGCTGGAACTCAATATGGCTTCTTAAAATAGTTGAGAAATACTGAAAATATTTGAAGCGATGCTTGTAAATTACAGTCTATTCATCAACCCATCTAGCTCCAGCTCAACCTGCAACTCCCCCAGAAAAGGGTCAATCTCTGATTTCGTCACCTCAGAAATTCTACCCAACTGCACAGTGGAAATATAATTTAAAAAATAAATAGCCTTTCTTTTATGGAAGCATTTTTCCCCAAAAGCTTAGGTCCTGAATTTATTGCAAATCTTACCCTCCGTTTGTTCTGACTTTTACTTGCTTTTGATCCAGACCTTCCTCTACTAAAAATTACCGATCAGTTAATTCACCGCTGCTTGCTTTCTGTTGTCACTGCTTTTTTCCCCCCCCGAGTTTTGGGACCCTCCGGATTGGTTTACAGGACATCAGATCCACCTGTACGCTCTCCCTGCATCCTTCACTCCCCAGGCTGCTGGCTGGGAGAGCCTGCTCTCTCCACCTCTAATATCTGTAATATGCTTCAACAGTGTCTTTCCCCACTGCTTTATGTATTTACCTAAATGAACGGACTCTAACAAGTTCAAATTCCTTAGGTGGAAAAAGACCTGATCGGAAATACACGCGCTGAAAGGAAAAAGCAACTATCATCACTATGTTCCCTTACTGCCTACGTAGCACCTATCACAGAATTTTCTCAGTCGGCTGCTGAATCAGACGAAGTTTCTACAGCGCACACACAAAATCACGAAGCCCGACACGTCCAGTAGGATTTATTCAATCACAAAGTCATCACCGTTGCTCCAGCACAAATGACATCACTCGGGAACCCAGCCTCACCTACTGAGAGCGTGCTCTCCTGCAGCTACCAGTTCAACAAAGAACTGGGTTTCTGCAATAGAGGGGTAAAAGTATTGTTGTAAAAAGTTTTCCAAATAAACTTGTGTTTTCTTGAGACGCTGCGATTAAAAAAAAAGATATAATTAGGACTAGGATACGAAGTGAGCGCGATGCATTATTACTGAACTAACTAACCTGCATCTGCAATTTAGCCTAAAACTTGTACCTAGCAATTAGGGGCGATGCCAAGAGGAGGATAAAGCACATCCGTAAGCCCTCGCAGGTGCTGCTCTGGGAAGATCATATGCTGCATAACCAAAAGCATTTAAGTACTTTGCTTGCACGAGTGGGCTGAAAACAGATAAGTCAAGCTCTGCAGTTTTCTTCACGCTTGTGTTAAGACGCTTGAAAAATGGTTGGTAGGAAATAAAAAACGACGAGAAACATATTAACGATACCTCTTGCAAAAAGACACTTTTCTTGGGGAAGAATTACACAAAGGATTTGCACACATTGCAACCGCAATCCTCCCTTTTTCCTCAAGGCACTTCTCTGTCGCGACGGCTGACGTATTATCGCGATTCCCGCTGTGTAGTTGATATCAAGGGAAAGGTATTTAAAAGCTTCAGGTGCCGGGGTCACTGAGGGGCCTAGGCGGGCTGCCTGCTCCCCCCCCCC
>NW_008795131.1:516175-522556 GCF_000699145.1 Aptenodytes forsteri
CCCCCCACCCCTCAAAGCACGCTTACCCGGCTTTCTCCCCCCCGCAAGGTGCAACCTTCAGAAGCCACGGCTCGGGAAACGGGATCTAAGCTCAGCTGGGAAGAAAGGGAGGAAAGACATAAAAGCGCCCTGGTTTTAGTCGGAATAAAACGGACGGAAGGTGGTGGCTGCGAGGTCTGGCTGACGGGGGAAGAAGAAAGGAGACGAGAGCAATCGCTTGTGCTGGGACCTCATTTTATTGCAAGGAAAATACAAAAGTTGGATAGAAGCATTCGAGGGATCACGGTGTCCCCTGCTCGGGGGGAAACAAGGCAGGCCAGCGCGCACCTCTCTGGAGGCTTCTTAACCTGGCTTTCAGGTGATCTTGCATTCCTGACGGCTGTATCCTTCAGCGGCGCAGACGCAGGCTTTTGCCAGTGCTGGTAAAGCATCTCCTTGACGTTGCACCGGAGAGGGACAGGATTTACTCAACAGGTTTGGGTTCCAGGCGGGAGCAGAGTCCCCCCCCCGCAAACCCTACCAGATCTCTTCACAACTGTGGGTGCAGCAGCCCGGGGCCCTCCTTGCTCAGGGATGTTAATTTATAACAGCACGCGAGGGATTTACCTGGATTTCTGGCAGGAAGCTACCCAGTGCTCCAAACACCTGAGCACAGTGATGCACAGCGACAAAACTCAAGCCCCCGAACACCAGGTCCACGTGCAGGGAGGGCAGGGGCCCAGGCACGCACACGCGGTGCCAGGCTCCATCATTCAGTGCCACCGCACTCCGTGCCAAGGGCTCCGCAGAGCGGCACGCGGTGCCCCAGCCCTCCGTACAGCCCTGCTCCTCCAGCCTCCAAGCCTCGCTCGTGCCCTGACCTGTGCCAGCTGCCCTCCGTCCCCGACACCCCGTTAGACCTGAGCTGCAGAACCCGCTGCTGTTCCCGCTTTGGGCTTTCCTTCAGCTGCGACGGCCTCTACGTTTGTAATCTGCGACCCTGGTGCAGAGAGTAATGACTTTACAGTAACATCGGTGCAATAAACTATTCAAATTCCTAAGAAAGGGGGGTCACTCTGGTTTTGCATGACGAACGAGCCATTCTGAAGAAGTAAGCATCGGTAAGATGCTGCTAGCGGCATCTTCAGACCAAACCACTCCACATTCATTCATTAGCCAAACGTCCAGAGGGGGTGGACAGGTGGGACCCCGCTGGGTGCCAGAAACAAGATGTGGAGCGGCAGAAAGACCCCTATTCCCTGCTCCGTTTCCCTTTCTGATTAATATGCTCCAGCAAATGCTCACAAGCCCAGCGAGCCATTCTCTGACCTCCCTGCTCCTCTCACCGGCGGTCAGGGAAGCAGCTCGTATACGCACCGAGAATGGATCACGGTTCCATTTCTCTGCTGCTCCAATAATCCAATCGGTCAGAAGAGTCTGTGACCAGACCCACCCCTCTGGAGCGAGTACCACACGCCAGGAGCAGTGAACTGCCGAGGAAGTTGGAGGAAGGGATGACAGGGGAAAGAGGAGGAACAAGCATTTTTTACAAACTACCGCACAGAAGAGGTCAAAATGAAAGCAGCAGCTGGCAGTCAGCTAAGAGGATGGTGCACGCAAGCCTGCGGGCAGGGCTCACCCACGGGAGTTGGAAGCCACTGGCCTTTACGATCTACAGAGAGTTTAAGAGCTCCCTCTGTCACAGACAGTCATTACGGCGTGTTTCAGCCAGCCAGCAAACCCCCCCGGCTCAGGCTGCCAGGGCAATACTGACTGCCTACGCTCACACCCATGAACTTCGCCAGGGCAGAGAGCAAAGCCGACAGGAGACCGCCGCGTGGGCGGGGGTAGCCTCTTCCTGCTGGAATGACCACTGCTGGAGTCATTCAGCCTTCCGAAGAGATGATAAACGCGTGCTGATAATCCTTCACCGCAACCCTTTGTCCGCTAAAAGAGAGGAGGTGCTGCCTGAACTTCAGGCACAAACACTTGACGGCAAGGATGTGGGACAGCCCAAAAGAAGTGGATGACAGCTCTGTAAACGCAGTACTAGAATCGCGCGTGCAGCTGGTTGTCTGATGTCCGTCCCCAGCTTCCACAAGATAAGGTACCATAGAAGGTCTGAAGATTTTATTTCAGTTTGGGCCGTTCCCCCCAAAAATAATACATTCTACTTCAGCCCGCTGTATTGCTTCCGTCATCCTCTGTTTCTGGATTGAACAAAGGTGCCAAGATACCCGCAGGGGAAAACGGGACCGGTCTCTCCGCATGACCAGAGAGCTCAAGGGCTGTTAAAACATACGCAAAGAGCTCAACTCTTCACTTCCACCTTGAGCTTCAAGTGGACATCACACAGGAAAACGTTCATCAGGTCCTGGCCAGCCTCCTGAGCAATCCTGCTGATAACCTTACCTCCTTTTCCAATCAACATCATCTGTATTAAAACCCAGAGAGAAGATCATCATACTCCTCCTTACACCGCTTAACTGCGGGGAGGAATCACCCAAGAAAACAGCAGTGCAGCCACAGAAGCAATTAAAGGGGATACAGCAGTTAGAGAAATCCCAAGACCAAACCACGGGCAACCTCAGAAAGGTGTAAGCTGTTACTGAACAGCCTGGGACTGTGTCGGGCACCTGGCTCTTCCCAACAGAGACCCCACAGCTGAGGGAGGGGGGATGACAGGGAGGATGCCCCCGGCTGGACCTCGGGAACCTCCTTTCACGCTCCCCAGCGCCCCATCTCTCTTCTGTTACTCACCATGTGAGATTTCCTTGGGACCAAGAGGTTCTGCATGATGAGGAGCTCCCCGCTTGGTCCTTCCTCCCACATCTCAGTCACCTGCAACAGCAAGCACGAACTCAGCAATTCTGCAGAGCACCTCCGGAACAGCAGACTCCACTCCCTCAGAGGTGACAGCTCAGCTCCCTGACACGAGCACGCAAGCGTGGTCCCCCTTCGAACACACAAAGGGTCTCGCAGCACCCGCCGCGCAAGCCCCAGGTCACCCCACGAGGCCTATAAAGAGTCTGGCAGATTTCACAAATTCAAACGAAGGGATTCTCATCACATAGTCTGGTATTTCCAATGAAATAGCTCGAAGGCAAGCCCGCTTGCGCATGCTTCCCACCTGAATCACGCCGTAGGGCACTTCCAGTGGCAGGTACTCCAATATCTTCTCCCTGATGATGTTATCACAGATCTCTTGAGGTGACTGGCTGGTCAAGACCCCGCTGTGAAACTCCCAAGGGCCTGGCTTGGCTTGCATCAGGAGGTACCGCTGTCAGCACGAAACACACATCACACCCATCAGCTGTCACGTACCACTCTCGCCGTGCCACCAACCCCTGCGCTCACCTTACAGCGAGTCGCTATGAGGACGCCGCTGCTAGTCAGGCATCAGGGCAGTAGTTTAGTATCTTTGGCGGGGAAAGGAGAAAGGGAAGCTTCTGAAACTCAAACCCTGCCAAAGGGTCACACCTCCCTAAATCTGTTTGTACGAGTTGTAAAAGCCCACAGCATCCCTCGTAGCTGAAAGACAATGCGTCGGGTGGCTTCATCATTATGAACAGGCTGCTGTTTGGAAAGCCCCAAGTAAGAGTTCTGTACAGAAAACTCTGGAGATACAGTATGGACGTACTCCACGTCAACAGATGACACTTCCCCCCCTCACACCCCAGGCCAAGAACAGCAGCTCTGCCACTTCCTCACAGGAGATGAAGCTCAGTATGACGTACCAGGGTCCCACAAGGGTAAGAGCACACCAGTCTCAAAGCGTAACAGAAGTTCAGGCTGCAGTTACCTTGAGCGTATCCACCTCCTCCCCACGGAGAGCCGCCAGCATGAAGATCTCCTGGAAGCACGGCCAGCCTTTCATATTTTTTAGATCTCTGGGTCCATCGTGCTTTGGCCCTTGTGCTTCTTCTGTGACGAGGCTGGACTCGGAAGCCCTCATATCACCGCTGTTGTCCAAGCTAGAGCCTTCTTGGGCTTGATCTGTTTCCTGCAGACAGCGAGGCTCACGGGCCCTATTCTCGGGTGGAAAAGCCTGGGCGATTTGAAGAGGAGACTTTGCTGAAGAACTGGAATTATGTTTAAATGCAGATCTCGCTTCCAGTTTCTTTCCATTTACAATTCCCTCTGTTAGCTCAGTTACTAGTTCCAGCAGGATGAACTTCTTCTTTAGCAGATCCACCTAACACGAGAGAGAGGTGTCAGGAATTTGTCCTAAATGAGGTTGGCAGCCGGGCCCTGGATCCTTTGGATCCAGAAGAAACCACCCAGGGGAGGCAGCTGCTGCAGGACAAGGCTTCTTGTCCCGACAGTCTTTCCGACCAGAGGCCAAACCAGCGTGTGTCAGCAGTTCCAGTACAGTTTGTCCAAACACCGTCAACTTGACAGCAACACCTACTCTAGTCAGCTCTGCTGACGTTCTCGCTGGCCAACCCCGCTGTGGTGCCAGCTCCCCTTCCCAGGCTGATTTAAACCCCACTCTGCAGCTTATAACTTCAGGCACGCGTGCGCGTGCAACATGTATACGTACATCCACACTTAAATATTCTGGAGTAAAGGGGGAAACCGGTGTCCTTTAACACACCCGGACTCAGTGACCTGAAAACACATGGCTGCCGATGGCGGGTACGGTCTGAGGACACCAGCGTAACACTGCAGAAGGCAGAAGGAACAAGCTCCTCATTTACCTTGTTCAGAACCAGGACACTGGGGACCTGGGGAAACCGAGAAAGACACTTCAGCACCTCCTTGCTCAGACAGTTTCGCGTCCAGTGATCCGACACGTCCACCAAAACCAGAACTGCCAGGAAAGAGCGAGGGAAAGATGATGAACCTGCGTCTTCCAAAACGTTCATTTTCAGCTTCTCTACAGTCTATGGTCACCTCCCTCCTGCTGCTACTCCTCTCTCTTCTACAGAACAGCACGCGGACGGAACCAAAAAGGAGCGTTTTAATTGATAAAACAGTAAAATGCAGTTTACACCTGTCATCCTAATGACATCACACATGCTAAAACTCAACATCCAAGTCCAATTATTAACCCAAGCTGCCTCTCCTTGGCACCAGGCAATTCCTAAACCCTCCCCAGCTCAACATATCAAGTCTTTTCACTGCCCTTCCCTCCTAGCTCACGCTCCCAGGGCTGCCTTTGCTGCCCAGTAAACATCCAGATACCACAGCTATAGGGCTGTAAACTTCTGTGGCAGATAAAGGGTTTGGCTTGATCCAAGAGGAGTTGAGTACCCACCTAAATCCGCGTGTTTCATGCTGTCCCACGGGTCTGTCAGCATGGCTTCATCCAACTTATGTCTGAAAGACAAATGCAAATGAGTAAGCCAGACACACTCGATCGCAATCGTCTTCCTTCCCCTCAAAGGGGGGGGAAAACGGGTGTTTTCCATCATCCCAGCTGACACAAAGCTGCCTTACAAGGCTGCGACATCCCTCGTTACACGCACATATGCGGAATCAAACGTAACAGAGCTGAAGGGATGCCACAGGCTCTGTCTGCTACTGAAATCGCAACAATAAAAACCCAGAGGCCAAAATAAGGCTAAAAATATACGTTCACGTCGCTCCTATTTTACAAACTTTGCACAGGGGAAATCACTCTCTGGTTTTATCAAACCTCCCCCGCTCTCAGCGGTGATACCTTTTGGCTTTAAAGGGACTAGTGAGGCCAGGTGTGTCCAGAATGATCTAGAAAGAGGAAAGACAGATCTCGTGAGTTCGCCTGCAGTCAGCGGCAAAGCTCCAACTTACATTTGCGCAATTAGAAGCGACCCCATGGGATACAAATGAGAAAACCCCGCACTTTCTGGCTAACGCTCCCCGCTGCCCCAGGCGGGAGCAGGTCTGGAAGCTGACCAGTTGTGTGTCCTCGTAGGTGACGACGCCCCGGGCTTTGCATCGGGTTGTGTGCACTTTCTGAGAGACAGGGAAAACCTGTAAGAAATTAACCACGTTACGCAGCCAGAATACGTCAAGAAAGCGATTTAGCAGCCTCAACTTGTTGCTCCACCCCAGCTTTACCTTTCTGCCCAAGAGCTGATTAGAGAGCGTGGACTTCCCAGCGTTGGGCGCTCCGATGACGGCAATTCTCAAAACCTTGGGGTTCCGGGGCTGGTCAGGCTGATGCCGTAACAGGCGGTCCTGTTCCTCTGCCAGGGGAAAGAAGGAGCTTGAACGTTGCTAAAACCCCACAGCGGGTCAGGACGGTCCGTCCCGGCGCCGGGACCCCGGGGCGGCAGCTGGTACCGTTCACCTTTGCTGGTGGCCACGGGCGGCGGGTGCTGGCCCAGGGCGCCGGCCGGCTTCTCGGCGGGGATGCCCAGGATGCTGCCCAGCGCCGAGCGGCTCCCCCCCCCCCCGGGCCCGCGGGGGGGCGGC
>NW_008795131.1:523800-524412 GCF_000699145.1 Aptenodytes forsteri
GCCCCAGTGCGCCCGGTGCGCCCCGGTGCCCTCTGCAACACTCCCTAGTGCGCCCCAGTGCTCCCTACAACACACCCCAGTCCATCCCAGTGCACCCTACAACACTCCCCAGTGCGCCCCAGTGTGCCCAGTGCTCCCTACAACACTCCCCAGTGCACCCAGTGTGCCCCAGTGCCTCCCACAACACACCCCAGTGCGCCCGGTGCGCCCCGGTGCCCTCTGCAACACTCCCTAGTGCACCCCAGTGCCTCCCACAACACACCCCAGTGCACCCCAGTGCTCCCTACAACACTCCCCAGTCCATCCCAGTGCACCCCAGGATGCCCAGTGCCCCCCGCAACACACCCCAAGCATCCGACCGCTCCTCCGTGCTCCCCAGTGAGCCCCAGTGCTCCCCGTTCCCCTCTTCAGTGCAACCCCGTGCATCCCAGTGCTCCCCCTGCAATACACCCCAATGCTCCCCAAGGCTCCCCAGTCCCCCCCCCGCCATGCCCCAGTGCCTCCCAGTTCTCCCCAGTGCCCCCTGCAATACACCCCAATGCACTCCAGTGCCCCCTGCACCCCAGTGCACTGCCCACACCCCGTGCCCCCCTCTACTGCACCCCAAGGTAT
>NW_008795131.1:526248-528194 GCF_000699145.1 Aptenodytes forsteri
GCCCCCCCCCCAAAAAAAAGATGTGCCCCCCCAGCTTGCAGGGACATGTCCCCTGCCTGCGTGTGCCACCCCCCCCAGGGGCATGTGTCCCCTGGAGAGATGTATCCCCCAGCTGTGTGTCCCCAGAGGACATGCCCCCCTGGCCATGTGTCCCCCCAAGAGGGCTGTGCCACCTCATTGCGCGTGACCCTGGTCATACTTGTCCCTTGGCCACGTGTGTCCCCAAACGGCTGCAGCCCCTGGCCATGAGTGTCACCTGCCTGTGCACGACCCTGGTCATACGTGTCCCCCCAGCCATGCGTGTCCCCAGCCCTGTCTGTCCCCACAGGGCCACATCCCGCAGCGAGCGCCGCGCCATTGCGCCCAGTTGTTTGCGCCAGGACACGCCAGCGTTCCTGGAAGCCGCCTGCAGGGAGGTGATAACCCCCCGCCGGGCCTGTCTGTGCGGGGTCCCCGATAAGGAACAGCGTTCGGCTATCGGGGCTGCCCTGCCACGTGAGGTGTCCCCAGACCCGCTGTCACCTCTGGGTGACAGGAACAGGGGCAGCATCACCCACCCTCCCCCCAGCCCGGCCAGACCCTGGCAGGAGGTGGCACGGGGTCAAGCCCTGGCACCAGCCTGTCCCCAGGGTTGAGGATGCCGGGACTTGGGGGCTGCAAGGGACAGTCCCCTCCTGTCTTTGGCCCCTGCTGTGACCCAGAGCTGTCCTGGGGGGGCCTGTAGTGCTCCCCAAACTGTGTGGCACAGGCACCCCAGCACCTAGAGCAGGGACACAGACAAAGTGTCCCCAAGAGTCCCCCAAGCCCAGCCAGCCCCAGCTGAGCACGATGGGACTATCCCCATCTGGGTTGGCCCCTGCGCCTGCTCAGCACCCACGGCGCGCGGGGGCAGCCCTTGCCCCATGGCCCTGCACCCTGCTGCACCCCGTGGGGCAGAGGGGGGCCCGAGCAGCCCCCAGGTCGGCACCATGGAGCTGGTGTGGGGACCCCTGGGTGCCGCAGCCCTCCCGCCAGCCGTGCTGGTCCATGGCGGCGTGTCTGGCTGCAGATAAGGAGCCGCCGGGGGCTGGCGAGCTGTCCCCACCCGGCATATCTGCAGGTCCACCCTCCTGAGGGACGCGTGGGACGGGGCCCTTCATCCTGCCCGGGCCCCTGCCCAGCCCTGGGGGACACAGAGGGTCTTGAGGGCGTGAGGGAACTGCCTTTGCCCCGGGGAGGGCAGTGCAGCAAAGCCCCCCACGTGAGCCCCGTTGCTGGCTGACACTGCTCCCGCTCGCAGGCTGACCCCTAGAAGGGCAGGTACCCCCAGAGCCACCCTCCTGTCCCCCAGTGCAGGGAAGGGTGTGGCGGGGCTGGGACGGGGACACCAGGCCCACGGGGCACCATGGGACATGGGTGTTGCCTGGCCCCCGTGGGGTGCAGGGGGCTCTGGCAGCAGGGCAAGGGCTCGGGGCTGCTCAGGGCCGGCAGCAGAGCAGGGGGAGTTGGCGGCAGCACGAGCTGCTTGCCACCAGCCTGGCTGCTGGGACAGACAGAGCCTTCGGCCCACGTCAGCCCTGCTCCGAACCCCGGGGTGCCGCTGGTTGGGGTGCCCCCACAGCGATCAGCTCCCGGGTTAACGAGAGCGATGCAGCTGGAGCTCACCGGCCACCCTCGGTGGCTCCTGGCTCCATACTCACGCGTGTGGGAGCAGGACAAGTCTTTACCCCCACCTAGGGCTGGCCGGGAGCTGCCCCGGGGATGGGGCAAGGAGCCCACAGGGACGCGGTGACCGCTGGGAGGCCACGAGCTCCCAGGAGCTTTGCAGGAGCAGCGTGAGCCAGGACCATCACTTCCATGCACCCCTTGTTCCCCCATCCCAGGGGGAACGCCTGACCGCCCTGGGGCCAGCAGCCCCCAGCCAGCCCACGCCACAGAAAAAACCCCCCCCCCCCCCCCCCCCCCCC
>NW_008795131.1:528870-550544 GCF_000699145.1 Aptenodytes forsteri
GGCCCCCCTGGGCCCAGCAGCCCCCAGCCAGCCCACGCCACAGCTGGTCAAGCACCGGCTCTGGCACTGCCCGGGGGTGCCACAGCGGGGGAGACGGGCATGGGAGGCACAAGACGAGAGCCAAGGCAGGTGGTGACAAGCCTTTATTATCGTACAGCAGTGACGGTCGCAGGGGCGCAGGCATGCACACGCACATGCAGATAGGGCGCCTCGCCCGGCACGCCCGCCAGCAAGCGCCAGATCTGTGCCAGCGGCCCCGCGGCGCAAGCACAAGCCGGGGGCTGATAAGGCTGGTGCCTCCCCCCCCCAGTGCTAGCGGCAGGGAGGGGGACGGGGTGCCACCGGCCCCGCAGCACCCATCCGCCCCGCAGCGGGTCACTCCTGGCAAAGGGACTGGCCAGTACCGGGGGCACTGCCAGGAGGGCAGAGGGGGACCCGGGTCCCTGCACCAACCCTATGACAACGAGGGGGTGGCACGGAGCTGCGGGTGAAGGAGCCAGTGGAGGGATCCCCAGCACCCTGGGGTGCCTGCGCAGGTCACCACCCCACAGCAGCACCAGGCTGACTTCACACGTGGGTTTGGCTGCTACAGCCACACTGAGCATAGGCGACGAGACAGGCGGGGAAGGGGCACGGGCCAGCGCAGGGCCCCGGTGGCACTGTGGAGAGTATGGGACACACGCAGGGGACGACCTCTTTCACACTGTCACTCAGGGCAGCAAAGCCCCTGGCCATAAGAGGCAGGGGGAGCGAGGGAGGTAGGGACTTCTGCACTGCCTGCCGGGGCATCCCCCGGCCAGCACGGCTGCTTCTCACAGCCACGGCACCAGCCCCAGGAGCGCTGGTCCCCGGCCAGCTGTACAGGCCGCGGTGCTGGAGGAGCCCGTCCCCACCGCAGCACCCTGCCCGGGCCCCCGCGTCCCTCTGGCCCATAGCTTGAGTAGTTGTCGGGGGCGAGAGGTACCACCGCACTCGGGGACAGCAGCCTCGGCGGTTTCGCCTCCCTCTCGGAGGATGGGGCGGCTTTGGCACAGCGCTACTTTTTGGCATTCCTGGTGGGGGCACCTCGCCAAGCCTGGCTCAGACCAGACCTCCACTAACGTGCCATCAGCCCCCCCCCGAGCTCTCCAACCTCCAGATCCCAGGAGGAAACTTCCCTGAGGGAAGGCAGCACGAGAGCGGGCACCGACTGTAGCACCCACCGGCAGGGACGCAAAACCCCCCAGGGGGTGACTGCCACCTCTGGGAAGCCCAGCCTGGGGCAGGACTGCTAGCACTGCAGGGGCCCTGTGAGGGAGACACTCGGATGGGGAAAGCCAGCCCCAAAACAGCTTGTGGGCAGAGGCAGGGGCTGGGCAGTGCCCAGGGGGGTCGCTGCGGGAGGGCAGGGAGCCCAGGGGAGGTGGGTCCTGGCTGTTCTCTTCCTACAGCTCCACACTCCATGTTCCGCGTCCCGCCGAGCCTCCGCTCCGAGCTCTGGGCGGCCGCCTGAGGACAGAGAACAGCAAGGCACCGGGATTGCAACACCAGACAAGCTGCCAGTCGTAAGGGGATCGGATCCAAACCCCGGCCTGATACAATATACAATTAATTACAAACTAAATCCCCTCCCACCCTTTGTAATAAAAAGAGCAGCTGATTAGACATGCATCTTTCTGGCCCTACAAAATAAGGCACCAGAGCTTAAAAATGAAACTCCAATTGTCTTTGATATAAAAGGAATTCCCACGTGTTGAAGGCAGTTGATGTCTGAGTGCATAACAGGGAGTGATCTTCACTAGCTTTGGGTTGGCCAGCCTCATGCCTGGGCCCCGGTGGCTTTCTGGATCAGGGGAATCTGTAGGAGGGGAAGAGAGAAGCTGTTAGGGCTGGATGAGGGGGAGGCAGGGAGCTGCCTGCACTCTGCGGCCAGGCAGGGCTGGGGAAGGAGAGGCTCCCTGGGAGTCTGAAAGTTTTCAGGCAGGTCCTTGTGCCCTAAGAGCCTCAGGAATTGCCAGCTGCCGGAGCCCGGCTCACCTTTGTGAGATCCACGCCGGTGATGGCACGCACGGAGGCGGGGATCTCGGCCAGCAGACGGTTCACCTCGGACGTTGTGTTGCTGCTCTCTCCACTGAGAATAACGATCTCGTCCACTTTGGAGAGGGGGGCAGCCACTTTAGCAGCAATCTGGGGAGGCAGGGAAGGAGGGCGGGATGAGCAGAGAGCCAAGGAGCTGCTCACCAGCCTGCTGGCCAAGCCTGTGGGGCCTCTCTGTGCCCCCAGACCTGGCCCAGCCTGGGAACTCCTCACCACTTGTGCGGAGCTGGGGAAAGCTGCTCCCTCCTCACCTCAGGCAGCGCATCCAGCACTAGAGCCAGCTGGGCAGCTTCTCCATACTGCTGGAGTGCTTCAGCCTTCAGCTTCATCCTCTCAGCCTCCGCCATCCCGATGGCCTCAATCACAAAGGCCTCCGCTTCTCCGATCTTGCGGATCTTTTCTGCCTCCGCCTGAGCAATGAGGACTTGCTTCACCCTGGAAAGGGAAACCCAGCCCTCTAGCAGCCCAGATCCCCGCAGCGTACCCAGCAATGCTTCCCTCCCTCTGTCAGCCACGTGCCTGCCCCGCAGAGAGCCCACTCCGCTCCCACCTCACCCCAGCCCAGCGTGCAGCCGGGCTGAGGGCTGGTCCCTCTCCGACCGGGTCACGGGCTCACTCACTTCTCGCCCTCGGCGATCTGCTGGATACGGTAGGCTTCAGCCTCGGCCGGCCGCTTCACAGTGGCTATCAGCTCCTTCTCCATCCGGATGATCTCTTTCTCTTCGACATCGATCTGCTTCTTGCGCTGCACCACCTCGATTTCAATTTCCTCCTGGCGGATCTTCTGCTGCTCCCGGGCGCTCTGGAGCTCGTAGGCCAGCTGGGCCTCCGCAGTCTGCACACGGGAGAGATGAGAAGAGGGGTCTTGGCCATGATCTCCTGTGCGCAGACAGAAGGACCCTTGGCAGGCCCTGAAAACAGACGTGGCTCCTGCTCTGGACCAAACCTCCCCCCAGAGGTGATGTCCCTATCCCCAGAGTTGCACTTGCTGTCCTTCCCTGCGCGCTCTTCCCACAGCACCTGAGCCAAACCAGCTCTGGGGTCAGCTTGGATGACCCTCCCCATCCTTTCCTCTCCTCTTAGTCCACTTAACCGTTGCAAACAGGGCAGGAGAGGAATCTGCTGCAAGGAGCGCACACTGTGACATAGAAACCTGGGTTCTCCACCTCCAGCTCTCCTAACACATGCAGGAGGAGGAAGCCGGACAGTCCCAGAGCTACCAACACCATCACGAACCAGCCAGAGAACAGAACTGGGCTGTCGGATACCTCTCACCTTAATGTTGACCTCCTCACTGAAGGCAGCCTTCTGCAATTCAAAAGCCCGTCTGGAATCTGCTATTTTGGTATCTGCCATGAACTTGACATCCAGCATTTCCTTCTTGCACTCTGCCTCCTGCAGAGAGGCAACAGAGAGCAGAGCTCCAGGGTGCGCAGCTAGAGCAAAACAGGCTGCTTTGGGGAAGGCCAGCACGTCTCCAGACTCACCCGAATGCCAGCATCTCGCTCGGCTTCTGCCACACCGATGTCTGCATCCCTTCGGACAGCGGCAGTCTGAGTCTTTCCCAGGGAGCTCAGGTAATCCACTTTATCGTAGACATCCTGGGGAGGGGAAGATAAGTCATAACCATGTCAAACGAGCGACTCCATCTTGCTCCCTTGGCCAGGGTCAGAATGAGCCGTGTCAGCCTGCTGCCAGAAACCGGCGTGACAGGGAGAGGCGAGCTCTCCCTGACATCTTCCCTCCGACTCCCTGGAGGCTCAGTTATCAGCGAGCTCTCTCCACCAGCCGTTTCCAGAGGCAGCTACCAGGTGCTCTTGGCCCAGCTGCCTGGATACAGGACACGCTGTGGCAGCTGTCATGGAAACTCCCGGAGGGCTGGGGCAGGCTGTTAGCCGGAGCCTTTCAGCCAGCTGCAGCAGAGGAGCCAGGGCCAGACTCTGTTGTGCTGGTCCTACAGCGCTGCCGGCTGCCCCATGGCGCAGCGCCCTACATCTGGGTGTACCTTGATGGTGAAGCTCAGGATCTCGATACCCATGCGACCCACGTCAGGAGCTGCCACCTCCCGCACCAGCTTGGCAAACTGATCCCTGTCCTGATAGATCTGCTCCACTGTCAGGGTACCTGCAGAGGGAAGGAAGGCGAAGCACTTTATTTGGAACAGGTAACACACAACAGTGTGAATCTAAGCTCAGCAACATGCTCGTTGCCCCTAATCTCTTCAGATCTGGACACAAGGGCATAATCCTCTGCCCAGGCCCTGCAGTGTGCACCAACATCTCGGTCTCACAAGCGCAACCACCACGCACACGTGCTACCTGTAACCCGTGGGGACTCAGACATCTCTTACTGCAGGCACTGAAAACTCATTTATCACAACACCCAGCCACACAGCAGGAGCTGCTGTAGGGGAGGAACAATCTAAGATGCCACCTCTGCAGTCAGCAGAGGGGGCACCCGTTGCGGCTGCTGCGGTGGCAGCAATACTGCTGGGACCAGCCAGCAGAGAAGGGAGAAAGCTACTCAAGATGCCTTAAAGAGCGTGAGCACCTAGGATGGAGCGCAGATGCCCCTCCAGCGTCTGAAGGACCACGTTCTTCACATCCTGCACGTTCTTCCCCAAGAACTGCTCACAGGCCACAGCCAGGAGCTCCTTCTCAGTCATTATCTTCACCTAGAGACAGGAGACAAAACCAAAGGGACTGAAGGCGCCTGTCCGAAGAGGGACAGGCATCCAACAGCAGCAGCAGCAGCAGAAGCAGCAGTACCACCACCAAGCTGCCAGGCCCCGTGCTACCGATGCTCTGAGGGACCATGCTGAGCTGTCACCACACTGAGCCAGGCCACCGGACCGGCCAGCGAGCCCCCGCTCACTGCTGCTGGGGAGAGCCCTGCTGCAGGCACACGCAGCAGTGCCAGCGTCCGGGGCAGACACCTCTCCAAACACTGACTGCAGCTCAGCGTGGAGAGGTGCTCCCTGCAGCTATCTATCCCACAGCAGCGGCCACTGGGTGATGTGGGGACAGAACCTGGCCCTACAAGTCCGTCCGACCTGATGAAAACTCTACCAAAGAGCCCTGAACTACCAGTTCAGTCACTGCACCAATACCAGACCTAGGAGGAGAGGGCTCACTATTACCACCCCTGGCCAAAAGGCAGTTCGTTACCTTTCTCCTCCTCCTTCTTCACTAGAAATAATTTGTCTGACATGAGAAAGGCAGAGAACAAGGAAGAGTCTGAATTGCCCAAGGAGCAGCTTGGGAACAGGGGCTCCATTTGGTGTTCCCTGCAAGGAGAGATGAGATGAGATGGCCGTAGCACGCTGGTTTGTCCTGCTCGTGTCTGGGAGCTCCCAGCCACCCTTTGCGGTGACCCCAGTGTGTCGTGGCCAGGACCTGGTTGTCCCGCTCGGCACGGTCAGTCTGGTAACGATCCCCAGAGGTGGGGGAGCCGCCCCAGCGCCGCTTTCACCTCCCACAGTCAAAGCCAGACGTAAAAGCATGCCCGGGTCCAGACCAGCCAGGGTCTTAAGATGGTCCTGCTGGTCACGGAGCTGCTTTTTAAAGGCAAAGTGGGTTAAAAATCCCCATGGGGTACGTGAGGCAGTGGACATGTGTGCTCATGAAGCTTTATAGGACCCAGTTATGAGGAGCTACAACCCACCAAGGCAACAGCTCCTGGTGGGTCCAGTCTGAGGGCTCAGGCAAAGCCTGGGTACAGGGACGTCTCTGTGTCTGGCAGCACCAGAGAAGGAAGCAGGGCCATACCAGCCACACAACCCTGCTGGGACCTCTGGGCACTGAGCGGGTCCCACAGCACCCTCTCATGGAGACATCTGGGCTGGGCAGTGCCTCCCGTCCCACGAGATGCTGGTGGCACCCTGCGTTCTGCCCCAAGGGCCCTGGCTGGACCTGCTGCTACCTGCGATGCCAGCATGGTCCTGGCTCGGACGCCTCCTGGCTCCTCCCCTTCAGGTGCTGCAGAGGGGCCCTCCGAGGGTCCCAGTGCACGCTCTTGATGGGTTCAGAGCCTACAGACCTCATCCTGACACCTATAAGACCGCTCTTCAGGGTCGAACTGCTGGCAAAAGGAATACGACTATTTCTTGAGAAAGCCTGGTCTGATAGCCCGTGAGTCTGAAACGATCCCGCAGCCTAACCTCCGGAGCTGAACAGCAGCACCCGGCCCCGGCACTGCCAGAGAGCAGGACAACTGGGACCAGCCACCACCTTCTAAGGGGACCAGAGGTGGACAGTGTTAGATGTGGCGAGCTGACCAAGACTCAGCTGCCACAACCCTGCCACAGCCCTACCCCTAGTAACGTGAAGAAACACCAGCCTGGGCTGAGCCTATTTCCTACCTTTGCTTCTCAGGCTGGGTCTCCCAGTCAAAATGCCAAACTGAATCTCGGGCAAGCGTAGCAATCCTCTTCTGCATTCTCCCCAAGACCTCTGGGCTCCTTCAGGAGCCAAGCCACAGCGGTTTCTTGTCCCTGCACCCCAGGCCAGCAGTGTGCACTTTCTACACAAGGGGGAGTTGGGAGAGCTGCTTATGGAGCTGCACCAGGGAGCGTGGGCCCTGCACAAGGCTCATCTCACAGCAAACGGGAGATTTTTGCAAATACCCAAACCAATTAGATTCAGCAGCAACGTTTATGGTGCGCATCTGCCAGCAATTCCACCTCTCTAAACAATCCCCACCCTTCGGAAGCTACAGAGAGGACAGTCAGAGCACGGAGCGGGATGTTCGTTAAGAGAGGCCCTGCGGTACTTAACAGGAGCAAGGAACGATTCAGCCTCTGTGAATAAAGCCAGCCAGCAGCCTGCCCGCGCCGGTAAACCCTGGACAGCCCGAAGGAGCCTGGCTACCCGCTCAACACGGATGTCAACCTACAAAGCAAAGGTTGCACAAAACAAAATAGAGTTGAGCAATTTGCGCTCAGCTTGTTTCCAGTATTTCAGACAGGGCACTGCGACACTTGGTGCTTCTTCAAATGTCATTCACATCAGAGAGAGAGTGTTTAGCTGGCAGGAAATCAGAGAGCCTCTATAAAACAATCCCATCTGGAGGATCGATACTGCTGCGCCCAGCTCCAGCCACCTGCAATCACAGCGAGGGGCGAGCAGAGGCAATCCAATTAGCTTGAGGCTCAGAAAAATGGTACGGAAGGATACGAAGCCCAGTGTGGCCTAAGGCAGCAGCATCCCAGCGCACCCCAAGCACCCAGCCAGCACAGGAAGGAGGCTACTGGTGAGTACTCATTACATCTCTCTTCAAAAAAAGAACAGCATCCTTATGCACATTTAGCACTTCTATTATTACCGCAAATGTTTTAAAAGGTGTTTCTCTAGTAATAACATTTTTGCTTTTCTCCTTTTTTGCACAAGCTCTTAAAAGAAAACTGTTCACCTCAAAAGTACTTCTGCAAAATTAAGGTAACCTCTGCCATGCACGTCCCCAGCTGCCCCAAGCCTGCTTTCTGCATGGTAATTCCTTGCACCTCACAACCCTAAACCTTTAAAATTAAAGGAGAGTGAAAAAAAAATGAACAGTGAGAAGAGAGAATAGCATGAATGAGATGAACTGGGAGCTACATTTTTAAATCAAGAAGCCTGCTTTGCATGGTAATTCCTTGCACCTCACAACCCTAAACCTTTAAAATTAAAGGAGAGTGAAAAAAAATGAACAGTGAGAAGAGAGAATAGCATGAATGAGATGAACTGGGAGCTACATTTTTAAATCAAGGCACCTGGTGATCCAGCTTTCTGCTACCGCACGCCACCCAGCCTAGACCATTTTGCAGGCAATGGAAGGATGTCCCAAAACTAGGTCAAAAAGGAACGCTGGCTTCACAGAAATACCTTTTCCAAATACAGAAGGAAAAGCCTACAGATTTATGAAATATGTGAGGGGAGACACGGGTGCATGCATTTTGCCAACCATGCAAAGACCACTGTGGTTATGTGACATATTAGCAGCCAAATGGATCTAAAGAACCGACGAATTGAAAACAAGGATGCTGGTTCACACCGATTAGAGCCAGGACGAGCCCAAGATGCTGGCTCCCGTGCTGGCGCTCTTGCACGTAGCCACGTTCCCCAACAGCAGCAGGGCGATGGATTATCCGCTGTTGAGTCACGGTCGTGCCCAGCCCTTCTGCCATGTGCGACAATCCAGAAACTGTTCCTGGCTGAATTCATATCCTCAGTTACGCACAGACACAGCACGCAGCTCCTCTGCAACGTCAGTTCAGAGCAAACCAATGAACCTAGGGAGGAACCCGCTGCTCTGGAAAGCACTGGGTGAAATCTGTCAAGCGCTCGGTCTTAAAAGGGCTGCAGCAGCCACGGCGCTCGTCCCTGGGGGGAGCCTTTTGACGCACGTGGGATTTTGGTCACATCGCTGTGTCACTCGGCAGCTCCCCGCGGCTCCACTGCTCACCGCAGGGAATGTGGCAGTCACCTCTCCTGCAACAACAGACCTGGACATGCCTTGGACACACGGTAACCGCAGCCTTGTGCGCACTCTGAGAACCGCTATCTTGGTTTTATACACCCAAAATGAGCTGTCAGGAGCAATTTTCAATCAAAGCATCCAGCTGCCTATTCGAGGAGTCAAATTCAGTTGAAAGCTAACAACATTTTCTTCCCAGCATCCTCCCCAAGGCAGGACCTTGTCACAAAGACAGACTGTATCAGGGCAGCAGACCTCGGAGTCTAAGAAATGCAGGTGTTTAAGTGTGCTATCACAAGCAGCAAGAGCTGCTTTTCACGTATGAAGAGGGCTCGAGAGAATCAAAATTCAATTCAAGCCAGAAATTTTATACACAAATTTTAGTGCCTGGAGGGACCAAGTTTTTTCTTTAAGCTTTAACTCACCGTGAAGAATTACAAGATCCACATGCTAATAATAATAATCCAAAGCGACATAATGGTCGATACCATTCAGGAGTGAATGGCTCAGTCCTGCAGGGTCACACACAGCTCCAAGGGCTCCATGGTACATCAGCGTTTCACAAACAGATCAAGTCACCCACACACACCTCATTTGCCACGTGGACAAATGAGATACCAGAAAAAGAGGAATGATTTTGGGGAGAGGAGGAGAGGTCACAACCCCCTTCACAACACGGGACATGCTGTAGCGTGTTTGAACCAATGAGGACAGCATGGTTTTGTACAAAAATTTGTTTCAGAGCAGTTGGCTTCTGTTCCTGGACAACAGCAACCTCTTAAGGGGGAAAACCAGATGTAAGTTAGAGACATGCATTCCTGAAATGATGTTTTGGAGTTACTGTACCTGTGCCACACCTGTGACAGTTAAAGCTACCCCCTCCGCCGTCTCTACGTCCTCACACCTGGGCTGTAACGTCATTATCTCTAGGGAAATCCTGCCAAAAAACGTAAAATATTTGCACGTTTCCAGGTAACACACACTCAGCTCTTCCCCTTGCATCTCCTGCCCTGGGCTACCTGCCGCACTCATCACAGGTAATGTAAGACAGGCGCAGTATGCAGCCAAGGGACTGCATCTGTGACTGGAGACAGACAAGTCACTTTGGCCACGAAATAGATTTTCAGATAACACTTAAAGGCAATTTATCAGCAGAGAAAGGCTGGGAGCCAGACTGGAAACGATACCGTGACCCTTTCCCTTCTGCTGGGCTAGCGAGGTGGCCAGAAGCTAGCAGCTTTGGGACCCCAAAGGGCCCTCTGTCAGAGGCTCGCTGTGCCACGCTGCCCAACGCCGGGGCAGCGCGTGCTCTCGCTGGCTGGTGTCACTGGTTTAAAAGCACAGCATGGACCCGGGATGCTCCCGCCCGCCCCGCACTGCCACCCCCGCAGGAGCCCTGCTGCTTGGCAAAACCTGGCGCTGATGCTGCAAGAAGCAGCCCTGCCTTTGCCCTCGCTGGGTTAGCATTAACACAGACCTACCCCCTGATCTGGTTCACCTCTTCCTCTATTTTTCCTGTCTCCCGTGACCCCAAGGCAGACAGAAGTGAGTCTCCAGCTCTTTAGGGCCACGCCTGTATAGTATCAGGCACCCAGGAACAGATCCTGCAGCTCCAGAGCTTTCTCAGTCACCCAAGGTACTTCGGCCAGACCCGGCAATCTGCAGGTCATGATTTGGTAAAACAAGAGACATGCTTGGCCGTGGCAGGTTCTGCTTCAGGAAGCAAAGCCTGGCTCTCATGTCGGCCATAACAAGCCGGGAAGGCGTTGGGAGTCAGGACAGGGAGCCACAGGGCAGAGAGCTTGTGTCAGTGAACATTAGGTCAAACATCTGAACCATGAAGGGGCTGCGCTGGGCTGCTGCGTGCACGCCCAGTCGCTCCAGGATTGGCTGGAGGTGCCGAAACGTATCTCTGCAAGTTCATGCCTGCCTTGGCCACTGTCCTAATTAAACTGGCACGCAAGCCAAGAGCTGATAAAACAGATCCCACTGTCCAGGACGCGCAAAGGCATTTTTTGCCATATGCGTTCACAGCTTTAATCAACTAGTGCAGGATTTTAGCCTTCCGAAGACCTAATCTATACTTTGAATTTAATTTCAATACTGTGCTGCTTCTTAGCCGGCAAGTCACAGGGATGTTTGGTAATTACTGTTACACCGGTTCATAACTGTCACAGTGCAAACGTTAGTCCTGTATGTTGAAACTCATCCAAGGTCTCTATGCTGTACTTTCAAACATGACAACATCCAAAATGGGCACTGTCTCCATGTGGAGGAAGAAGGGCTGAGCAGAAACCCATATCCAAAAATGCAGAGCCAAATTGCAATTTCCCCACACGTGTACAGGCTTCCTTTTGCAATGGCACAAAACCTGCCTTCCCACCTGCCCCAAATCCTGCACAGAACCCAATCTGGCCTGCTTGTGGCTCCACACAAAAGCAGGTGCCCTTTTGCTCTCCACCAAGCACACAATGGAAACAGTGCCGTCGAGGAAAGGGTTACAGCTGGAGCAAACATCTGCAGCGTTATCAGAAGGAGCCAGTACAGCGATGCTGAATTTGGAATTTGCCAAGTACGCATCTGTCTGCATTACCTATAAACTGTGGAGTGCGCCCCAGGGCAAGCGCCGGAGAAGGGGAAGGAGAGGAAGATATTGAGATTTCAACTGTCCCATTACAAAACTATTAGGTTTTATGTTATCCTGCTGCTGCTGCTGTTGCTGCTGCTCAAAACAGAGGGATAAACAGTTAGACACAATGTTAGGAAGCTGGTGGATTATTACCTGTGCAACCCCTGTTACGTACAGTGGGACCCCCTCCGACGTCTCAATATTCTCACAGCGACAGAGGATGGTCATAACCTCCAAAGACAGTCTGAGCAGCGAGGAATAAGGGTAGGACAGCAAATATACAAAGCAGTTATCAGAGAGTAAGACACTCATTGCAAAGGACAGACGAGACTTTCAGGTTTTGGCTTTTCCCTGTTCAGTTTGCCTTTCTCCCACTGCCCGCTCCCAGGGCTCCGTAACGCTGGGCCAGACCAGCTTCCCTCGTCAGGGCAGGGAGTTTGCAGCATCCAGCTGCTCCTTTTAATGAGGCTAAACAGGCTGGGGGCTCCTCTCCACCCTACATCCCATAAGTCACCGCAGATGAAACTGAACCGTGTGTCCCACCTGGGCTGCCATCCTGCAGTCAGCTGGAATTCTCTGTTGGAGTCATCTTCACACACAGAAAATTCCTTTTTGTAATAATGTAGATGCTTCTATGCCAACGTTTAAGAGGGGCCAGAAAAATGAAAACGCCAGGGACTTGGCTACCCACCCCTGGCTAAGGCACTGATGAGAGAAGGTGCTTCCAAGTGCTGTCCTGAGAAGCTGAATAATACCATTTGGTTCCCCCAGAGGCATGTAAGACCACGCTGCCTCTCTCACTGCTTTTATTTCTGACCCTTAAACAGGGACAGGATTTTTTTTTTTTTCTTTTTTTTTCCCTCCAGTCCTCAAGGTTGCAGCAGGATAAGAGCCCAGCACCCTGCCAGCTCTAACTGTTCCTTTTGTTCCCAGGTTAGTGCTACCTGGCGGGATGCTGCCGACAGCAACACAATTGCTGCTGTCTCTCTTGCTTTCAGCACTGGCAGGTCCAGAAAAGATGTCCTAATTTCAGAGGAGGAAATCTGCCTCACTCTTCATGTTAATGCAGCAGGCTCCATCTGTGGCACCGCTTATGGTATTTGGGAAAGGCCCTGTTTTCAACAGGAGAATTAAGCCCCATATCCCATGGCATGAACCGGGGGTATAGATTTTAAAGCAAAAGATTTGTTTGGGTGCTAGCATTCCTGTCAAGAGCCCCGTTTGCTAAATAGTGCAGAGACTTCTATCATATGACAGCTCATTCCTGGCAAGCAGCTCTTGGCCCTGGACTCAGCCTTTGCTTAACTTAATAAGTCAGCCTCCCGAATACATCTGTTATCTCCTGCACACGGCAGGTCAAGGTCCTGCGCTGTTCTCCGGGCTTCTCACACAAGAGGAGGAGCAGAAACCACTTGTTCAAATCAGCAGTTCTCCCAGTGAGACGCCTCACAAAAATTGGAGAATGAAGCTTGTCTGGATCAAATGCAGTTCTTTAAGCACTGCGCCCACAAGCCGGGCCTTTCCTTCCCCTCCCACCTCGTATGAGCACCGCTGGAAAGCCCCGGCTAAAGCAGCAGGTGTTAGCTGAGACCTCTTCATGCAGCCGGAGCACTATGGTAGGCTCTCGTAGCAATCCCGAGTACCAGCCACCTGAAAGAGGACCTGAGAGGTGTCGTGAGTCAGTTGCCAGCAGCAGCCAGGACCCCTTCGAACAAGGCAAGCTGCCTGACCCCCCCCCGGTGAACAGCAGCTACGGTAGTGTATCATCTGCAGAGCGAGGGCAGCAACATGCTCACTTTCTCTGCTGGTGGCAACACATGAACAGGGAAAAGAGGTGGCAAGATCAGGCAGTAAGGGTTAACTACAACCTCTGGCCGTCACTCAGTGCAAAAACCCAAAAGTCACGTCTTTATCCTTTTTCCCTATTATTTTTTACACAGACGGAGGAAACCTGCATTGGTGAGCATGAGGGAGGTGTTAGGAGAGAATAACATTCCCACAGATCCTCAAGACGAAGAGCTACGTTAGCAGGACAGCAGCACTATCACAGCATGTTAGTTCAGAGACCAGCGCGGTAAGAAGCAGCAAGCAAAATCCACGACTGAGGAAAGGGAGAGAAAGGAAATCCCGTGGTTTTAAATAGGAACGCAGTCTGCTCCCACGGTGACAGCAGTCAGCACATCTTTTAGAAAAAGAGACTTGAGGAGCAGGAGGGGGCACTGGCCCACTGCATGCCATAAACGTGTTTGTTACCGGGTGAGGGTTTGGGCCATACTGGGCAGAACTCAGCTCCTCTTGTGAACTCATGGATGAGCCAGCCCGGTGGCCCCGCTGCCCAGCACCCCTGCGAGAGCCTCGTAGCTGCGGAGCGCTGCAAAGGCAGCAGAGGAGAGCAGGGCTCTCGCCTTCCCCTGCACAGGAAGAAACACACTGACCAGCCAGGCTACGGCCCTCTCAGCTTGGTGGGTTTTAGGTAACTCAAAAACAACCAAAAAGGAAAAAAAAAAAGCAATCTGACTGCCTTGGGTTTGAGGAGAGGTGTGGACAGAGAGGCCATTTGAAAAGTACTTCAGCTGAAAGCATGGGATTTCTTTTCTTTTTTGTCTTCTGCACTGTGATACCCAGCTGTCCCCACAAAATCAGTCAGCACAGAACTCCCCCATCCCGTGATTTTATTTTGCACATCATCAATCATCATTTACTGCCAGGTAAGCCTGAAACGACAGGGTTATCTCCTGCAGGGCCCTGGACAACCTCAGCCCCATCACTCAAAGCAGAGGACGGCCAGAAGCTGTGGGGTTGTGAGGGGCCCTACATTCCCCACGCTTCAAGGCATGTCGCAGGGCACACGCTGTTCCTTCCAGCTACTTGCAGCGCTGTAGGCAAGGCAGCCTTCCTTCGAAGGGCCGGGAGCTGGTCACAGCCAAAGGCAGCGGGCTGGGCCGACGCTCATCCATGATTTCATATGCAGTGCCCAGTCCCGTGTTCCTAAAGATACTGCTGACAGCCCCACTGGGATGGCTTTGCCTAACTCATACTCCAAAACCACAAATAACGGGGGTCTCCTTACCTTTGGGTGTCAGTAATGCACCACCAAGCCCAGGCCCAGCCTCCGTATACATACTGCTTTACATCAGAGCCACAACAGCCACCTGCAGCACAGCAGAAAGCACAGAGACGTAGGCATTACACACACGCGCGTTGCTCTCAGCCAGGGAAAAACCTGCACCCAGACGGAGTCACGAGCAGAACAACTTCATAACAAGCCTGCCCAGCCCCTGGGTGCTGAGGAAAGGGCATCCTGGGGGGTCATCGGTTCCCCCAGCCCCTCAGAGCAGGGGAAGCACTTTGGCTCGACCACGTTACAGCAAGGGGTGCTACCAAGCCAAGCTCTGCAACACGACCCAGAAGAATCCAAGCATGCTTGCAGTGTCTGATAAATAATGAATGCAGAAAACTCTTTCCAAGATCCACAGCAGCCCTGGAACACCCTTCGGTCGGCCGAAACACAGCCGGCCACTGGGGAACCCAACGTTCTCCTCACCTCCATGGGCTTCACATGGCCATTTTCCAAAGGCAACCTTTGTTTTGGAATTGTCTTATAAAATTGGAAAATAGTATTTGTAATAATTCAGTGTGATGAACAATAACACACAGAAAGCGACTGTATTTCAAACCACAGTTTTATTTTAGTTTTGTTAAGCAGTTTAAGCATTTTTAGCAAACAGAATCGTAAGCACATGCTTCAGTATCTTTAACTGTGATGCACCAGCTCCGTCATGGAAAGCCATGTAAGAAATCCATCTCCTTTCCCTCACCCACACTGCAAACCACCCTTAAACCCATCAAAAAGCTGGCGTAGCAGGTCAGCGTTGGAGGAGGAGAGAACTCTTAAACCCATCAAAAAGCTAGCAGGTCAGCGTTGGAGGAGGAGAGAACCCTTGAGCTCCCCAAAAACATCTCCTAGTTCTGGCTCATGCAAGTACCGTGGTTCCTGAGGCCTTCACGGTCCATCACAGAGCTGCCTGTGCCCAGAATTCGGGCAGCCTCTAGAACTCCCCTGACACATTTAAGATTTGACCCCAGTGAAGCCAGAAGACGCTGTCTGGATTTTCACGTCTTTGATTCAAGGCGTAAGACACCCGCTACCTTCCAAGAGAGCACCCTGCCAGCAACCAGCCCTAGGTTTCATGCCTGGCAAGGGAGGAGCTCTGCAGCTCCCCGGCTCGGACCAGAGCTGCGAGCTGCCGTCTCTCAGGCAGATCAAGCCAGCAGTCCCTCCCTAGCCTGTTATCCATAATCACACTTATTACAGCAGCGCCCGAGGGCCTCAGCAAGGCAAGCGCTGTACCAACAGAGCAAGAGACGGTTTCAGCCCTGCGGGACCTATCTACGCAGGCAAGACGGAGCCAGTGCAGAGGAAGAGCAGGCACGCAGGGAAAACAGCGCGGCTGCAGCGCTGTGGGAGCTTCGCATTGTGGGAGGGGAAAGGGAGAACTACGAAGCCAGCAGACGGCAGCCACAGAAGACAGCCCTTTCAAGGGAGACGACGATTATTAAGTTTGCCGCGATAGGTCAAAATGAAGAAGCAAAGGCAGCACACATCCAGGCCAGCGTGCCGGCAGGGCCCTCTAGACCGCAGGAGGGGACTCTGTCCTCCCCATCCTCCTCCTCCTCCCCATCCTCAAGTGTTTGGCCATCTTCCGCTATCAGCTAAAGATACCGCCTGCTTCACTGGCTTCCACGCAACGGTTGATACACCGACACGTCGGCCCCATCTACAATTCTTCACCCTCCGATTTCAGTAGGAAGTAAACACAAATGGCAGACGGATTTACACACTTTTTCGGGTCTCCTGTGCTCCACAGCCTGGAGGAATATTCTCCCGTCACCTCCGAGACAGCCTCTGGATACCTTCTTCCTGTAGCTGGAAGGCTCTTTCAGCCAGGCAAGGAGTTACAGAACCTGATGATACACTATCCCGCAGCATAACAACCGCAACGCCTTTTAACATTTCTTGGAGGACGTCAGCCCGGTTAGCTCAGCCTTTTAGCCAGGCCCTTGTTTTCCAAGAACAGGAAGGGAGGTGTTCCTGGCAGTCAGGAAAAGCAGCTCCACGTGGAAAGGTACTTTATTTCACAGGGTCTTCGCTGAACCTCTGGTACTCGTTTCATAATAATGTTCTGAGAAAACCCCGCACCCTAAACCCACTGTTGTTACAAGAATGTGCCTCTCCACACAGATGTTTCTTTTATTCTGCAGGCAATGCAAGGAAATACCTTATTTAGTATGACACCCAAAGCCAGCCCCATGCTTGCTTCCCAGCGCTACACAACGTTGCTGCACAGCACAGTTTACTAAGCTAGATTATATGTCAAAAAAAAAAATGTTCAGAGCATACGAAAAATCAGGGAAAACTAACACATTAAACAGAAGCAGGATGCCAGCTGGTTGCTTTCATGCAAGCCGGACGTCTGAGCGCAGCAGAGCTCCGTCCTGGTAACGCAAGTCAGATGAGCCGAACGCTCATTTCCCTTTGCAGTCCCGCAGCCTCTTTCCCAAGTCTCAGAGAGCAAGCGAAAAAGGAACCAACAAAGCGGAATCTTTGCAAGGCTAAAGAATAAACCCTCTTGCACAAGGAGATTTGGCAGAGAAATTGCCTTTTCCAGCTATAATACGCCCACTGTTCTAGCAGCCCGGGTCTCACAGCCGCCTGGCCATCGCTTCCACAAACATCCACCGTGCCTCTTCCGGGGCAGTGTACGGCGGCCAGGCGCACTACAAATGGAGGATTCATAGCCGGGAAGCCACCATCCAGCTTGGCCTCTTCCCAAACGAGGGGGTCCCATGTTCAAGCAAGAATTCCCAGAACCAGGAGAAAGCACGTTGTCTGGTTTTTGTTGTTTTTTGTTTTTTTTTTTAAATGAAATGAGATTAATCACTTGGGAGTTCGTAGATAAATGTTACGGGGACACGGGGCTCAAAACATCAAAGCCGGGACAATTTGAGGTTGTGAACAAGCTCTGTTGTTCGCTCTCCTAAGGTAACTCGAGGCAATGAGCTTGTATTCTGGCAGGAAGCAGTGAGCATTCAGAAATCAGCGCGTGGTAAACAGGCTGCTACGATAACTCGATAGCTATATTCCTTCCCGGAGACCGTTGCAGGCTGAACACAAGAACAGAGCAGACGCCGCTGCCCTCACCTGCACAGAAAGAGCCGCCACCTTCACGCCTCAGTTCAGGGCAATCCGGTGCTGGAGTCTCCTCCTCCGGGAGGACCCACCGCCCAAGTTGGGAATAAACAGCTCGGTCCAGTCGGACAGAAGCCGGATTTGTTAGAAAAACAGCCCTGTGCTGGGAGATGTCGTGGGGTGCAGAGTGCAGCAAGCGAGTGCAGAAAGACAAGGAAAAAATTGATAATTGAAAACAGTGACTGACAAAAGACATAATGGAGAGGAGAGGAAAAGGCAAAGGCATACAGAAAGAAACTCATGTAATAAAGCAGGGTCTAGACTAAAGTCAGTGTCTGGATTCTTAGGCCCTACTGTGCATATAAATTAGGCTTTGTCCACATGCAGAAACTGCACAAGGTTAACAAAAATTAAATTTAAAAGATGCAGGGTTCTGAGTTGAATCCATGAAATCCTTTGATGGTCACTACAGCTGATGAAAGCAGATTATGCTGGCTAGCTTGTTTTGGATGTCATCTATGTCAAAATGACTCATTTTAAGCTATGAGTTTATGCTACAATGCTACAGAGTGAGTTTAAAAAACACACGTTTAGTTTAACTCATCTTGTAAACAGAAACCCAGAGAAGACAAACCACAATGAAGTTACACAACAAAACTACAGAGATACTGCCCCAGCATTCCTCTTGGAAACCAAAAGGAAAGCCCCGAGGCTTTTCTGTCTACCTCCTTCTCCTTTCTGAAGAGTAATTTGCAAGCCTTGGAGATTTAACAAGCACCTAACAAGGGAAACCTTGAGCCCCACCACCTGCAAAAAGCTGAAGAACTACCTCCCGAGAAGGAAACATCGCAGAGGAGCTGCATCAGTTGCCTTTTGTGCAAGCGGTGAATAGCTGTATTGAGCACCGGCAATCTCGTGCTACAAACTTGAGACAAGCTGCGATGCCGCACTCTGGACAGCAACCACCGAGCATCACAAGCAGCATGGAACTGACCGCGGGGAAAGATTTTTGGCTAGCCAAAACGTGGGGAAAGATTTTTGGCTAGCCAAAACAAAGAACCTAACTTTGCAGGAGTACTCAGTTAAACCTGGCAGACGACAAGCAGTGCCACCGTCAGTTTTCTGCACGGTTTGCCTGGTGCGAGAGGTAGAATACCTTGATCTCAACCCCGGGGAACAGTTTTGAACTCCGGCTCCAAAGGCACGAATGCAGACAAGGGCAAAACCTCACGTGAAACCCAGCTGCAGCTGCCTACTCCTTCCCACAAACTCATATCGCTTTTGAGGCTGAAGAACTGGGATCGCAGCTGGAAGTGGAGGGACAACCCCGATGCCATCAGCCCCACCACGAGCGTTAGGTCTCAGATGCCTCTTGCTGCTCACCATGCCTCTCTGCAGGACACGGCCTGGACCTTCTCCTCCCATTCCATTTTCATGCAATCGACTGTTCTTGCCTAAGTGCCGTTCTCTGCACTTCTCCCTATTGAACCGCATCGTACTTCTTTCAGACCATTCGGTCAACCTGTTGAGTTCATTTTGATTCTGATCCAGCTCTTCAAAGCTCGCAAATCCATTCCCAGCTCAGTACTGTCTGCAAATTCAATAAGCACATTCTCGGTTTCATTATCCAAGCCAAAACAAGGAACTTGCTTGATAAATCCTTTCAGCTGAACAGTGAGCCACTGTCAAGTTCCCTGGCAATGGTTTTCCAGGCAGTTTCATATTAATTTTATAGTATCTGAGAAACCAGTTCCTCCTCACACTGTGGGCTGTAGGCCTCTTGCAGGAAGGGCTTGCAGAGCCTCAAGAAGCCTTTATTTCGGGCTTTCAAAACTTAGAGAAGTACCATAGAACAGCACAGTCACATTGGTTCAAAATCATGACCAGTTCCTCTTGCAGGAATAAGAAGGTTGCAGCAACAGGATGAGAGAGCTTAGAGCAGCTCTGGAAGGGTTAACTGCCCCTGCCTGCTGGGGTGCGGCAGGAAATGTTTACACAAAACTGGAATTAACTGCTAGCTCTTCTTTTACTTTGAAAGAGATCAAGGAGCCCCAAAGGGCGCTGTACTAAAGTCTGAGAAACTGAGCTGGACGGTATTTCTCAAGCTGACTTCTGAGAAATGATAAAAGAGTGTAACAAGCCTTAGTAAAGGCAAGGTGTACAACATCTGCCGCTTCTCCTCATCCCCTAGAGCGCTAACCCACCTGAGAGGGAAGTCAGATTAGCTGGGCACGGCTCATACTCAGCAAATGCACGTTGCTTGTTTTCTTCTAGGTGTTTACGAGCGGTGTATTTGTGTCAGTATTCTCCTAGGAAACAAAGGCAGGTTGGCTGGGCTGCAACTCCCCTGACTTTTTTTCCTCCTTTCACATCCTGAACTTTTGCCGAAACAGCAGTTTGTTCTGACCCAGAAACACGGTGGGCTGTGCCAACCTTCCCCGGTCACGCATCTCCAGGTGCTCACCTTGAAGCTGTGGGACCACTGCTGCGTGGTGCCGCCCTGCAGCCCTCGTCAGCCTGAAGGAAAATGCCCCAACTATAGAGATTCGGGCAACGCCGTGTACTTATGGCAACTGTGGGATGAGCAGGGCTATTATAAATTACATCTCCTTATTATGAGACTCTGCAGAAATATTACAGCATTGTATTTCAAAATTAGCAGATTGATCCTTAGCCGCGAAAGCTGCATTCAGCCAGACTGTAACCCAAACCCAGCATTATGCATCTGAGACAACCTATTTAGCTGGTGGGAACATTCGGATATCAGGATGAACAGGTACTTTTGTGTATCTCCCTGAAAACTCGATCGGCTCCAGCTGCGCTTGGAGAAGACTCAGTGATGGGCCAGGCGCCTGCCAAAGCCTCCTCAGAGCTTGCACCAAACCTCACCCGGAGGCTCCCAGCACCTCTACCCTCCAGCAAAGTTAGACTCACATTCCAGAGAGACCACCATCGCCTCCGTTGGGCTTTGTGGAGCGTTCTTACAAAGCCTGGGCTCTACATTTCATGGACGGATTGGCTAACCGAGTGCAGTTTCTTAGAAGGAGATTGGTGTTGCTCAACAGGAGAAGGACGCGAGTGCCAGCGGAGTGCTGACCCGTGCCCGGGAAGCGGCTTCCCAAATAAGGCTACGAAGCTCCTGCACACACAGACGTTCCCAAGGCACAGCCGGCTGCTCCTCGAGCACTGGAGGAACTCAAGTGTCTCACAAGAAAGTGAAAAGAAAGAACACCACTCCTCAGAAAAAAAACACATGCCGGGGAGGGACGTGACCAAACTTCCTTTAAGAGGCACAGGCTAAATTTACAATAAAGAAAACTTTCCAATCAGCTTCATGATTTGGAGGTGCCTTCCCGCAAAGTGAAGTCTTTCAAATAACAATTGTATAACAATTCAAGGCTGCAAGCCAAAAGCCTGCTTTTAATATTATTTGCTGTTGGTTTATTCTTCCCTTCCCCTTCTCTCCCCAAATCCAACTTAATATCATGCAAATAAATGCTGGCCCCCAAGGTCCCCTCTGCTTTTCCCCGGAGAGACAGGGCTCAAGTTCCTGGAACTACAACTGCTTGTAGTTACGCGCCTCCCACTAATGCCCTGGCATTCACTCTGCACGTAAGCACGGAGGAGCTGCGGGGCTCTGCATCTCTCAGGCTGCCCCTGAAGCTCAGAGACGGTGCTCTCGGGAGACAGCAAGCGTTTGCGGACCATGTTGGGCAGTAATAGAGGAAAGCCACGTCTGGTGGCAGCACCGAACCCAATTCTGACTCACAGAGCCTGGCATGATTTGCGCTCCCTTCCCAAAACACGGCTGTACATCGAGGAGTTTCCTCGGCTCACTGCTCCTGGCTGCGGGAAAGCGTGACACTTGGAACTGCAAGCAGATGCCACAAATTCCTGCTGGCTCATCCTGCAAGCCGTGTTTTGTAAACTTCAGAGCGGAACAGAAACAAAACCAAGCTTTTAAGACTGAAGGGCATCCCGGCACACCTGGAGCACGGCTTCCCGATTCCTCCCGCCGGACGTGGCATCTCACCAAGCGGCGCTGATTTTGACAGGGGTCTCTTTGGAGGGAAGCGCAGCATCAGCTCTAGATCCCAGCTGAGAACTGCAGAGACGTGCAGAAGATGAGGAAAACTGCAAGAAATACTGCTGCTCCAGGCAGCTGGTGGGTGTGGTCTGTAACTCCTTAGAAGCAGCCGCCACAGCGGGCATATTTGTTTCCAAAATTGCAGCCTGCTTCTGGCATCTCCTCAGTAATGCCCGTAACAGGTCTGTTACCCAAGAGAGATGAACTGGTAACAGACCAGCCAGAAGCAAGAGCAACAG
>NW_008795131.1:553881-556131 GCF_000699145.1 Aptenodytes forsteri
CGGCTCCAGCTGCGCTTGGAGAAGACTCAGTGATGGGCCAGGCGCCTGCCAAAGCCTCCTCAGAGCTTGCACCCGGAGGCTCCCAGCACCTCTACCCTCCAGCAAAGTTAGACTCACATTCCAGAGAGACCACCATCGCCTCCGTTGGGCTTTGTGGAGCGTTCTTACAAAGCCTGGGCTCTACATTTCATGGACGGATTGGCTAACCGAGTGCAGTTTCTTAGAAGGAGATTGGTGTTGCTCAACAGGAGAAGGACGCGAGTGCCAGCGGAGTGCTGACCCGTGCCCGGGAAGCGGCTTCCCAAATAAGGCTACGAAGCTCCTGCACACACAGACGTTCCCAAGGCACAGCCGGCTGCTCCTCGAGCACTGGAGGAACTCAAGTGTCTCACAAGAAAGTGAAAAGAAAGAACACCACTCCTCAGAAAAAAAACACATGCCGGGGAGGGACGTGACCAAACTTCCTTTAAGAGGCACAGGCTAAATTTACAATAAAGAAAACTTTCCAATCAGCTTCATGATTTGGAGGTGCCTTCCCGCAAAGTGAAGTCTTTCAAATAACAATTGTATAACAATTCAAGGCTGCAAGCCAAAAGCCTGCTTTTAATATTATTTGCTGTTGGTTTATTCTTCCCTTCCCCTTCTCTCCCCAAATCCAACTTAATATCATGCAAATAAATGCTGGCCCCCAAGGTCCCCTCTGCTTTTCCCCGGAGAGACAGGGCTCAAGTTCCTGGAACTACAACTGCTTGTAGTTACGCGCCTCCCACTAATGCCCTGGCATTCACTCTGCACGTAAGCACGGAGGAGCTGCGGGGCTCTGCATCTCTCAGGCTGCCCCTGAAGCTCAGAGACGGTGCTCTCGGGAGACAGCAAGCGTTTGCGGACCACGTTGGGCAGTAATAGAGGAAAGCCATGTCTGGTGGCAGCACCGAACCCAATTCTGACTCACAGAGCCTGGCATGATTTGCGCTCCCTTCCCAAAACACGGCTGTACATCGAGGAGTTTCCTCGGCTCACTGCTCCTGGCTGCGGGAAAGCGTGACACTTGGAACTGCAAGCAGATGCCACAAATTCCTGCTGGCTCATCCTGCAAGCCGTGTTTTGTAAACTTCAGAGCGGAACAGAAACAAAACCAAGCTTTTAAGACTGAAGGGCATCCCGGCACACCTGGAGCACGGCTTCCCGATTCCTCCCGCCGGACGTGGCATCTCACCAAGCGGCGCTGATTTTGACAGGGGTCTCTTTGGAGGGAAGCGCAGCATCAGCTCTAGATCCCAGCTGAGAACTGCAGAGACGTGCAGAAGATGAGGAAAACTGCAAGAAATACTGCTGCTCCAGGCAGCTGGTGGGTGCGGTCTGTAACTCCTTAGAAGCAGCCGCCACAGCGGGCATATTTGTTTCCAAAATTGCAGCCTGCTTCTGGCATCTCCTCAGTAATGCCCGTAACAGGTCTGTTACCCAAGAGAGATGAACTGGTAACAGACCAGCCAGAAGCAAGAGCCACAGCCCACTGGTGGCTTTGGCTCCAAAAACGTAACAACGTAGTTTCACGTGCACGGCAGAGCTGTGATCGTAGCATCTCCTTGACGTTCACAGGCATTTTCTCCTGGGTGAGTTTAGGTCTGAGCGTCACAGCGCCTGCCACAAAACTAGTCCAGCATTGACAGAAAGGATGTAACATGGTTGAGGGCACACAAAGTGACAAACATCTGTATCTAACCTGGTTATCACCTTGCACACGGCCTCAGCCTGTCACAGAGTGAAGCATCCAGCCTTTACAGCGAGCCGTTACATCACCTAAAATTAAGTCCTGCCTGCATGCAGCCTGGTCTATGCCAAAGCGCGCTCTGGAGCTTCGGCAGAGTATTGAAGCAGCTACAGGTTGAATCAGACACAGGGGATTTCACTGCTGGTTTATTTAACCCTAACCTAAGCAACCAGCTCACTTGATGATTAACATTACACATATCTGATGGGCATCAACTGCATCCAGTTGCCAGGTGACGTGCTAAGTAACGAAGCAGCAGTAGGATACGATGGATGAGAAGGGCTCCCCAGGGACAGGCCCATGGTGCCCTGCCCCAAGCTGCCCCCTCTGCCCCAGTGGGATGCCCACGCCCAGCTCCCCTTCCCCGGCAAAGCCGAACCTGCCCCCCAGGAGCAGGATGGCTCCTAGGTAATCCAAGCCAAAGGCTGTTGGCAGCGGCCCAGAGCCCGGCAGCCTTGCCTGTGCCACTGCCTGACATC
>NW_008795131.1:557076-558507 GCF_000699145.1 Aptenodytes forsteri
CCGCGCCCCGGGGGCGGGGCTGAGCCGAGCCGCCGGCGCCGCCGCCATGTTGGGTGCCGCGTGTCTGCGCGCGCGCGGGAACATGGGGCACGCGCGTGCGCGCTGCAGCGTGTGCATGGGCGTGCAAAGCGGGGTGTGTGTGCACTGCGGCGTGTGCATGGGTGTGCAAGGCCGGCTGTGTGCGGGGTGTGTGTGCACTGCGGCGTGTGCATGGGTGTGCAAGGCCAGCTGTGTGCACTGCAGTGTGTGAACGGGCGTGCAAGGCCGGCTGCGTGCACTGCAGCGTGTGCATGGGCGTGCAAAGCGGGGTGTGTGTGCACTGCGGCGTGTGGCATGGGCGTCAAGGCGGGGTGTGTGTGCACTGCGGCGTGTGCATGGGTGTGCAAGGCAGGGTGTGTGTGCACTGCAGCGTGTGAACGGGTGTGCAAGGCAGGGTGTGTGTGCACTGCAGCGTGTGAACGGGCGTGCAAGGCAGTGTGTGTGTGCACTGCAGCATGTGAACGGCGTGCAAGGCGGGGTGTGTGTGCACTGCAGTGCATGAACGGGCGTGCAAGACGGGGTGTGTGCGCTGCAGCGTGTGAACGGGGGGGCAACGCTGGCTGTGTGCACTGCAGCGTGTGCATGGGCGTGCAAGGTGGGGTGTGTGTGCACTGCAGTGTGTGAATGGGCGTGCAACGCCAGCTGTGTGCACTGCAGTGTGTGCATGGGCGTGCAAGGCGAGCTGTGTGCACTGCAGCATGTGCATGGGCGTGCAAGGTGGGGTGCGTGCGCACTGCAGCATGTGCGCTGCAGCATGCGGGGGGGTGCATGCATGTGCAAGGCGGGGCTTCTGCACTGCAGCGTGTGCAAGGCGGAGTGTGTGTGCACTGCAGCGTGTGCACGCATGCGCAAGGCAGGGCGTGCTGCAATGCAGCGTATGCATGTCTTTGCAAGGCAGGGCAGCGGCTTTGCCGCAACTGTAAAGCGGGGCGCACTGCGTTGCTTGTGCACGCGTGTGTGTGTGCGTGCAGGGGACGGCGCGCTGCACTGTACAGCACGCGTGCACGCCCACTGCACGGGGGACACCGCACGGTGCCGCAGCCCGTGGGGCCCAGCCGTGCTGGAGCAGGAAGCCGAGTCTGCCCCACAAACGCGCCCGCTGCCTCCCAAAATCCAGGGCTGCGGCTGGGGGCTGGGGGCTGCCCCCGCTCAGGCTGCCGGGGGGCCCCGCGGGGCCGTGCTCTGCCTCCTCCGACAGCTCCATTTTGCACCCACCCCGACCCGGGGCAGCGCCGGCACAGGAGCTGACGGGCGACCTCCTCCCTTTCACCACCGTCACTTTTATTGTCCGAAACCGGTGGGGGCTGGCGAGGGGCTCCCCCCGGATCCCCCCAGCCCCACCAGCCTCTCGCTGGCTTCCCAGAGCGGCCAGCCGGTCGTCACGGGCCGGGC
>NW_008795131.1:558862-559831 GCF_000699145.1 Aptenodytes forsteri
GTCTGCGGGGGCCGGCGGCCACGGCTCCTGCAGGCGGCAGTCGGCGAAGTAGCGGCCGCTGAAGCGTTCGAGGCCCTCCTGCGTGGCGCAGTGCAGGCAGGTCTGGGCGCCCTCGGCTGCGTCGCGGAAGAAGAGCCAGACCAGCGGCAGGAAGAGCGGCTTCAGCCAGAGCGGCGTGTGGCGGAAGAGCTCCGTGTTGACGAACCCTGGGGCGAGGGGAAGCGGCCGCGTCGCACCCCGGCTCCCGGCGGGGAAGGGCCCACGCGGGAACCGGTTGCTCTGCGGGAAGAAATGGAAGTGGCCGCGCCAGGGCGGCCTTTGCACAGGCGGCTCTGCTGTGGCCTTCCCCCGGGGGCAAGGGTGCGCTGTGCAAAGGGACGCTTCGTGCAAAGGGACGCACACCATGCAAAGGGTGCACCGTGCAAAAAGCGCATCGTGCAAAGGGACGCCGTGCAAAGGTTGCACCGTACAAACAGATTCTCTGTGCAAGGGGAAACGCCACGCAAAGGACGCTCCACGCGAGGGGATGCTCCACGTGCAGGAATTGCTCTGTGCAAAGGCTGCACCGTGCAAAAAGCACACGATGCAAAGGCAGCCTTGCGCGCAGAGCTGCTCCGTGCAAAGCACGCACCACGCAGAGGACGCCCTGCAGAAAGGGACGCCCCGTGCAAAGAACACCCCACGCAACTGCTGACCGTGAGCCCACCCCGTCCCGACGTCCCCAGCTCCGGGCCGCAGAGCCGGGTCCCTACCTGGATGCACAGCGTAGCACGTCACCTGGGTGCCCTCCAGGCGCGTGGCCAGCTCGCGGGCGTGCAGCACGTTGGCCAGCTTGCTGTCGCAGTAGTCCTGGAAGGTCGACAGCGGCCCGGGGGGCGGGCGGCCCAGGGTGTCGGGGTGCAGGCGGCCGGCCCAGTGGGCGCGGGAGGCGACGATGACGACGCGGCTGGGCGCGCAGCTCTGCAGCCG
>NW_008795131.1:561714-594781 GCF_000699145.1 Aptenodytes forsteri
CCGTCGCCCCTAGACCCAGAGCCCACCTCTCTTGCCCAGAGAGGTGGCAGATGCCCCATCCCCGGAGACGTTCAAGGTCGGGTTGGACTCGATCGAGTTGCAGAGGGTCCCTGCTCGCTGCGGGGTGTGTGGGGGGTGTTGGACAGATGACCCTCAAAGGTCCCTTCCAACCCAAACCAGTTCTGTGGTTCTGCGACCTCCCCAGTCACCATCCCGGCCCTGCCGCATCCCCACGCAGGAGGGCAGGCTGGCTCCACCCGGGCACAGCCCCTTCCCCGCAGCTCGGGCTCCTCTTCTGCGGTCAGAGGCTCCGGGGAAGCTCCAGGTCGTGGTGACAAAGAGTTAAGACAGACAGTCAGAAAACAGAATGTGAAGTATTTTTTTTTTATATACAGAATACAGGAAAGTTTCTGTAAAGTCTAAAACGTTACAATTACTATGTACAGTGGAACTAGCTGTTCTGCTGCGGGGAGGTGGCATATAAACAAAAGAGACAGACAGGTTACGACAAACGATCTGCTACAATAGACAATTTGAGGAACGTCATACCACATGTAGCACTGTACACAGCTTTAAAACATTGAAAAATGCCATCACTGATGTATTTACACAGAATCCAACACTTTTCCTTATTTGAAATAAAAATAGGATGGACACCAGGAAAAGAACTCATTTCTCACTGCCCATAATACACAGTAGCTACTTGTAGTGCAACCATAGCAGGGAGGGATGGGAAAAATAACTGTGGGAAGAAGAGCGCTTCTTTACATTAAATAAAACAATGATATTGTATAGATTTGCTGTATGAAAACTGTATTTCTCTTTTAATATAAAACTATTGTCACTGGCACAAAATAGAACAAGTTTCTGATTATTTTACAACTGCATGGGAACTATCTGTCAGAGAGAGTCCTCGAGTCAGACAGCGGTCGCCCCTCGCTCTGACGCGTCCTGCTCTCACTGCAGTTTTCCTTTTAAAATGAAATGTATAGTACAAATATATGTGCAAATGCCCCTAAAACTTGAGCAAAAAAGAAAAATTAAAAAAAGTTAAACGTTCTTCATTTCATGCAAACGGCGTGTGAACAGTCTCTGGGCCGACATAGAAAATCCCACCTCGGTTTGTACATTTTTGCATTGCAAGAGTCTGAGGGCGTTTTTCCTTACTCCAAAGCTCTCTTCCTAAAATTCCTAGGGAACTGAGTTGGACCGCAGCACGGGCACCTGGTGGGGTTTCAGAGAAAGCTTCTCCTCCAAGTCCATGTCTTGTACTAAGGCAGTGTCCCCCTTGGGCTGTTTGGTCGCAAATTCGGTAATGCTGAAAACAAACTGCAGGCAGCCCAGCTTGATGTAACTGCCGTGGTGGAGCAGGGCCGTCCCCTCCCAGCCAGCCCCGCTGCCCCCTATTAAGCTGGAGCTGCTGGCTTTGCAGTTACAGGGTTTCCGATGCTGCCCTTGTGCCTGCGAATTCATCACAGCGGCTTCTTCATGCGGCTCCTCTTCTTGTTTTCTGCTTTTATGTCGTTCTGGAAAAGAAAAAAAAAAACAACAAACCCAACACGTAAGATTCGGGCAGGCCAGCGGCAGCTTGTTTTCATCAACAGGGGCTACTGCTGTGCTGCCTCAGGGGCAAAATCCTCCAGCCACGAGGCATTTCAGTCCTCTGCAGCAAGCGGCTGGTAAAAGGGCAACGTGAATCTCCCCACAGCCCCCGAGAGGTAGAGGCATTTACACATCTATTTCGGCAGCCAAAAAAAAGAGGAAGCCGATCAGGTGGAGAGCAGGAGTGAGCCATGTGGGGACGGGGTGCCGGCAGCACAGCCCAGATCGCCTACTCACAGCCTGGGAGGGGAGGACGTGCGTGGGGAAACCCCTCAGCCCAGCTCTGAACCGGAGTTCGTCGGCCAGGGCTGATGTCAGGCAGGGCTGGAGCTCGGTTAACTCCAGCACCGGAGGCAGGAGCGGGGTTGACAGCAGAGCGCTCCGCAGGCTGAGGCACTCCCCAAGCCCGCAGAGGAAGGTCTTGCAGAACCCAGGCTGAAGCCTGTGGAGAGAGTCCCCTTTTTGGAAGAGGTGCACCAACCGCTGCGGAACAAGGGGCACCAACAAGGAATCGGTTTGCACCTGCTCCCGTCCCCCTCTAATAGCTCCCTGTGGTGTTAACGCGGGGCTGGCGCCGTCTCAACACTCACTTATCACACTCTGCACTTTGGCAACAATACTGCTGGGAGGAGTGGGCGTCATCTTCTCCGAGAAGTCACACGAATACAGAACGTTGTCCACGGTCGTCCCATGCTCACTGTAGTTCAGCAGCTCGTAATGTTTCGTATTCTGAAAAAAAAAAGGAAGAAGAAGGACTTGAGACATCAAGTCAGAAGGGCTTCTGCCCGTATACCCCTTTGGAGCACCGAAACGCAACCCCTCTCTCCCTACCGCTGTTGACAGTTAAATAAGAGCAGTTAAATATCCTCCAGCTTCAGAGACCCCCAACCCAAACCTCGTGCATGGCTCACGCTCACAGAACAGCCGGCTTTCCAGCAAGACCTGCTTCCCAGGATGCTTCCCGGCAGGGAAGGAGGGCCAAAGCAGCTTTGAAGGGAAGTGGGTTTTACCCGCTGCACTTGGACCAACAGATCTTTTGGAAACAGGGATTCAAGTTGATTCTCACAAAGCGAGCACACCGTTTAAACAGGCACACTAGATGCAAACTTAGCCCGAGACCTGTGCCCGGCAGGAAAGAGTGCGCTTTGGAAAGCGGACACAAGATGGCAAGAGGGATGCCAGTGTGCTGCGGCAGCCACAAGATAGAGACAGTCTGGGATTTACAGGCCTTTTGCGGACGCTGAAAGGCCAGGAGACGTTACCGTGAGACACAGCATTACACAAGCAGCGTCACGCTCAACTGAGCTTTGCAGAGGATGTTGACAGAGTGGAGGAGACTTCAGGTTAGCTCACGGGAATCATCTGAGGGCTGAAGACCTTGTCCCCCAGGGACTACAGAGCTTTAATCAAGTTACAAAAACCTCCCCATGCACAAGGGAGTAAATTTTCAAGTAACCTGCTAGACTGCAGAGACTGAGGCCAAGCACGAGCTGCCAACGCAGAAACAGCAGAGAGAGCTAAGGAAGGGGAATTCTCCCTCTAGAGCGACCACAGCCGTAGGAGGCCTGCTGGAGTACGGAAGAAGTTCAGTGCCTAGAGCCCGATTTAGGATTGACCACTGTGAGGAGATGCTTCAACACAGATTTAAGGTCTGGATCCCATTACCGAGTGTGTTCTGTAGCTTGTAGTGCGCTGGAGGAATGGCTAAAGCCGGCTATGGGTTAATCCTGGATCCTGCTCAGTAGCTGGTTGACAAATGGTGATATAAAAGACTCTATCTTGCTTCAAAGACCGTTTCCATGCTAAGAGACATCTCCAGCGGCGCTTTTATTGGCAGACCCGCCAGTCTATTTACTTCAAGAACAAACTAATCTCTGGACTGTAGTTAAGGAGCAACTGTAGACCTCTGTTTATGCTGAGAGCTTAACTGAAATTTCAGTTAAATAAGTGATTTATGCGGAGTACTGCAGATGGCATGAACACTTTGCACCACCATCACACCTGAAAGCAAGAGACTTGGAGCAGTTCCCTGTTTTGTTCCAGCTGAGGTTCGATGTCGACACGTAAAGTTTAGCTTTTATTAACAACGCAGCTGGATCAAAAAGTACCGAACCGTTTCTATGACTTTTTCCTTCCCTAGACACCAGCAGTGACAGTGCTTACTTGCGGTCAGTCTTTGTCCACAAGCAGTTAGCTCAGAGAAATCATGCTGGCAGAGCTCTGTGCTTCAGAAAAGGGTTTGACAGAAAACGCTGACGCAGCCTTCACTGGAGTGAAACCATTCACAGCCCTGGCTCTTACTTTGTAGTCCACAAAGGAGCACCACACAAAGACAACCTGCTGCCTGCATCTCCAGCTCCCACTGCCGTGCATGCCAAATAATAATAAAAAAAAAAACCCACTCAGGCACTCACCTCATCGTAGAATATGCAGGCGTGTTTGCCAGACACATAGTTACAGTGACCATAGCTTGTAAGGCACACATCCATATCAGCTCCTGTCAATGGGGAGGACAAAACAGGCTCAGTTCATTTCAGAAAAAAACCGTCAGGCAGCAGAGAACAACAGACAGAATTAAACTTCAATTAGCAAAACAACAGGGGAGCAACTGCCTTTGTCCGCGCTCCCAGGACTGCATGAATAATGCTGCGATAAGCCACCGAACAAAGTTTCAGTGGGGGAAGGGAAGGCTAGCAGCTCCATGAAGGTTGAAGAGCATTTCACAGTTACTGGGTCTATCCAGAGCACCAGAAGAATCTAAGCAGAAACAAACAAAACCTGCGAACAAACCGTAACTCTTCTCCCCATCAGTCAGGCATTAAATCTCCAGGACAGCCATTCTGCTGATTTTGATACCAGCCGGGTTACAAAGGTGCAACCCCACAAAGATTCAAGTGGACGGGGAATTTCCACGTTTCTCGGTAGCGAAGAATCCCAGTACAAGCAGCCACAATGGGTCTGTTTTCTTCGACACCAACTTGGCAAATACTTAGGGAGGGTCAGGGAGAACCACCCTGATTCTGAAAGGTCAGGGCAGGAAAAAGCTACTCACCTGTCCCAATGTAGAGGGTTCGATAGCACATATTGACTGCACCCCCTAAGCCCATCAGAGGATAGAACACCGCCCGGGCTTGCACTTCCTTTCTTTGCGCTGCAAGATAAAAAGAAATTACTTGAACAGTGTTATCAGCTATGAAGGCTGCTTGACCTCAGCTTCCCCAGCACTAGACTCTCCAGAAAGCACAGATCCTAAGGAGGACGCAGTGAGCTTTGGCCTGAACTCCGATTCCCAACCCTCCAGGAATGTTTGCGCATTAAATGTCTTTTTGCCAGTCATCAGAGAAAATGGCGCTCTCCAGTAACCCACACAAGCCATGCAACTGGGGGAACGTTAATACCGAGTGTGCACAATGGAGCCACGCTGAGGAAAACACAAACCTCCTACCACTGACTTCTTTCTTAATCTCTTCCACTTTGGGTAATCAAAGACCTGAGTCTTGCTGTCAAAGTGCCACTTAAAAAAAAAATTGGTGCTGCTGAACGTCACCAACTTAACAGCCGCGATTTCGCTTCTAGTGAAGCTGCAGGAAAAACACACGGGTTGAACAGGGCTTGTCCAGGGACCAACCCAGCTCCCAGGACAAGATGATTTACCGAGTGGACTCCTTTACCCTCAGGTTGGTCCCTACGGCACACTCGACAGTGGCTGAGCCTCCAGAGCAGCTCCCTGGCAAACAAGTTCAAATCACGTTCTCACATGCCCACATTAACTGGACAGAAAATCATCTTCTGTGGAACAGATACCAAACTCTGGTGGACCACACAGGCCTAGCCAGGATTTCAGCAGCTGTCTTTTGGAGATAAGCCCCTTAAATGCACAGAGTTTAGGCCTCTCCTGATACTACATCTGTATGACAGTTTTACACCAAGAGTGTGAAATCAAAGAACAGAACACGAGGATTACGAGAGATTGTTTGCAGAGCCACCTACGTCAAGAACACTGGCCACACTGAGTGGCATCACTGGACGTGCAGCACTCAACGCAGCTGAAACGTGCAGGTTCCCACCTCTGCCCAGCTGCCCTGCACAAGTCCTTTCAGCTGTCTGGCTCTGCTGGCTCAACGGGGCTCACTAAAGGCTTTGGATCTAACATTTCATCAGCAATGCTAAACAGTCAGCTGGATGCATCGTTCCTGCCCAAAAAGGGTGATGGGTTAAGACAGCATCAATCTGCCTTTTGAAAGGCAGACTGCTGAAGAATTTCCAGAACTCCTCTGTTATGACCAGCACAGGAAGGCAGCTCATATCACAGCCTGGTGCTGTGTCCTACAGCAGTGTTCAAAAGAAGACTGACAAAGCATTTAGAGAATGCTGTGATGCTACAGCAGCGAGCAAGGTTACTGACTGCCAGCAGACTTCCAAAGGTCTTATCTTGGATATTTACCCCCAGGCCTAGCAGAGGGGGAGCAGACAACTGCTCCCACAACAAGGCTGTCCAGTTAGTGCTTGAAAGCAGATTAAATTGACTGGCTGCACGCAGAGGAACATGGAAGCCATGTTCGCCCTGCAGCTTTAGGTGTTAGCATGCCGATACCAGTGACCATAAACAAAGCCAATGCTGAACTCAGGAATCTGGAGATTTCCAACAAAAGCGCAAGTTGTTTTCCATTATTTGCATTAGTTGCATTTAGTGTTTCAGCTTGACAGTGACATTATTCTGAACGGGCAATGACAACGTCCCACATATATTCTGTGCCCCGGTTCCTCCTGTTCGTGTGCTTATCTCACAAGCAACTTCTCCAGAAAGAGAGCAGGAATTCACATATTTCTCTTGCCCATCTCAAAGGTGAGGACAAAAAAACCAAACCAAAACAAAAAAAACCCCCCAGCTGAACCTTCCCATCTCTTGCTAATTCTGAGATGAATAAAACACAGCTTCACTAAAGACTTCCAGCAGATAATCAGAAGTTACTGAAGGTATTTCCATTGCCATAATTTGTAAATAATTAAGTAGAGGGACCTGAAGGAGTTTCTGGCCGGTGGATATCCAGAGCGGGAAATGAGAAGAAAGAAACATGAAAGGCAGCATCAGACAGATACCAGAAGAAGAGGGAGATCTCCTTCAATGAATAGGCAAGGGAGTGCCAAAAAGCTATGGCTCAACATAAACCAACTATTCTAGGGCTGCTCTTACCTTCAATGTGGTTTCCCACAGGAGATTGCTGATGGGAACTGACACTGCTCGCTAGAGACTGAGCTTTGGAAGGAAAGAGCTGATGTATTCTCTGCAAGGCCAGAAACTTGATCAGCTGCTCATCCAGCATATTTATCTCAATCTCTGTTAATAAACAAAAAGCAGTTAGTAAGTTATTCATGGAAAGGGTGCAATCTGAGCTGCAGTGGATCTAACTGTCCCACTTTCAAACTTGCCATTCGCTTCAACAGCAAAGACTTGACCAATTTTGCAATATCAAGAATCTTACATAGAGGCGATCTATTACTTCATATCATCTCGGGTGAGCAGCGTGCGAGGAGAGTGCCAGCAATGGCCAGAGAGCTACAATTCAGGCAGCAAGTGGAAGTTTAGGGGAACAAGGACTGCTAAGTTGAAAATCTGCTGTTCTGGCTCAGAACCAACAGGTCTGCAGAGGTGGACATCGCGCCCCTTTGAGCAGTAGGTTGGGTCCTTCTTGTGAAGCTTCATTATCTAGTTAGAAAGTCTAACCCTACATCACAGAGGAAAGCCATAACCACCTTTGAAGCTGCTACAGGCTCATTGAGTCACACGCTTTCGTAGCAGGGTCCATTAAACCAAACAGGGCAATTCAGACAGTATTATTAACGGGCTTTAAAGCAGATCTGTTGCTGATAGCTTTGAAGTATTTATATTTGCAAAGCCCTACAGAGGTCTGCTTTCTGGCAGCAAGCAGGCTGGCTAACCTCTTCTTCCAAGAGCTTTCTCCACATCAGCGACAGTTAAAACGGCAAGCAGAAGAAGCGGAGCTATAACAGCCTTTCCTGATAGCAGAGAGGTAGTTTGGGCAGGCTGAGCAGTCGGGGTTCACCCAAGAAAAGAGGGTCACACTGGCAACGCCAGAAAGGCTGTTCTTCAGATGTAGAAGTCTCTGGCAACAGCCTTGCTATGCTACTGACGATTGCTGTTCAGCAATCTCCTCCTCCTGAACTCACTCCACTAAGGTTTGGCATTTCTTGCCAAGTGCAACAAAAGGAAAATAAAAAATGGGCCAGTCTAGGAGAAGACTGACAGAAGCAGAAATAAATCAGAAAATTAACTGACCCATCGGAACATCACCACTCAGGTGACTGCTCGACTACAAGATCTATTGTTGCTGGACTTTACGCCCATTGGGAACAGCTCTGGATTGCAGCTAGCACCACAACATGGCAGGGCTGCAGGTTTCTGCATGCGAATTCCAGCTGGAAAGCAGCCTGGGCAATGCTTTGTGATCGTTCTCCAGAAAAGCTTCAGGCAGAAACACTTCATTGGCCTTGCTGCCTTGGCAACACTACAAGTAGGGAAGCATGTGACATATTTCAGGTAATGTATACCCAGCCCCGCCCTCACCTGACTGCAACCCTTCTTTATCTCTGGAACTTTTCCTCTAGCAGAGACCGAACGCTCTAAGGAAGCAAACACACAGGGCTAGTAGAGATTGATAATGAACTAAATACTCACCGCCATCCATAAATGCTTTCAGGGAACTGGTGAGGTCCAACATAGCTGCAGAGTTTGAAGTGAGTGATGAGGGTAGAGTTAAAGCGCTTCCTATGGATAAGGTGCTGGGACTGACCTTACCATCTACAGAGAAAGATGGTGCAGAAAAGATATGTCACTGTGACGTTCGTGAGACATGCACCCAGCCCTCAGGCTGCACTTCGCTTCCAAGCTGCTCAGAATAACTGATTTTGCTCATAGCCGTGCGTTGAAAAAGGCCTGAATTAGAGGCTGTTAGCTTTCTTCTGCTCACAGAAGGACTAGTGTGTGCCTCCAACACAGAGCCAGCTGCCGGCTTCTGCCTCTCACCTCCAGTTGTCGGAGGAATTCTGGACCTATACATTTAAGCTCCCACTCCCTGTTTGAAGCAGCAGCAATGACAGACTGTAAGTCATGTCCTGCAAAGGCTGGAAAGATGAGCACCAAGTCCCCAGGAGCTTGAAGAGCTTACTAAACCTAGACACATTTGCCAAGTAGCTTGTCTAGGTCTGAACATGCATAAAAAGGACACTTGCCCCATTTTTATTTCTGCACGATTATCAAGTCTGGGGTGTACTTCACTGTCCAGTGAGAATGTGACAGTCATAAGCACATTTTATTATTTACAAAATAAAATCCTACTGCTTTGGCAGTGACCATGCAGCTGAAAGAGGCAATGGCAAATGCCAGGAAACAAAATCCCTTTAATGTGTTGTTAATACCAGATCTTCTTGAGTTGGTTTGCTTAGAAGTAGAACTACTATAAGCCTGAAATTTATGGCAAAAAAAAGAGCCCATGAATGATTTGTATTTTTGTACTCAGCAACAAAATTTGCACACCGTAATTTAAGATTTGTTATAAATACATACATGCATTGTGTTAGATGGAAAATCTAAATATTTACACCTTTCCCAAGAGACACTGCACCAAAATGATGTTTTAATCTGCATTTTGTAGAATGCAAGCTTTGCATCAAAAGCAATTATTTAACATCGTAAGTAACTGCAAAATTATGTAGGGTTTGCAGTGCTCTTCAAACCACAAGCAAGAAGTTTTCTATAGTACGGTCTCATTTCCTCTACTAAAACTTCTCCCAGACTTGCGTTTCTAAGCAGGGCACGGTCAAACCAGCAGCCTCAGAGTAACCGAGTTTGTTCAGCAACAAGCAAGGAGGCCAAGTACTCCGGGGACTGCTTCCAAAGACGAGGTAAAGCTCAGAAGTTACTCATTAAGGAATTTTAAAAAGAATAATGAAAAGATGTTGCCTCTGTTGCTTGCAATCGCCAGATCTGAGCCATTCCACGCAAGCCTGCCACTGAGCAGCTAGGAACTGCAAGAGAAGTGACAGACAGCTCTGTCGCTTGCTTTTCAGTGACTGCTTCTACCCAACCTGCACAAAGAGTTTACTAGTTTGAGTGTTGAGCTGGTGTGGGGAAAGGGAAGAGAAGGAGAATGCTTTAGGTGAAAGCTCATTCTAACAAAATTTGAGTTATGGGCAGTTACCCTGACTTCAACATCGATCAACAGCTATCAACATCTCTGACTTGATGTTTTTATACTGAAGAATGGGTATATACACTTTAACAGCAAGGTTTTTGGGTACAACTCAGGACAGAGATGGTATACCCAAGTCCATAACTACCTTGTATTAACAGACTAGCAGATACTAAACAGACTAGAGCTTTCCAAGTCCACATTTCTCTAACATCAAGGCTGTGCAGCTGAAGACTTCAAAACACACCTGTACTAGGGGACACAGCATCGCCAGAACAGTTACCGTGTACAGAGATCATAGGATCAGATGCCAGACAGCTGCTCTTGTGAGAAGGACTACCTTGCAACCAAACGTTGGAGCGGCCAGTTGTTGAAACAGCGAGACAGCAGCCAACTGATTTAAAACTACTGTTGCTTTCCAGAATTAAACCGATCTACTATCCTGCTTCTCAGGACAGAGTTCCCCTCTCAGGTGTATGCAGCCAGCAAAAACACATCCCGTGGCTCCCATGAAGGGACCTAAGACAGAGGAGACTTGACAAACTTCTCCCGGCTCTCCACGGAAAACCCAATTCCCAGTTAAATGAGGGCATACTGCTAGAGCCTTGAGGTTCAGAATAACATTTAGCCGGAACACTTTCTCAGCCCTGGGGGCCAAGATCAGCTGTTTGGCACGTACCTGAAGGTGGTGCTGGTGAACAGAATCTGTTTGTGGACCCAACAGCAGAGATCCCATCTCCTGCAGCCTGCGGAGGGGTGAGAGCCCTCGTGGCAGTCAGAGGGGAGCCCATAGATCGCAGGTCTGCCGTCAGCGGCGGTCCTATCTGTGTCTGCACATTCTTTCTTTGCAAAGTGCTGGTGGTCTCCAGGCTGGCACAGGAGCTCGATATGGATGTAGGCATACTTGTGACCGGCACAGAACCCCTTTGTGCACAAGAAACGGGTCCTGCTACGTTCTCCGTTTTGACAATGGTTCCAATGGTGTGATTCAGAAGTCCACAAGTCGCTGGGGGCGTGAGGGGCCGAGGCCACGTTTGCCGATGAGACAAAACAGGTATTGTGTTACCAGATCCGATTAGTCTCTGGGAGTCAGTCAACTGTGCTGAAGATTCAGACGAAACGCCATAGAAATGAGGACCGTTTACTTTAATGTCAGAGGCTGTCGGCCCATTCGAAGTCCCGCAAGAAGACACCTTCTTGGATTTATCTATACAAGAGCTGCAGTTGACATCTTCCTGTGACAAAGTCTGCTGGGATTGCGAGGAGCTCAAGGAATTCTGGGTGGTAATCCCTGAGGTGCAGGATGACATGGAATAGAGGGAAGGTGTGGGTGCCTTGTCAGCTGCCTGGTAAGGGTTGGCGAGTGAGCCGTCTGCCACAATAACAGGCTTAATATCAGCCTTCTCTGTTTGTTCAGAGTCCCAAAGCGAAGTCATCTGCTTAGCAGATAAATGTTTCAATATGCTGCACTGGAGCGCAACAACACTACAGAGCCACTGGGAGGAAGAAAAAAGTGCAGGTTAGCTCCACAGGCAGACAGCGCTCCAAACCTCAACAGTTACTCCATCGTTCACCCAGCTTGAAGAAATTCAGCTGCCTCACTGTGCTGCTGACCGCTCTGATGCAGCCTGGAACTACAGCATCTGCTCTGATGCTCATCTAGAATCAGGAGAAAACTTTGTCCAGAGGTACAAAAGCGCAACCAAAATTAGGTAGCGTTTATCTCCGTGCCGGGGACAGTACACAGAGGAGCTGAGATTAAAGGAGGGAGAAGGCAGCAGACGCACTTCCTCACCCCCAAACCCTTCCCTCTCTTCACCTGTTAAGTGTGTTCGTAACTAGCTGAAGAGTTGCAACATCTTTCACTAATATGGGCTTCTATCCAAACACAATCCTCCAACTTACTCTGTAGCACGCTGGAAAGAAACGCTCATCTACCTCACGCTATAGGGAGTCACCTGCCAAAGCTGGGGTGGAGAGCACCTTTCCTTTTACACAAGGTAGAGGAAGACAAAAAGATTTATTTGAAGTTTTAAGCTCCATGGTGAACGTGCACCTGCCACATAGAAGAACCCCACCTGAGCTAACAGAAGGACTCGACTACACCACTGACTGCAAAGCAACATGCCTTCACGTTGTGGAATCTGGCAAGAAGTTTCATACAAGATTTAAACACTCATTTGACCTTGATTTAAAAGTCCAATTCTATCAGCAATAAAAAGCAGCCCAGAAACGTGACATTAGCATACAAATAAACGTGTCAGAGCAGCCTTACATAATCAAAGTGGAAAGTATTTCCCCTCAGCCACGAAATAAAAATGACATCTAGACAGATAGCCCTCGACTCAACTCTTAAGGCCAGAAGACTATTTCACCACTTCCCTGAAGCGTCAAATGAGGAATTTTACATTTCACCTGGAAAGCCAAAATGAAGTTTTAATGGGCAAGGGTGTCAGAGTCAAGACAAGCTATCACCTTCAGACATGATTTTGAGACCGGTCGCCTAGACAACTGCTCTAATCATGACTGAAATGGAAGAGATCTTTGTACCAAAGCAACTACAGAGTCCAAGCATTTGACTTCATTTACCTCCTGTTGTTCTGTCTGGCTGGCTAAGTGCTCAGTGTTCAAAAGGTGCTTCTGCAAGGGTTCCTCAGGGATCCCGTTACAGATCAGCTCGCCATCTCTAATTGCTGCAGGCGCAAGTAACGGGGGCGGAAGCCGGTATTGGGACTTTATAGCATCAGGAACCTACATAGAGAAAGAAGATCACACATGAGAACAATTACTCAAGAATGACTAACCAGCACTACGCTTTGTGTTTGCTGCTTTCTGACCCAAAGGAACCCTGCAGACAATACATTAGAAGTTTCAAGGACTGAGTACTTTAAAGTGATGCAGCCACGCTGAAATTAATAGGTTTTATTCCCTTAGGTCAGGCATGACTTCAGCACAACGTGGTGGCTACAGCATAAGAGAAGTCATGCAAAAAAGGCCAAGTAAGAAGGGAAACCTGTATGGCATTTTTCAGGCATTCTGGCAGCAAATATTCTTCGTGGTTGAACACAGAACATGCAGTAGCCCCAATTCCGACTGCAGGGCCACCTCCAGGAGGTTTTGTGTTGTACCTTCTATGCTTGTGCTAGATTTAAAGGCTCACTAGTAGCTGAGCCTTATGGTTGGCGGAAAAAGAGCTTCTTAAATCCTACACACAGTAGGATTTGTAACTGTTGACTTCCAGACCTCTCACCAACACATTCATTCAGACCCCACACTCTTCCTCCTGCCCCCAGAGGCTAACCCTACTAGGCATGCTGGTTTCCCTTCCAAACTAGAGGATTTAAGTAACTGTTGACTTCCAGACCTCTCACCAACACATTCATTCAGACCCCACCCTCTTCCTCCTGCCCCCAGAGGCTAACCCTACTAGGCATGCTGGTTTCCCTTCCAAACTAGAATACATATACAGGGAGTTTCACCGACACCTACTTGATTACACATACCTTCAAACCTTTTCTCTTTACCGATTGAAGAACTCTGCGATTCGGAGGATGTTTCTTATGGATTCGGTTTAAGAAATCCACTTTGACAACATGCTGAGATATGGTGTCCTGGAACCGGTCAAATACTCGGCACCGATTACTCAGGGTCAAGTTCTTCTGGTTCAGCTGGGTGATCAGATAATGCCACAGGAGTTAGGGATCTGCGGGTCACTCTAATGTACCCTAAGACTTTCATAACGCCTCGTAGCACTGGCAGTACAGCATCAGCTCAGCTTTAGACTATTTGTTTCCTGCAGCACTAACCATTTCTGTTAAAGGGCACATTGCTGGAGATGAATACAAAAGCATTTAGAGGCCTACTAAGCAGCATCAATGCTCTCAGAAGCAGTTTGTCTGGGCACAAGCCCTTTGTTTCAGCCCCCTGTTTCCTGAGTATTTAGGTCTCAAGTACTCTGCTTTTCCACAAATGAAAACTCCCTCTTGGAATGAAAGTTTTTGGGTTAAGCATGCAAAGAATTACTTCCCCTATTTGTAGCACTGTGCTGCTTTGTATCACAGCTCTGGAAGCTCATCTAGATCTTAAGGAGTCCAGTCTGAAAACTAGACAAGCTGTCAGTGAGCCACAATCTGAGCTGTCAGCTTCAGTTACAAGAAGGAGTTCCCCCATCTTTATATTTTATTGCAGATAGCAGCATCATATTCCTTTGGAGAGTGCGTTGCTTGCAGCAGGAGCTTTACAAGCGTTACAGGGAGCAATAAGAGCTCAGAAGCTGTTTTACATTTGTTGTATTTTGTCCTTTAATGGACCTGCCAGGTTCCACTCCAGCATCCGGTTACCGCACTGCAATCATAGTCCTGCTTACCACCACATGTTCTATGTGATTTGGGCACATCCATCTACCCAGAGGCATGGCAGTAAGCGGTGGCTCCAGACAATCCATGTGGAACAGGAGTGGGCAATAATCACACTGAATTAGAGGTGCCACTCTGCAACTCCTGCAAAGAGAGAGACATATCTTATTTCCCATACGGAATATAGGGTATAAACCGAGCACGCAGGCAAGCGCGGCTAACCACTTTAGCTTGTCTTTCCCCACCAATTCCCCTAAACTACGTTACTTGCATCTAAAATCAGGCTTCAGGTTTGTAACTTAATCTATATGGACCTTCTGCAAGACCCACTCAAGGCAAAAGGTCTTGCCCATGCACATGAGGGTTTCTCGGTGCAGAAGAGGTCCTTTGGCAGGAAGAGATGCCAAAGCTGTAAGCACTTGTCAGATTCACATAAGCAACTTTTCAAGTTGACCTTGTGCATTAGTTCCGAGTGGCTTCATTTAGAGCAAAATTCAGAGATGAAAAGGAAATCTCAGATTTAGGTTATTACAATTTTTCTCAAGATGACTCTTGTGTGAAGTTGGGACATTTACTTCAACAAGATGTTCTCAGAATAAGTCTCAAACTCCAGAAAGCTACTACATCCGATTCCCCAGGCTTTAAAGAAGTCTTCGCTCTATGACAAAGTCATCAGCTGTTCTCCACAAAAGCTCCACTCTCCTGAATCTCCAGCCCACTTCCAGAAACTCACTCTGACTGGGTTCCTGAAATAAAGTTTTTCGTTTTCACTGACATTTTTGAACTGGGATTTATCTGTGCACTTTTTATGCAGTTATAAAAAACAGCAGTATTTTGTACTGGTTTTCAGATTTATTATTTCAGCACAATATTCCTATTTGCCTCGGGCTTATATCTCTCTCAGTAGATTTCTATTTCCTAAAGGTCACCTCCTCGCACACTTTCTTCATGAACCATAAACAAGTATCTCTGTTTTCTAAACCACCATCACTTTAAAATTTTTCTTAGTAGAAAAATACTGAAGACAAGATGGCTCACTCTCTTCAGGCTACATTTTAAAACCCTTTACAGCCACACAGGGCTGCAGAAGCCACACCTACACTTGCCGTGGTTAAACATCTGTTATTTAGCAAAGATGATTATTCCCCCATTTGTTTAGAGGATTGTAAGCAAGTAATGAAGGAGAATGAGAAAGCGAACAGGTCATTTACATTTTCAGCAAGAACTTTGCTCCTGTGAAGGGTGCAGCTACACCGAACAGCTTCCCTGGAAGAGTCAAGTACCTGTTGCATGTGAAGCAGACTTTCACTGGCAAGGGAACCAAACCATTGTGGTCTAACTCGTGTTGTGCTTTCTTGACATTCTTTCCTGTGGTTTCTTCCTTTCTCCTCCTCTTACTAGTACCTAAAAGTAAGTTTTAAAAGGCGCTGGGTTACCCACATAGCAGAGATTTGCTTTCTGGCTGATACATATAATCATCTCAGGCAGAGGCAAACAGAAAAGGCAAAAAGAGCTGCTTAAGGAACCCTTATCAACCACTAAATCTAGCCTTAGTGACAGAGACTGTCTTTAAAGGTAGGCATATTTTACATTAATCATTTCAGTGACATCCTATACATGAAGTCATTACTTTGTTACTAGATTATCATATCATAAATCAAAATCAAGTATTTCGACAATCGGAATTTTTTTCTTCAGATTGATGATCTGGACTAAGGTGGTAACAGCAAGCCTCTATCACAAGTGCTGATGGAGGTGTAGTGTGTATAGCAGTGTCCCCACAGCTCACATCTAAGAGGCCACCTGCTGTTGGACAGCTGGAGGAGGAGCAGGGGTACTTCTGTACCCTCTGCTTTCCCCAGCGAGCATCACTGGAGCCACAACTACCAAGGAGTCAAGAGGGAAAAGAGGCAAGATGGCAGCAGGATGCAACTGCGGACATCTTCACCAACACTAGACAAGCCATCGCTCACCTGGAAGTGCTGTGGTGCAGGTCAGTTCATTCGGCAACTGGAACTGCGTTGGGTTCCTTTCCATGGCAGCAGCAATAAGAAGCTCAAAGGGTCGCTTCAGCTGGGGCTGCCCACAGTCCATTTCTGCAATGGCAGAGTCATCATCCACGTCAATTATGTCCTCATCGACATCATTCTGCTCTGAGTTGGGGGTCTCGGTGCTGGCATTGGATGTGGGAGTGCCAGGCCGGCTTGCTCTCCTTTCCAAGATCCTGGCATGCGCATTAGCCCTGATGCTGCTGCTAGACCTGTCCAACAGGTCTGCGTCACTGGTGGGGGAGGTGGTCCTTTTCCCAGATTTGTCCACCAATCCATTTACCTGCCCCAGCTCTTTCTTCTGTTCTCGCTTCTGCACGACATGAATAGGCAGGCTTATCATGGAGGCCACAAACAAAGCACATCAACCTTGACAAATACGCAAAGACAAACAGCATCTAAAAAGGCTTGAGCCACTTACTACAACTTCTCCCGTGAAGTCATTAAAGCCTTGACCTAGCAAAAACAATTCGATTGCAGCTAACATACAGATGACAAAACAGCTGAAGGGAACCAAGCACAGGGAAGAAAGTTAGCATGTCTCTCTCCTTTCAGGATAGCCATATTTGAGTCCAGATCAGGCCAACGTTTCACTGCATCTAGTCCTAAATACTTGACAAATCAGACAACTCTGTTTACTTTGCTAGCCAACACTGAGAAACTCCACAGTAGACCGTTCGTTGCCAATGCAGTCTATTAACCCTGGCAGTGCATCCAAACCCACTACGGAACGAGAAGGTCAGCTTGAGAACACAAGCACAAACGACACTCTGCTATCTCTTGACGACAGGAATCGTGAACAAGGTGGGCAGGGAGAACTGCAGCAGAGGAAAACTATACATTGCAATCACTGTGAGATCCATTTTGCAACAGGAGGGGACGCTGCATGGCCTAGTATGGGCAACTGTGCACTGCTCCAGTGCCTGACAGCATCACCAATATGGATGAACCAATCTACTTGATCACTAAAATGGTCTGCAAAAGGAGCAAAGTGTTATCAGGCAATTTTTAATACAGAAAAGTTGGGGATTTTTTCCTTTTTTTTCCTCTCTCTGTTTTTTTATTTATTTTATTATAATTTTTTAAATTCGCAACCTTCATTTTTAGTGTTGGCAGATGGCTGAACAATACCCTGGAAACATAACAAGGCAATCGCTTCAGGAACAAAAGGTTGAGTACACAGTTTTCTTCCAATCTGTTTTGGGTGTCACTTCAAGGGAACAGTTGCTAGATAGTTTGGTGCAGTTTCTAAACCCTCTGCTACGCAGTCTTACGTAGTCACAGCAATGAGATGTTTACATTGTGCAAGACGGCTTCCTGGAGAAAGAGCATCAAGGAAAAAAGACAAGCCACAATCTTGCCCAATCATCTCCTCCCCATCCTGTTCAACAGCCCAGGAAATCATAACTCACTGTGATTTCACCCTCTGCTGATGTGCAACTGCTGTGAAGTCACACTTCTAAAAAACACACACTAACCAGAATCACAGCCCTGATGCCAAAGCTGCATTAACATGACTCCTGTTCTGCCTGTAGACAGCTCACCTCCTTGAGCATAGGAGCCATTCCCAGCCCCTCTGTGCCTCAGCTCTCCCTCCTTTCCAGAAGGGGCTGGGGGGAGGAAGGAAAACAGTTTAAAAGGCACAGCTTGACAAGAACATACCAGGCACTTCAGTTTTGTGGTTCCTAGTAGAGAGATTAAAAATACCAGGAGGGTCTCATCAAGACCCCACAGTTTTCTTTAAGCCTGTTCCTAACAAAGCCCTTCGCAACTGCGAGCACAAAGAGCAACTCTGGTGGTATATACATACACGTTAAAGGGAGAGGAAGGTATAAAACACAGGGTTCACATTTCAAATGGACAGTCGGATGGGCAAGGATCATGTCTGTTACAAGAGGCTTTACCTTGCGGCGTACAGTGCAGCGGTGACACATCCACTCCCCCGGAGGCAGCATTTCCTCACTGAGTGGAGGGTTGCTACAAGAGAAATACAAAGCAACGCTTTACTGTTATTTCTGGAATGCCTCTTCTCACGTACACGCAGCCCGAGTCAGGGTAGGTCTGCAGATTCCGCTCCCAGGCACTTCCTCCTTTTCTTTACAGTGATGCTCCCCAGTTTCGCTCTCCCATACAACCACTTAGCAAGACACCTTTAAGAAGCTAGTCTTCCACGACACCCATCTCATCTCCACGATGCGGCACGCTCCATGGTTTCAGAAGACAGTCTCAGAATTGAATAGCAAAGACAAATGGAAGATTCACTTGTGTGCAACACATATACCTCCCCCCTAATACCAACACTTCCTTAAATAACTTGATTACTCCATGTAAGACTACACAGATTCCCGTGCAGCAAGCAGTCACGTATTAGGCATTTCCATGCCTTGAATTTGCAGTGCAAATCCAACTGAACAAGCTGCCATGAAGTCTACCCACTGCTTCTCATGTACTCCATCCCTGGGCACACTTACTTAATGGTGGAAACCACTTTATATCCCAAGACAACCCAAATACTCTTTAAAAGTGTCAACATATACAGCTTGCCTTGGCTATGAAGCACAAGATACATCCTACTCATATGGATCTGCACTTACTATAAAAGCTGTATCACATCAAAATGACATTCTCATTTTGATGCTAGAAATAAACCAAAGCAAATTAGATGAAGGAGTAAGGAGGACTATTTTGAGAAACACTTTTCCTCAGTTAAAGGCAGAGCAGCATATGTTAGATGATACTTTCCTTACAGATCCTACTACTAGCTCAAGTACTTTCCAACACCTCTTTATCATTAAGATTTGTTATTTCAGCAAACTGCTGACTGCTGCAGGAAAAGTGTACATGCTGTCAGAAAAACAGCCAGTTACCATGCAGCATGGCTTTAAGATATACTTTCATAAGTTCTGCCTGCTGATGCTAGAGACCGCTGCATAGCAAGTCTGCTCTCTTGTGCTGAACACTCAACAGATAGATGCACTATCGCAGGACCTGGAAGCTCCATTTCCCACTGACTGGGAAACGGGTTGCAAGGGATCCAGCTGGGACTGACTGGGTTACAAGGTGATCAAGCAGTAGTGCAGCCACACTAGCAAGGAGCTTACAAGACTGGCCCAAGAAGCCACGCAAACATGGGCAGCCAGACTGTGGTTCACTTCAGGAGTCTCTATACTGTTTATTGCACCTACAGACAAATATCAAACCAAATCCAAGTTGAGCTTTAAGAAGCCTCCGGCACTGACAAGCCAGAGAGGACAAGATGCATATTTGTTGGCCCCTAAGAGCTGTGCTTTGCAGCAGAGATGCTGTCTTCCTCGAGTATCTTGCTCCTAGCACAGGGAAATGGCACAGGATCCCAGCCCAGGCTCCTGAGCTTGAGCTGTAAAAACAAACACGCTTCCTTTGTTTAAACAAGAGTCCTGGCGAGCCTTGCCCCGAGCACGCCAGCGTGCCGACAGAAAGCCTCCGCAGGTACCGCAGCCATCCAGGGTCACACTCGGTCTTGCAACACTGTGCCTGGAAGACTGAAGGAAGAACACAGCGAGAACCAAACTGGGAATAACCTCAGCATTTCTGGTGTCAGGCTCCGGGGAATTCAGTGGAGCCAACACATCTGGCAGCCATTTTGAGGAGGAGTGCAGGGTTTCAGAGGCCTCCGTGTTCCAGGCGCTCCAGAAACGCAGCGCTCTGCATACATGCACAAACATACCTGCAGCTTATGTTTCTCATTTCCTGGAGGACTTGGATGAACAAGAGATCAGGCTCTAGACAAGAGCACCAAAGCCTCAACTACTGGCTGCTTTACATGAAGTCTCAAATGTTTGGCTGAAGCAGTAACTCCCCGCTGCCCCAAACTGATCTTTTGCTAATAGAAACAGGGAAGGGGGGTGGAAGGAGGAGAGTAACAAATGATCCCTATGTGTTTGCTGCAGCGTAAATCCATTTTGAGTCCTGAGGTGGATCCTGCAATAGCTCAGGTTTTACGCCTGCTAGAAACTGAGCTCTTAGATCTGCAGCTACAGCAAGTACAGATTCATCTGGCCCATTCACCCCTCCCCTCCCAGCACCCCAGGGGGAAAAAAAAAACCCTACAGACTTTGATTTGTTCGTAGTGAATTTTAGCCCTCTGAAGCTACTGATGAGCGTGCCTGAACTGCTGGAAACACGTCTGCCCCAATCCAATGCACGCGCGGCATGCCAGGGATCCACGCGCTGCCAGATGCCTCCGGTTATTTGTTTTAACTGTTACCTCAATCTTATGCATTTTACAATGAAACAATTAATACCACGGTGAATCTTGAGAGATGCCTAGAAGAGTTAGAACAGGTTTCTTCTTAAGCGTGTATGTTATTGTCCCATTTGTTATGTTTGAATTATCTGCTCAACAACCATGAGATCCTACATATACAGTACTCTTAAATGACAGCTTAGAGAAGCATTTTAATTAATGCTGCTACCCAAAGGCCTGTGGAAGGAAGGGGAAAGATTAGTTTCAGACCAGCAGCAAGGTTTTAGCTCTCAGACTAGCCTCCTGAGTTTTTTTGCTTGCTGTCAGGGCCTAACTGCTATAGCAAGTGTATTAAAAGACTGATTCTGCTTCTCCTGGTTAATGAACTGTTCATCAAGGCAGCTCGCTGCACTAACAAAGACTGATGAATGCTGTTCCTGCACTGCTGGCCTCTCTGCAAGCAGAGAGCATTTCCTGGGTCTTAGCATAAAGCCAGGGAAGCGCTAAAGAATGCCGTTTTAATTGACTAGTTATGACCACATTCTTCAACCTTTTACTGTAAGCATAAGAGAAACTGATTTTTAAATCTGAACAAGATACTTGATCTTCATAACCAATGTAAGAATAAGCACTTTGGCAGGAGCACCACAGCCGCTTTTTCCCTATCTTTCATAGGTTCATTAGCATGCAGATCTCCAGCCGTTAGTGTTTGCTGCCAACAGGACCTGGAATTGTACAGCACCAACTTTATCTTCAGTTACAACACATCTCCTTTCAACTACACACCAATCAGTTGTACTGTTCTGTACGATTTTGCTGAACCTTAGTTTCAGAAAGTTTTCCCTTTTGTCATCACAGGCGAGAGCGGTGGCCAGCGTTATTTTACCTGGAAGGTTTGGTGTGACCCGAATCAAATCTGCTCAGCAGAACGTGTTTCTGAATTTAAGACAAAGACAGCTCTGAAAAAGTGAATCTGACTTTCAAGGTTAATATCTATACAAACACCTGGAAGACCAAATCATACAAAGCCTCTGAAAATTAAAGGAGATGTTTATCACTACCTATTCAAAAGCCACTACACCGATACGAAGTCACTTGCCATAACACTAGTCTCATGGCTTTCTCTAAAAAAAGTTAAGTCGCGTCTCCTGAAATTCATACCAGATTTGTGTTGTCAAGACCTGCTCTTGTAAACTTCTGGACTAGCTCCCATGGTCAGAACATTATGCAAAGCCTGCCTTAAATAAAATTTAAATGGCTACGAAGGAATCAAAAATCTTCAAGAGTCATCCATATATTAGGAGTTTTTATCAAGCAAACAATAGCATGAAGCCACTTAGCTTTTCAATTTCACACTCTGGAGCTCTCATACAGCAGATGCCTGTTGTTAGTCTAAATCCCATAATTACTCTTCACTTTGCTGACCTCAATAAATAAGTAAACAAACGCTCAAAGGAACGGCACCTTCTTCAATACAAACTGGGCCACAGCTCTCAAAGGAACCCGTTATAAGCAAACCTGAAGCTATTTACACACGGCATTCCTGGTGGCCATCTTGCGCCAACGGCACATTGACACTGCTGACAGCTCGCTCTGGACCCACCAGGCTACAGCCAGCTATCGGGCTGGGATAATGGTGGCAGGAAAACAAACCAGCGTCTGGCAAAGCTTTCTTTGATGTCAGTTGTTTTCAACAATCGGACTTGGGTATTTTTTTTCTGTGCAGGGGAAAACAGTAACCCTATGAAAAATGTAGGCAGGAACATTTTTCCTTCTCAGATATCTTCTAATTAACTTACCAAGACTCAATGACAGGCATATAATGAAGGATGCTGGCTATGTTTGCCAGTTAGAAAAAGGAAGAAGGCTTTCGGCTCTTCTATTGGGCTCCTATTTATCCCAATGATGGATAGAGCTACAGCTGTTTTACCAGCTTCATAAAGAACAAGGCTCCCTGGCTTCCTACAGCAGGGCCTCAATGGCAGCCGTAACTAAAACAAACCAGGAAACCAACCTCACTGTCAGTGCATTACAAGCGCCCCATTGAGAAACAGAGAAAGTTGCATCATTTACAAATTCAGTTCTTTGAAACAGTTTTACTGTGCCCAAGTTACACACTTCTGTTCACAGCTGCTCCAAAACCCTGCAGGAGGAGGACACCTGGAACCCAGCGCTGGGAGCCTCTACCTTATACATAATAAAAAACACACGAAACAAGCTAACAGCTGCAGCCTGTTTCAAGTTCCTCCCCCTTGCAACTCTCTTACCTTCCTATTGCAACTCTTGGATCAAAGAAGAGTTTACTCTTTCCTGAAGACAGAAGTCAGGCTCCATTACCTGAAAGACGGCTAGTAGGAATACTGTCTACTCTTTTCCAGCAGTGTCAGGATTATTCCTCAGCACAAACTACTCAGTGAAGGTCTACAAGTTCTTCAAACTCCATCTGCTCCTTAATATGGATAAAGCTGTGACACTCAGGAGTAAAAGAAACGTTGATGAAGCCAAAGATTTCTCAAGCATCAAAGCAGACACCACCAAACTTCAGGTAAGCCAGGCACAACCTGATCACATTAAAACTCACAGACTAACTTTTTGGCCTCAATTAGGCTCACGTATTTTATATGTTATACCTACTCGAACCCCGGAGTGCAATTCACATTAACTACAGAGCATCAGCCACTATACTTTTACCTGTGGTGCAACTCCTCCTGAGGGAACTAGTAAAAAAAAGCTTGACAGCAGTCAGCATAACTTTGTTTACATTGAAGTGAAAGTCTTGGGCATGCATATAAAAAGTTCTAAATTAGCAACATCCAGCAAGGAGACCTGGACATCACTGGACAGGTCAGTACACGATTATTTCGGCTGCCACTACGCAAAGAAGGGAACAGTAATGGCCATTTCACAGGTCACCAATTATCCCATCACCTGGAACGCTGCATCTGCTTAGCATGCATCTTTCCAACAGCATGGCCAGAGTTGGAAATAAGGGTTCAGCAACAGACAGAGAACAGAAGCAGGATTAAAACACCATTATACGGCCAGACAGCGAGAAACAAGATGCACGCAAGGAAAAATAACGGTACACTAGCATAAGCTGTCCACCTGCCAGTACAAGAGCAGAGGAAGACTCGAACTCTTTAGGAGTTTAAGAAGTAATATCGCCAGGTATGCTATATTCCACAACTTCATTCACTGTGTGCTTCTTTCTACCTTCTAAAACAGCCAGCGTTCTACACTGCAAGGGCAGAACGTTGTGCTGACCAGCGGTTCAAGTCTCTGGCAGCAGTACTACCGTGCTCCTGAGAACCAGGCACTGTTTCACAAGCCAAAGTACTAGTGTATTGTGAATTTGAGTATTTTGTCAATTTTGAAGCCAGTGAAGTTATTTACTTGTATCCTTCCTCAAACCACTCCTGCTAGTCTCATCTTGGGAAGAGAGAGCAAAGTACAACCTCATGGAAGCACGTGTTATCTACCTTACCTCGCTTCCCTTCCCACTTGTCGCCAGGGGTCCAGCCTCCTCCCCGTGCGCTCGTGCGCAGGCAGCCCTGAGACTCACAGGGAAGCAGAAAAGTTCCCTCCAACGTGATGAAGTAGAACTGTTTTGTCTCAGCCCTGACAAGCAGGAGAGTCCCATAAACTGGATAAGCTGCATGTAAACATGTGATCACCTGATGTAATTAGTTACTTCTATTTATAGAAAGAACCTGGCCCACAGAGACCATTCCCTAGACAACTCATTAGTTATCACCCTCGTTAACAGCTGACAAAAAAATTAAAGTATTACTTTATGAGATATTAAATTTCCACATATATATAAAAAACCCCAAGTATACATCTATATAAATAAATATGCATAAAAAAGTGTATAATACCACCTGTACAGCACTGAGGGGTTTTGAATTTTTTTTTTTTTTTTTTAGATTAGTTTGGTTGGTTATGAACTCTGATATTTGGGACATATCTGCTAGAGAACCATCCAGCTTTTTATAAGCAGAAATCATGGAAGGCAATAGGAAGACTTGTTGACTTTGGAAAATTTGGGTCAGACCCAGAAATTCAGGCATTGTGCACATCCTGACTCCTGCTTCTTTCCCATGCATCACTCATGCCTGTACTGCAGACAATAGTAACAATAGCCTGAATTCAATGTCCAGATTCATTATTAAGTGTTCAGATCTTTACAGCACCATCTTCTTAACAGATTAGAAGTCATCTTCTCAAAGCAGGATGACACATAGGGCAGCATCAGGGAAAAGAAAGAGGGCTGAGGAACAACACAGCTCTGGTGAGAATCACTTCATCCAATTTTGTCTTTAAGAACAATAAATGAAGAGACATCTCTGGTAGGGAAAAAAAAAAAATAATCAAAACACAGGTCTGAGAGGTTTCTGAGAAGGGAACACATTCAGCCCTAGCCATACTGAATATGTTCAAAGGAGATGGGGGTGAAAGGACAGACGCAGTAAGGTGGAAAAAAGGAAAGCAGCACATCAGAAGAGGATGAAGGACAGACCCATAAAAGCAAAAGTATGTGCCTGCGTGAAGACAGATTCAAGTGAAGTATAATTCTGACATCTACATGTGGACTAGGCTTTCCCAAGAACACTGGGGAGGAGAGGGAAAAGGGCAGCAATAGAAATATCCACCAAAAAACCCCCAACGCCTTAAAGCAGGGTATACATCCTTTTCTGCCTTTTCCGGATCACCTTCACATGCTGCTCCCTGTTGCTATTCTAGATGGAGTTCACCGGGAAGTTCACATGATGTCTTGCCCAAAGTCAGAGGCTGTACAGGCAGGTGTTTCACACCAATCACTAGCGCTTGCCAGAAATTCAGCATGGGGTTTTCAGCCTGCTAAGCTGCATCCTCAGGCCACTGCTTTCTGCAGGGTTCAAAGTCGGTAATCTCCAGCTCCATCTAGTTTACTTCGACTCGTGCAGAGCAGACGTCAGCAGAAATAGGTTAGAGTTGGGTTCAGGCGCTAAATTTCCCCCAGCTGGCTGAGACGGTCTTTGCCTTTTGTACTCAAGATCTGAAACATCAACTGGAAGAATGATCTATAGAATTTTTTCTTCTTCATTTTTGGCTATAGGGACCATTTACTCCATACCCTAAAAAGGTTCGTAATTGCCTTACAACTGATATCTGTCAACCCCCTTTATTAAAGAGAAGGTACAACACTATTTTTACTCAGCTTACAAAGTTACTGGATACTGCAGCATTCCTTCGAGGAAGCTGGGCAGACATCTAGCGAGCGGTGGAGTCGGAGGCAGCGTAAATCGACTACCGTAAGAAGAAAAAGCCAGCTCTGACAATCCAACTGTGTCACAAAATCACAAGTTTAGCCAGTAACCTGACGTGGCAAGATGCATTTTGCTTACACTCACTTCTTTCAAATCCAGTACTTCATACCCCTATAACAAAGCCATATTATATTCTCAGATACATTAGCATTTCCACAAGTCCAAGCTTACTTCCTGACTGGTTAAAAAAAAAACCCAGGTACATCCTTCTCACATGGGATTTATATTGCAACAGGCAGCACTCCCTAAATATTCAGACTTTGTAACACTTGCTTTCAGGAAGACACACCTCCTTCCTACTCTGGAAGTAACTGCTCCCTTTCTGCACAGCAGATTCCTGCTACCTGCTACTGACTCGAGGATTAACAAGGGCTCCAGAGCACAGGAAAAACTCAAGAACTCACACCTGCCAGTGAGTCAGTCTAGCAACAAAACCTGTTTAACATCCACTTGTGTGGGTCAATAAACAGAAGAATTGATGTTAGTGCCTTTACTATGTAGAAAAACTGTTTCAGTATCGATGCTACAACTGAAATATCGAATTGACTCAGTCTGTCCTACACAGGGAGACAGCCAGGAGCCCTGCCCTCCGTGCAGGTGCTCTTCATACCATCACAACAGCACCTACAACCCAAGTCAAAAAGGTCAGTTTCAGGGGGGAAAATGCATGTTTAGTCCTGACTTTTACTATAAATACGCAGTTCTGTCGCCAACAACAGTATGGGGGCACTCCCCATCCAAGATGTCCTTCACACCCGCTGTAACAGAAGCACAGCAGGATATTAGACATGCTAATCTTTACTGCTTCCCATTTACTTACCTCCACCTAAAGCAACATTGAGAAATGGAGAGAGAGGGGAGAATTATGAGAGCATTATACGATTTTGTGTAATAAACAGTAGTCCTCCCATTCCCAACTACAAGATCCGCAGGCGGCTGTACAATCTTAACAGCACTGAGCTTGTATGTGATAAAAAGACACAAGGCAAGCTAAATGAAGGTGAATATATTTACAAGATAGTGCTAAGATCTCCATAACAAACAGTCATTAGCAGATTAGTATTATGAATCTAATCCAATTAAGAATTTCCTTTGCAAATGCCCGGAGGAGCTGGAATTCCTCTGGGAAGACCTTTCCACTTTTGAAAGGCTCCTGTGAGTCACGCCTGAAGGTCTGACATACCAGGAAAGACCAGCTTTGGAGCAGCACGAGCAGAGCCGTGAACCCCACCTCGATGCAAGCCACTGCATCCTACCGAACTCGAGGAGTCAACTCAAAAATGGACCCCGCAGCAGCACAAAAAAAAAAAAGACTTCTCAGTTCCACAAGTCCCAGTCAACATAAAACTGGCACCTTCCCAAGCAAAGGGACAAAACAGTGGAGAATTTTCCTTCTTAACAGTCCTGTACCGTGCCCTTTTAAACAGCTTCAGATCATTACGGATGTTTGACATAATGCTAGTCCATACAGTAGCCACGTCTGAAGACAAAGCTTAAGTTAAGCAGTTAAACATCCCCCTCCTTGACTTCGTCAGAATCCCAATGCCTTGCTCCTACCACTTTACGCTGATGTCGAGAACAGAAGCAGCGATCCACGGCTTGATCTGAACGCCCAACTCTTGCCCACGCTGCAAAATCTGCTCACGCTCAGTTTAACACCAGCAACATACATGCATGCACAGGTGAGAATCATGGTTTGCAAGTCCCAAAATTAGATTAGTTCATCAAATTCTTACTGTGAATGGTTTTCTGGTGCCCTCAGCTTAAGTTCGTAGATTTAGGCTGACCTTATCTGGCTTTGCATCGAGAGATTTAGGACAAAATAAGGAGAGTGAAAGATCTCTCCGCTGAACAGAACTGCCAAGACTGATCATGTTACCACATCCGCAGACACATGCGCAGTGACCCTCCGCACTGAGAAACCAAGCCAGTGCAATTACTTCCTTCTGGTTTAGGATCGAGACTACGCCGGCCCCAACGCTACCAAAATACCAGAACCAGAGATACATAAAAGTTGCTGCTTCTAAAAAAACGTATATAGTTTTAACAAACTATCAGTTAAGATAGATTGATTTAAATTAATATTTGGAACAGAACAGCTTACTATCTGATCTTCAAAATGCAGTTACATGAACATTAAAGTAGGCTTTTGCCAGTCATTTAATGTAAAAGAAACCAGAAAGCCTCAAAATAAAAAAAACTTCCTGTAGTTAACCTACAAGCTTTTTTGAAGCTGTCAGAAGTGCCAGTGTGTAAGAGTCACACCACCAGATGTAATTCAATGTACTGAAACCCTCCTCCTCTGTACTTCACTGTTAGGCCTGAAGTTAGCCTCTCCAGCACCTTTCCGGACTCCCTGCTACTCCTTGCAGCGGCAGATGCTTCAGACCATTCAAAGTTTCACCTGAAACCCCCGAGGCAGCCGAAGATGCCCATTAAGGGAAGGATTAGCTAAGACAATAGACAGGCTAATGTTTCCCTCCCCTCACACAGAATGAGTATTTATGTAAAAACCCCAAAGCTAGACCAAATGCCAAGATAAGGCAGGACATTTTAGACCTGAATAAGGTGGGGAAAAAGTTATTGCCGTCCCACCAGTCAAACACAACTTTTTTCCTTTCTTTGTGCAAAGCACTTAACCGACGTGACTCACAGAAAATATGCAAAACCTAAGCTAGTTTAGCTTCGTCTGCTTCTCTCTGCAGCTCCGTTACTCCAGTTCTTCGACAACAGCACTTCGGCCAAGACTGCCAAATCAGAGGGGAAATGGCGCCAAATGCTCCAAACATAAACATGAAGAGGCAAGCGTTGCAAAAAGTCTGATGGAGCTAGCAGGCCCCAGTACGGATGCAGCGTACCTCTCCCAGCACAGCCGCGGGGTGATCCAGCAGCTAAGGGAAGCCTTTTATGCTGGGCAGTGCCACAAAACTGGTACTGTCTGTTTACCGTAACGGGCAGCTGGTCAGCTTTAGGCAACTCAGGTCACTTTGCCATGCTAGCAGTGCTTCACAGCCAGCAGCATGCGATTTGTAAGAGGGACTTGAACAGCAGCATTCAGCGAGGTTAGCGATTTTGGGCTCCTCCAACCAGAAACTCGGGCAGTGAGACTTTAAAAAAAAAAAACAAAGCAAACAAACAAACACAAAATGTTCTGTGTTAGTTCTCCCTCCTGTTGTCACTACCCTCCCCCAGCTTGTTAACTAAACTTTTCCTCTCCCAGGGATCTTTCTGACTCGGGCAGTGACTTTAAAAAAAAAAAAACAAAGCAAACAAACAAACACAAAATGTTCTGTGTTAGTTCTCCCTCCTGTTGTCACTACCCTCCCCCAGCTTGTTAACTAAACTTTTCCTCTCCCAGGGATCTTTCTGACCCTTCAGCGAAGCTGTAATGAATTTGCAACATCAGTCACTTTGCAAACCGACTTCAGCGTGAATCAAGTTTATCACAAGCTCAAGAAAATACAGGGAATTCTAACAATCACATAGCCAGAAGGAGGATATAAGCAGGGAAGAATAGAAGTAGTACTGGAAAATTGGTTTTCAATCATGTAAAGAAGCAGCGTACACCATTCCCAGGGGCCTGGGTTAAGGCAGAACATCAGAATGAAAATGTACGCTGCACCGTTACCCAAAGCAGCAGATTATGGGCAAACAGCATAACGAAAAGCAGACTTAAGAGCTAAAAATCCTCTGTTCTGTTTTCAAGAATTATTAAGGACAGAAAAAAACCTCTCTGTAAATTCAAACCTGAAGACAGTCACCTGACTACGATATTAATCCAAGTATGTTGAAACTAAGTATCTGGAAGGGATTTTACACTTTCCTGTATCCCTCCCACCAAGCCAGTTTATCTGCAGCCAGGCTGGTAATCCTCCCGGCCCGTGGACTCTTACAGCACCTGTAGGAGTTTTACGCTGAACTAGCAATTCTGAAACAGAGTTGTGAGAAGAGCTGACACCCTGACGGATGAATTGGGAAGCCACTTCCACCCACATTAATTCAGGAGAGCAGGCGTTCCACAGTGTATCAACAAAACTTGTTATTTCCCATCAGTGATGTGTAATACTATCAGACGGGGAAAGTTTTGGGGGTTTTGGCCCAGCGCCTTCTGTTTTCTGCAGAAGACAACAGGTTTAGGTACCAAACTGAAGTTAAGGCAAACCGCTGAAGTTTGAGAACCACACACTTACCTAATGAAGCCAACCTGCTCGCTACACGTTTAAACACCACGATACAGAAGAGCCTTCTCTACGCAGGAAGAAACAAAACTAGTTTATGGGCCACTGAGCTGGGTTAACTCCTGGGCTTGTCTCCAGCCTACTGCGTGACTTGGGCTGATCACACCCTTGTCATTCATTTTCTCTTATAATATGGCCTCTCCTATACAGCTTTAATCAACTGGTTACAAATCCTAGTCCAATTAAGAGCTGCTCTTCTCTTTTTGTTTTCCTCTTTTTGCTATATTGATAATAAATGCAACCTGGTACTAAAGCTTACATAAATATTTAAAGAACAGGTAAGCTGTCGACACAATTCAGCTAGTATGCCCCAGCAGTATATTTAAACTGCCGTTCAAATGACTTAAAACAAGCATTGCATTACAGCTGCTATTCTTTAAATAAAAAAGGAGGCAGAAAGGAAGTTGCAAGTGCTGCCTTTATGCCTAAGTTTATATCCAGAACGGAAACTTAACTTTAAGCAAGATGTAGGAGGTACAGGGAAGAAAACACGAAAACAAAAACCGAGCATCCCTTCAAAACAGCCTGGTTCACTTGAAGGCCTCGGCCAAGCGACGGACAGGGGTCCACGAGCAGGGAGGCAGAACCGGGCCCAAGCCGGAGGCCTTTAGGCGAAGCCTGTCCAGCAGCGCGCAGCTGGCCCGCTGCGCCACTCCAGACCGTGCCACCTCCCCCGGCAGGGTCTGGGCTACTGTCAAAACGATCACCCGAGATACACCCCAGGAAAGGCAACAAATGAAGCGAGAAGGTGTGATCAGAATTGCCCCTTCCATTTCTGTTCTGAAGGGTGACTAGCTAGCCAAAGATTATTTTTTTTTGGTAATTATAACGCAGCTAACTCAAGTACAGCCAAAGCTTTACAGATATCTGACGTACATGACTGTTTCCCACTCGCCAGCTACAAGAAACTTGCCAAATTAAGCCATGAAATTCAGCCATGCACAAAGTGGTCTCACTAACGGTTAGGTTTAACTAGGATTCAGAGTCAACCAGGAAACTCTACAGCGTTAGTCACAGCTCTTCCGTCTCAAAATGTGAAGTTTTAGCCATCGCTCCAGCCTCACTAAGAGAAGGCTCAGGATGTGTTCGGCAGCATCTGAAAGCAAACACCAAGTTTTAAGCAACTAGGCCCGTTAGAAGAAAAAAAAAAAACCCTTAAATTAAAGCTCACCAAGAAGGCCGGACAAAAAAAAAAATAATTAGTGTCCTTCTAGTAAATATTAAGAGGATCTGCACTACCACCAGTAGCACTTCCTCCGGGTAGGAGGGATGATGTCATGGCTGCACGCTACAGCACTGTCGGGTTTGTCTGGCTATATGCTGCTAACGGGACACTCCCTACAGAACTGTGACCGCACAAGTCAGTTTTCCTGGTATCAGCAATCAGTTTAATAAGCGTTCAGAGACCTGCAATTAGCATATAAACGCAGTATAACCACCAAGCAAAAGAAGAAAAAAAAAAAGCAAAGAGGAGACAGCTGTAACAGGGTGGCAAACAAAGCTCTAAAGCATGAAAGAGAGAAAGGAATGTGGTTAAAAAATCTCCCCTAAGGAAGAATACTCTCTACGCCCGAGCTCCAGCTGTTTGACTTGCCCCGCTCCCTCCTCCACTCCATTATCCACTCTGGCTGCGCTAATTTAACACAAACCGCCCGCCTGTGTCAACTGTTGAAGGGGAGATGGGGGTAAGGCGGCCCCGGATGCATCTGGGCTCCCGGTGCAGAAAGGAAAAAACTTTGGGGCGGAAAGTTCAGGTGCCTTTGGCAGGTCGCTTTGTGCCGAGAGCTTAGGAAGCTGCGAGAGAAGGCAGCGAGAGTCCTTCCCCGCTGCAGCCTCTACCGACTAGAGCTTTGCCACCGCCTCCACGCGCACCGCGACTCCCACACGGCACCCAGATTTGCATGCAGAAAGATCTGCCTTCATCAACAAAGCCACGCAACTCCCGGCAAGAGGACCCGACTGCCCCCAATTCACGGCAGTCACTCCCACAGATGAGACAAGCAGGTCCGAAGAGTCAGGAGGAAGGAAAAAAGGAGGGAAAAGAATAAACCCGGTCAATTTTAAAGTCTGGAGGCCTGGATTTCCACAGGGAAGGTATTTTCACGTTTGAGATACTGGGGGGGCACCGCGAGGGTTTGGAAGTCATATATGCAGCCAAAATGGCGCTGAGAATAAAAATATAATTTAAAGGAAGGTCGCCATATTGTAAACAGTGAGGCAGGGAGACACAGAGACAGCAACCTCCATTATTCCCAGCAGCTGCAGCAGCACGGAAGCGCTGGGAACGTCATCCCCCCCCAGGCAACGCACCCTTAGAGAGGGGTGAGGAGGGGAAGTTATCGGCGGAGGAGGCGGGGGGGTGGAAGGACGGGTAGGGGCAGGGGGCAGTGAGGAGGGGAAGTTATCCGCTCGGGGCGGAGGAGGCGGGGGGGTGGAAGGCCGGGTAGGGGCAGCACCAAAGGAGCCAGGCCGCGCAGCCAGAGGCCTCGCTCCTCCTCTAGGCCTCTCGGCCGCTGCTCAGCACAAAAAGAAAGAAGGGTGGTGAACCCCCAACCCCCAGGGAAAGCAGCGAGGGGGCTTTTCACCTCGGCCGCTGTGGATTAGTCTCGGCGGGATGGACCCGAGTGGGGCTTGCACCTCCTTTTTGTTCCTGCCTGCTACGCCCGGTCCCGTGTCCCCCCCCTCCCCGCGCAAGGCAGGGACCTAACGGGAAGCGGGAGCCGCTGGAGGGAAGGTGCTGCCTGGGCCGGGACGGCCAGATCCGGAGGGAGATAGCGCCGAGCCTTACCAGCACTGGAGGTGGAAAGCGGCGGGGCAGTGATCGCAGCACAGCAGATCCCCTCCTTCCTTGCAGCTATCGCAGCTATCGTGGTTAGTGCCCCTGCCACTTCGCCTGGGCTCCTTCTCGGGCCTCCTGCTCTTCTTTTCCCCATCTTCGCTCTTGGGGGGAGCCAGGAGGGCTTGGATTTGCTGCACATGCACAGACAGACAGACAGAGAGGGCTCTGAGGGGCTGGGACGGACCCTGACCCCAAGCGCCCTTCTCCCAGCTGCCCGACGGGGGAAAAGCGGCCCCGGGCC
>NW_008795131.1:598082-601134 GCF_000699145.1 Aptenodytes forsteri
GCTGGCTCCACCCGCCGCTCGGGCCTCTGCCGCCCGCCCGCCGGCACGCCGGGGTTGTGGCAAGGCTCGTACGTCTCCGCTGCGGGGCAGGGGCACGGTGGCATCAGTGCCTGCCGCCGGTTCAGGGGATGTGCCCGGGGAGGGGGTACCTGACTCACGGATGCACTTGGGGAGACGGTCGCTCCACTTGGGTCCCCCCGCAGCGCGGTCGTGGCAGGTGAGGGTCCCTGCCCCCGCCAGGACATAGCCCTTGTCACAGATGTACTGCACGGTGGCTCCCACCGGGAATTTGGGGCTGGAGACCACCCTGCGGCTGTGCTCGGCGTCCCCGGGGTCCCGGCAGGAGGTCACTGCAGGCGGGAGGGACCGGGGGTGACGGCGGCCGCCGGGGACGCACCGCAGGGCAAGGGGGACACCGGCGGGAGCAGCTCACCCCGCTCGCAGGAGGGCAGGTCGCCGCTCCACGTCAGGTCCCAGTGGCACATCAGGAGGTCGGTGCCGGCCAGCTGGAAGCCGGGGTAGCAATGGTAGGTGACCACGGTGCCGTGGAGCAGCTCTGGCTGCGAGGACGTCTTCCAGCCGTTGGCGATGTCCGGCAGCTCGGGGCAGGTGTCGTTACGGGGGACCTCTGCGGGGACAGTGGGGTGAGCAGGGTGGCGGGGACACTGGGGATGCCGGGGACGCCATCCCACCGTGGGGCTCACCGGAGAAGTGGATGACGAACCCTTGCCGATAGGCGAAGGTGCCAGCGCCGGGGTCGGACTGGAACTGGACGGTGACATCGGCGGTGGAGGCGTAGAGCTTGAAGCGGCCACGGGCACTGGCATACTGGCCCAGGATGCGCGCCGTCAGGTCGTCCCCGTCATAGAAGGTCAGTACGTCCCCCGCACCCAGCCGCAGCCTGGGGCGGTGGGGCCGTGAGGGCGGGGGGCACGGGGACCACCCCATCCTGCCAGCCCCATCCTGCAGCCATCCCCGCACTCACACGCGGACGTCCAGCATGACGCGCTTGTCCTCCTCCACGTGCAGCCCCCAGATGCAGTCCTGGCCCTTGCCGTACGCCTCTGGCCAGTTGGGTGACAGCACCACGCCGGCCGCGTCCGTCAGCTCCCCGCTGCACACCGCTGCAGGCACACACCAGGCTCGGCACCACCACGGGGGCATCCGCCACGGCACCCACCGGCACCCACCACCCGGTGTCCAGCACCCACCACAGCCCCCCGGCTCCAGCACCCACTTCAGCACCCCAGCTCCAGCACCCACCATCCCCCTTGGCTCCAGCTCCAGCACCCACCACGGCACAGTGGCTCCAGCATCCATTGTAGCCCATCCCCGACACCAGCACCCACAGCAACCCCCGGCTCCAGCACCCACCATCCCCATTGGCTCCGGCTCCCAGCATGTCCCTCAGGTCCAGCACGCACCGCAGCACGGTGGCTCCAGCATCCATCATGGCCCATCTCCAGCCCACACAGCACCCCCCAACTCCGGCGCCCGCTGAACCCCCAGCTCCCAGCCCCCCCCGGTCCTGGTGCCCACCACGGCATGCCGGCTCCGTCTCATTCCACTGCGGGTCGCTGGGGTCGACACACTCGATGATGGTGGAGCCCTGCTCCAGCGTGTAGCCGGGGTCGCAGCTGAACTCCACTGTGGTGCCCACAGAGTACCGGGGGTTGCTGGCCGTGAAGTTCCCGTACTTAACGAAGGGCTCGTAGCAATGCCCCTGCTCAAAGGCTGTGGGCACAGGGGCGAAGGTCTGTGGGAGCCAGGCAGGCACGGGGATGCCTGGGTACCCCCCCTATGCCCTGGCCCCATACCCTCGTATCGCAGCGCCATGCCCGCAGCGGCCCCGCTGCTGTCGGTGGTGAGCTCCACGAAGAAGTGGCGCCCGGTGCTGAGCAGCCCCTCGATGGGCAGGTACTCCACCTCGTAGGAGTCATACACCGGCGGCGCCTCCACGTTGTTGCCGTTGCGGATGATCAGCCTGCCAAGGCACGGCAGGGGCAGGGTGCTGTGCCGGCCATGGCCAACAGCACCCATCCTTGAACATGATGAATGGCACCCACCCTTGGGCATGGCCAATGGTATCTTCCTTGAACATGGCCAACAGCACCTATCCTCGACTGTGGCCAATGGCCAACAGTGCCCACACTTCGGCATGGCCAACGACACCCATCTTTGAACATGGCCAACAGCACCTGTACTTGGATACGGCCAATGACACCCATCCTTGAATATGACCAATGGCACCCATCCACGGGCATGGCCAATGGCCCCCATCCTTGGATATGGCGAACGGCACCCATCTTTGAACATGGCCCTGTGCCCGGTGCGGGGCTGCCCCAGGGTGCCCCCACTCCCCCCAATCCCCCCCGTCCCGGGGCCAAACCTGTCGTCATCCTCTGCCAGCGAGACCTTCTCGAAGTGGAGGTGCAGGCGGTGGCTGGCGGGCGCTTCCAGCAGCCAGTGGCACGTCAGGTTGTTGCTGTAGTTCCCGGGGAAGCCGGGCGAGACGATGCGTCCCACGGTGGCGTTCCGGACCACCCCGCCGCACGCCGCTGTGGGAGAGGGACCATCAGCGGCCGCCTGCGGCCTGCCGGCTGCGGCCGGCCCCCCCCCCCCTGCTTACCAAGGCAGAGGGGCTCACGGGCGCTCCAGAAGGGGCGGGTGGCATTGCGGCAGGTGAGCCGGCGGGCTCCCTGCAGCTGGTAGCCGGTGGTGCAGCGGAAGCGGGCGTCCCCGCCGGGGTGCAGGCTGCTGACTGAGACCTCCCCGAAAGCCGGCCGCGCCGGGAAGGGGCAGCTCAGCAGGTAGGCTGGGGGCAGGCAGCGGTGTTACTGGGGGGGGACACACAGATCCCCCAGGACCCCAGCCCGCCCCACGCCCAGCACCTGCCTCCCCAGCCCCCTGGGAGCACCTGGGTGCTGCAGGGCTGGGTGACACAGTGCCTATCGCTGCCGGTAATGATGCTAAATGAGCCCATAATTGCTCATGCCAATTAGCTCTCCACTGACGTTCTTCGCCCGGTAGGTGCCCGCTTAACCAGCCAGCG
>NW_008795131.1:601281-602665 GCF_000699145.1 Aptenodytes forsteri
GCTGATGACCTGGCCCCGCAGCAGGAAGGACTCGTTGGCCAGGAGGGTGGGCTCCAGGCTCCCCGCGCTCTCCACCGTCAGCATCTCCCCCTCCAACAGGCTGATGTTTTGTACCTGCGGGGGACGGCCAGGCGTCACTGCCCCAGCATCGCCCCGGCACCCGGCTCAGAGCCGGTCCTCGGGCGGCTTGCCCGCGGTCGATAGCGCGCTGGAGCTTGTCTGCACGGGGCAGCACCTTTCAAACACGGTTAGCAGTGCCATAAATCATCCCGCCGTGCAAAGAGCGGCAGGGCCCAGCCGGTGGCTCCACCGGAGTGCCGCGGCACAGCCGGACCCACACCAACAGTCCTGCCAACAGCCAGGCATGCGCCCCAGCGCTCCAGAGCAATTTGCTATTAATGATGTTAATTAAGCGGTGCTGCGCGGTGATGAGCGGCGGCACTGACGAGCGCTGCTGCGTGAGGAGGAGGAGCAGGGGCTGACCGCGGAGCTGCTGCCTCCTGCTTGCTGCCCGCTTTCGGTGTGCCACGGTGCTGCCCCGTGGCGGCTCAGGGCGGTGCGCTGGGAAGAGGTGGGGGACACCCTGCCGCTGACGGGAACAGCAAACAGCAACACGGCCTCCTGCCGCTGACGGGAACAGCACGTGGCCTCGGCACCGCGGGAGCTGCCGCCAGCCTCTGCTCCTGGCAGATGGGCACCAGGTTTTCCTGGCTCTGCACCACAGCGTCGCACCCGCCGGCATTGCTTACACCTTCTCCATCAGTGCTTCATTAATTAAATCCCGTGTCGCTTCTTCCGTGATGGGTGCCAGCCACGGCAGCCGGTGAGCACAGGGCTCCCACCAGCTCACGTGTCTGCATCCCTGCTGCAGGGTCCGAGAGTGGGTGATGCCCTGAGCCGGCTCTCCTGGCTCGGGGACACGGGGACAAGGACGAGAACAGGGACAGGACCACCTGTTTGCTGCACTGTGCACGGCCACGCAGCCACGGCACGGAGCAGGGGACGGGCCACGCTTGCCTGCCGGCACTTGGCACCCCATCCCACCCGCAGCCCCCAGCTCACCTTGAGCTCCACGCCGTAGCCAGGGTAGACGGAGATGGTGTAGGTGCAGTCTAGGCTGCCATCGTAGGGGACAGCGGCCGACTCCGGGGACACCAGCCAGCCCTCGGGGCCCGCCAGTGTCCGGTTGCAGGGGGCTGGTGACAGAGGAGACCCCGGCTCAGCCCTGCTTCGCCCCAGCTCCCCCCAGCTCCCTCCCCGGCCCTCACCTGGCCCCTGCAGCGTGGTGACAGTGGTGGTGGTGATGGTGGAGGTGGTGGTGGTCCCCTCCTCATCCCCGGGGACCACAGTGGCCCCAGCGTGGGGTCCCAGGGATGTGCCAGGG
>NW_008795131.1:602714-605316 GCF_000699145.1 Aptenodytes forsteri
GCCTGGCTGGGGGGCCCGACTCTGGCACCCGGCACCCCAACCACGAGGGGTCGGCACCCGGCACCCGCTCAGGGGCCGGGGGGCCAGGGGCCGGCTGGAGGGCACCAGCGGGCAGGAGGGGACCGGGGCCGGCGGGCAGGAATGGTGCCTGGCCCAGGTAGTCCTTCTTCAGGAAGGCTTCGTGCAGCAGGTCCTCCAGCAGTGGGTGGTGGTTGAGGAGCTTCAGCGTGGGCGCCGTGCTCACGAAACGAGCCTCCGCCTCCCTCTCCGCCAGCGTGGGCAACGCTGTCGGCTCCCCCTCGGCCTCAGAGCTCTCCCTGGCCTTGCTTGCCAGCCCGTTGAAACCTAGAAGGAGGAGAGAGCATGGGATGCTGGGGACCCGTGGATTGATGCTGCATCATAGACTGATGCTGCACCAGGGACCAACGCTTCATACTAGACCAGTGCTGCACCATGGACCGATGCTGCATCATGGACTGATGCGGTACTGGGGACTGGTGCTGCACCAGGGACCGATGCTTCATCACGGACCAGTGCTGCACCATGGACCAATGTGGCACCTGGGACCAAGGCTGCAGCAGGGACCAACCCTTGGCCGTGGACTGATGCTGCGCCAGGGATGGATGCAGCGCCGGGGACTGATGCTGCACTGGGGAGCGATGCTGGTGCAGTGCCACAGACCTGTGCTGCACCAGGGACTGATCCTGCACCAGGGACCGATGCTGCACCAGGGACCGATGCTTCATCACGGACCAGTGCTGCACCATGGACCGATGTGGCACCTGGGACCAAGGCTGCACCAGGGACCAACCCTTGGCCGTGGACTGATGCTGCGCCAGGGATGGATGCAGCGCCGGGGACTGATGCTGCACTGGGGAGCGATGCTGGTGCAGTGCCACAGACCTGTGCTGCACCGGGGACTGATCCTGCACCAGGGACCGATGCTGCACCAGGGACCGATGCTGCACCACGAGCCAGTGCTGCTCCAAGGACTGACGCTTCCCTGCGGACCAATGCTGCACCACAGCCAGGACGGCGAACAAGCACATCAGCCAGGTGCGGTGGGGCCCTGCCCTGCCTCGCTGTCCTATGCCCTTCACCGGGGAAGCCCAGGCAATTAAGTGCTAATTAACACTCAGCTGCAGCTTGTACGACGTTAAGGGTGCCCACCCCTGCCATGACCCAGCCCTGGTGGGGACAGCCCTGGGGTTGGCTGTTCCTGGTCACAGCTTGTCCCTCTCCATGAAGGTGGCCATCCTGCGCTGAGGGTCCCCCGGGACCCCACATCCCTGCGGTGCGGACGTGCAGGTGATTGCCGTGGCTGCCGTGACCGGCTGCACCGGGGGTGCCACCGGAGCCCAAACGCTAGGACCCAGCTCCGGGCCACCAGTGCAACGAGTCTGCGAGAGCTCAGCTTCTCTCCATCCACCTGCCAGCCAGGCTGTCCCCGGACAATGTCAATCTGCTGGGGACCCCTTCCCCTCCGACGCACCCCATCTCCCACCCGCAGCCACGGGGACCCCCCCGCCACAGCCCCCTGGCCCTCCCGTGCATTAGCCACTGAGCAAATCCCTGGCGTGGCCAGTCCAGCCATTTACAGCCTTTAGACCAAAAAATAAACAAATTAATCAGCCCTAATGAGCCACCCAGCACTTCTCCCTGCCGGATCCGGCTCTGGATGGTCTCCTTCCTCAGGGGGCTCAGCTCTCCAGCCCCACCGTACCATGGCAGGGGGGATGCTTCGGCGACAGGGATGCCACGGTGGCACCCAGCATCCCTCCGTGGCCCGGTGCGGGGCGCGAGGCCGTGATAGCGTGTGGGCACATCTCGCCGCCATGCACAGGCGCTGATGACACGATACTGCCAATTACTGGGTAATTATACCGATCCGTAGCAGGGCAGGGCCCCGTGAAGATTAATTACTCTGCGACTGCAACTTTTAAGGGACTATTAAGAGACATTAGCTTGGGTGAGCGGTGTAGGGGGAGCTGCTGGGTGCTGCTGGGCATCCCCACCACCCTGCCACCCCCCCTGTGTCCCCAGCACCCCGGGATGGTGACTATGCCCTGGGCATGGCAGCACGGCAGGGAGGCGAGCACCTGACCGCACTGGCTCCAAAAGGTTCACTTGCCCCCCAGCAAGGCCAGAATTATTTTCTAATAGGATCCATTTATTAGAACATAAAAGTTAATGAGTTTATACTGAAGGGCATCAAAATCTCTTCTAGGCTTTAACAGCATATTAGTGCTCGGGGCCGGGCCCTGTGCTGCCACGGCCGCCCCACGCAGAGAAGGCTGGGGCAGAGACGCCCACCCCAGCCCCCTGCACCCCCCTGCCCACGGTCTCAGCTGCCCCGGGTGCGGGGGAGCACAGTGGTCCATGTCGGGGCTGCCGGGTGAGGCCGGACCCCACGGCAAGGCTCCTACAGCAGGTCCCATCCGGGTGCTGTAGCACCCTGGGCTGGGCAGTGCATGGGTGCTGTCCTGGGCTCTGCGTGGTGGTCTGGGTACTACAGGATGCTCCTGGCACCAGGGGATGCTCTGGGTACCACGGGATGCTCGGGACTGGGGTTGCTTTTGGCCCTTGGGGGGTGCAGGATGGC
>NW_008795131.1:607552-612917 GCF_000699145.1 Aptenodytes forsteri
GGCTCCTACAGCAGGTCCCATCCGGGTGCTTTGGCACCCTGGGCTGGGCAGTGCATGGGAGCTGTCCTGGGCTCTGCGTGGTGGTCTGGGTACTACAGGATGCTCCTGGCACCAGGGGATGCTCTGGGTACCACGGGATGCTCGGGACTGGGGTTGCTTTTGGCCCTTGGGGGGTGCAGGATGGCAGGTCCCATCCGGGTGCTGTGGCACCCTGGGCTGGGCAGTGCATGGGTGCTGTCCTGGGCTCTGCGTGGTGGTCTGGGTACTACAGGATGCTCCTGGCACCAGGGGATGCTCTGGGTACCACGGGATGCTCGGGACTGGGGTTGCTTTTGGCCCTCGGGGGGTGCAGGATGCTCGGGGCACCGTGGGAAGGCAGTGGGTGCCCAGGTGTTGCCACCGGTGCCCCTCGAGCACCACAGGATTAGAGCCTCCACCCCCACAGATGTCTCTAAGCAGCTTATCTCCAGTGACCGTGCCACAGCTGTGTCCCTCCCGCATCCCCAAGGTGACCAGGGGCTGGTGACAGGGACCCTGCTACCCAGCACCCGCCCCTCCGGGCCCTGTCACCCAGCAGGGACCCCGCAGGGCTCAGGGTGGGCGGAGGCAGTTGCAAAGGGGCCATCAAGTCCCCGCCGGGGCCCCTTGCCATGCGTGGCACATGCCCGCGGCTGCAGCCAGGCCGGGGTCCTAATCCCTCACATCAGCTTTGCCAGGCAGGAGCCTATTAACAGCGGCTGGGAGCCGGAGAGACACCAGAGACTAATCCGGCTGCGGCGGGCGGCCACCCCCCCGGCGGGAATCAATGCTGCCTGCTGTCGCAAATAAACAAATACGGTGGCACGCAGCCGCCCGGGGAGCGCCAGTCAATGCCGCCCGCCAAGAAAGCAATAACGTGGCACCCAGCTCAGCAGAGGGGACAGTGCAGGGCCCTCGGCCGCCCCAGGAGCATCACGGCCCCACGGCACGGTGGTGCTCCATGCCTCAGTTTCCCCATCTGTAGGAGGGAGCTGGCAGCAGGGGCAGGAAGGGGGTGCAGCCAGCCGGGACCCTGGCGCAGGGGGAGGGCAGGCCTTGGGGCTCACGGGAGTCCAGGTTTATTTTCCAATTTAAAATCCAATCTGGCTTTGCCCCTGCGACCGGGGCCGGTAGCCGTGATGAATGAGCTGTCAGGCAGCCGGCGCAGTGCTCCCCCCACCCGCAGCCCCCACGGCGGGCACAGGAGGGGGGACGTGCCTGGTTGATGCCAGATCCCCATCTCTGTCCCCTGCCCCGGTGGCCCTGGGGATGGGGCCCCCCTGCAAGGAGGGGGGCACCCTCCTGCCTGCCTCCGGATAGGAAGGCGCCGTGGGCGGGAGCAGGCAGGGAATGAGGGTGGGCGCAGGCGGTGGGTGGGAGGTGTAGGCAGCGTTGAGTACAGGCAGCGTCAGGATGCAACCCTGCTCCCCATGCCACCCAGCCAACACCACTGCCACGCAGCCGAGCCACCGGCGCGCGGCGTGGGGAGCTGGGCACCCCATCGGCACCAGCTGGCACCCACATCCTGCTGCCCCATGGCCTCTTCTACCCCTGCACCGCCAGCGAGCCAGATGCCCACGGCCAAGCCAGGGCTGCCAGAGCAGCCGGGGAGGGGGGAACCAGAGGGGCTGCCCTGGTGCCTGGGGACACCGCTGGCGAGCGCGGCCGCCAGCCCCGGCGGCTGCCAGAGAAGCCCGGCTTTAATATTCATGGCGGCGCTTGCGGGGAAGCATTTGACCTTGTATGTTTTGTGATTCTCCTTGAATTGAACAGTCATTTACCCGCTGACACATGTCACATGTCGCCACAACCGGTTTCCTGGAGCATCACGGCGGCGGCCAAGCGCCGGCTGACATACCAAACGCCGAGCATCACTGACACCGGGTGGGCGCGAGGTCAGAGCCCGGCAGGCACCGGCGTGCCCATCCCCAGGGCTTTCCTCCCTCCCCAGCCGGTGGGTGCCATGGGGTGCCAGCAGTGCCCCCGTCCCCTCCTCGCCACCCGCAGCCCGTGTAATCCCACTTCCCCTGCTCTCCCTGTGGAGCTAATGCGTTTGTACAGCAATTTCCCTGAGCAGTGGCGGTGATAAATTGCATGTCTGCTGCTATTTCAGACCCGAGCGCTGGAGCCGCGCCGTGCCATGTCCCCCCTCCCCGCGCCGGCAGCGCCCGAATCAGCCCCCCCCCAGCCCTGCATCAGGATCCCCTGCAACGGAGCCCCCACCACCAGGCAGCAGCCACCCTGTGCCACCCCACGGCACACGGAACGGAGCCCCCCAGGCAGCAGCCACCCTGTGCCACCCCAGGGCACCCACAGTATGGGTGCCAGCCCCCCACGGGGCTCTGTGCCAGCTCCAGGCTCCCCTGGGACCCAGCATTGTTCACCGCCCTGGAGCACCCAGACCGCAGGGCACCCCTGGGTGCTGGGGGTGCCTGCCCGGCGCAGGGCAGGAGGGGAGAACAGAGCCGCACTGCCCTCCCGGCTGCCCTTCCCTCTGCCGGCCACAGTAATTGAAATCCGGTTGCGGGAGGAGAGCGAGAGCTGCTTGTCGGGCTCCGTGTTGGGCTGCTCAGCCATGTCATCTTCCACGCAGACACCATTCCCTCCCGGCGGGCGGGAAGCACAGAGCATCGCCGCCTGCTCCCGCCGGAGCTGGCCTCCCGCCTGCCCCCAGTGCCCACCTTCGCCCCCCTGGGAATTCAACGTGAGCATCCCCTTGCCAGCAAAGCCCGCATCCTGCCCCGTCACCACTCCTTCTGTAGGATGAACCATCCAGTTCTGGAAGCCACCAAGGTCTGATGCTACGGCCACATCCCCCGCCTCTGCTGCCACTCCCCAGGGCAGCCGGGGACCACCAGAGCCCACCCTGCCCGGGCATTGCCCCCACACATCGGCCAGCGCCGGCCGATCTGGCATTTCAAGCACCTCTCTGCATTTTTGCAGGGTCACAGCAGCACTCTCACGGCTGATTAATATTTGATCCTTATGGCACAGCTTGTTACTGCGTTTAAATTATATATGTAATAACCCCCGCTGGCATGGCGAGCGCGTGGGCTGGCTCCTGCCACCTCTCCTGCAGGCGGGGGATCGAGCGCATCCCCAACCCCGGCCGATGGGACCCTCCAACGCCTCGGAAGATGTGACGAGTGGCGTTGGGTCTCAGCATGGGGCAGGCCGATGGGAAGCCAGGCAGATGGAGACATCCCCGGCTGCCTCCGATGGGTCCAGGCAGCCCCTTTGCCCACCCAAGGACGCCCGTGGCAGGAGAGGTGCCGGTCTCCCGGCTGGCCCCTCCTCAGCAGCCGGAGGAAGGAATGCTGCCGCTCCCGAGCTGCAGCCTGCAACTGGAGGGAATCCATTACCTCCCTGGTTATAGGCAGCTTTCAAAGGCAATCTTTCAATTGTGCGCATTTAAAGAATTGATTGGAGGTGAAATTATCCTCTCCCGCCGGAGACACAACTTCATCTGCCTCTCCCGGGGCCTGCCTGCGCTCACGGGGGGCCCAGCAGCCTGGGGTCAGCCCTGGCCCCCGCCCCAGCACAGGGCTGCACGCCGAGAGAGACGGCCCTGGCGAGGCCTGTGCCGGTCTGGGGGTCCCACCAGCAGCACGGGGGGGGGGTGTGTGTCCCCGCGCGCTCCACACCAGGCCTGGGGCTGCCCTTGCCATGCCCTTGCCCAGGCTCCTTTGCACCCCATTTTCCCCCCCCTGTGATCCTGCTGCTCCGGCTCTGCCCGGCAGCTGCATGAAGCCCGGGGCCGGCAGCCCTGCCCGGCACAGCACTGCATGCCAAATCCGTCCCCACCGGCGCTAACCTGCAGCCAGTCCTGCGGCGATCAGGCGGACGCGGCTGGCCCAGCCCACGCCCTGCATCCCCGTGGGGCAGCCCTGCCCTCCGGCTTAAGAGCATTATCCAGATAATCCTGGCCTGGCGGCACAGCAGCGTAGCGGTGATGAACTCCTCCGAGGCACGCAGGGGATGAGCACACACGCTGTTAATTACTGTAGCAGATGCCTGCTTCCTTCCCTGGCCCCCTCCTCGCACCGAGACCCCAACCAGCACCCGCATCCCCAGGGACGTCATGTCCCCCATGCGTCATCCCCGTGGGCACGGCGCATCCAGCTGACGCTGGATGGTGCAGCACAGCTCATGGGGGCACAGCCAAGCCCCATGCCCCCTGCTGCTTCCCATTACCTCAGGCTGCCAGGACCCCAAATTATAAGGAGCTCCCTTCAGCATGGTAAAGATGACCCCCCCAAAAATGCCAGGCCTGCGACAGCTTTGGAGAGCTGGGGAGAGGGGGTGCGGTGGGGCAGGGTGGATGGAGCCGTGCCCAGCGCCATACCCCCTGGCTGCACCAGCGCCGTGGGGCCCAGACCTCACTTTCTGCTGGGGCAAACCCCTGTGGGCACCGGGGGCCAGTGCTGCCCCACGGCTGGGACAGGCCTGCACAGGGTGGCAGGAGAGAGACAGGATCAGGCCCTTCATTGCCACCACCCAGGGGGCATCTCCAATCCCCCCGGCCTGGGTGAGGCGTCTAAAACCCCCCTCCTCACATCCCCCAGACCCATGGCACTTCCCCACCATGCACTAGCCCAAGCCGGTGCCAAGTCAAGGCCATGGTGACACCGAGCGTGGCAGTGCTGCACAGAAATCGGGGTGCTGGGCTGGGAGCCCTGCCTGATGGGGGACAGGGAGCAGGTGGGTGAGCCCCATGGGTAGCTCCCAGCGCTGACAGCACGTGGAGGGGCACAGAGCAGACGGGACCCCGTGGCTCCCAGCCCTGGGAAGGGCTCAGCACCTCCCAGGGCATCCCTACCTCTAACACTCTAGAAAATGCACATGCAGAGTTTAATTAACTTTATTGATATTCAGAAATTAGGGGACTGACTAGAGGTAATTGCTCATTAGAAATCATTAAACTGACACAGTAAGCACCAGCCTCCCTCGGGGGAACCTGCCCTGCCCAGGGCCCTGCTCCCAGGACAGAGCCAGGGACACGGACACCCCTCCAGCCTCACTGCCCACCCCCCAGCAGGGCAGGAGATGGGGGTACCGTGGCCTTACCCCACTTGCTGCCCCATATACCATCCCCCCCCCCAAGCAAGAAGGCTGTGGCAGCAGCCCCGGGCGGCAGAGCGAGACGGGAATAGCAGCAGCTGTCACAGGGCCACGGCGCCCTTCCCCGCCTGGGCTCGGCTGCCAGATGGGGAGTTTATGTAACTCCCTGCGCGGCTGCTGCCTGCAGCTCGGCTGAGCCGTGCGGGCGGCCTGCGTCCCGCTGCCCGCATCCCGCCGGGCCGGACCCCCGCCCGCTCCTCGCCCCGGACACGCTGCCCACCATCGG
>NW_008795131.1:614153-615617 GCF_000699145.1 Aptenodytes forsteri
CCCCGAATACCGGCGACCTCCCCCGGGCTGGGGAGCCACCGAGGGCCGCGGGAAAGGTCCTCGGAGCCCACCCCATTATATCCTGCCTCCCCGCCATTGCCAGCCCCCCCATGCTGAATCCCCCAGGACACTCACCCCAGCCACACCCAGCCCCAGGGACACCCCCAGCTGCCCTTCCCCATCCCTAAATAGCCCAAATGGGGGCTGGGCTCATCATCCCCCAAGCAGGGAAACCTGGGCCCAGGGCAGCCCCTGCAGCTGGGCACGGGGCAGAGCCAGGGGCGGGGGGGGGCCTTATTCTTTATGGCGAGGGGCTGACACCCGCTCCCCAGCCCTCTGGCTCAGGGTCCCGCTCCCCTGGGAGGGCCCGGCAGCGGGGGGCAGCCAGCCCTGCAGCAGGCAGATGGCGTTGGCACCAGCACCAAGTGGCTCCTCGCTGGCTGCCGGACGGGTCTCGCGCGTGTTAAAAATGAAAAAAAAACCCAGCTCTTTGTTTAATAACCCCCTCCCCATCTCCACGAAAGCCCAGATGGCTTCGCCTCTCCGCGCCGACGCCTTGCGCGGCACGGATCCCCCGCAGCCCGGCCAGCCCCGGCAGCAAACACGGCCCACGCAACCATCACTGGGTGGGTTTTTATTTTTAATCCCAGGCCCTGCTTTGCCGACACGCACCACTCCTGCCACGGAGAATGGCAAACCACGCGCTGCACGGCTCGGCACGGGGAGGAAAGAGCGGTGGCCAGCCCCACGGCACGGGCTGTGCACCGCCCGCCCCACCGCTGCGGGGGGGGGCGGTGGGAGCGGGGCAGGCAGCAACGCCGTGATCCTTCTCATCCCGGGGGGTCTGCAAAACGGGCGGGGGGCAACCGGCAGTCCAGCAAAGCACTTCCAGTGTTAAACCCGAAACTTTGATCTGCCGGTAGCTCCATCAATGTTTAATGCACCAAAGCCCTGGTAGGGCTTGGAAGATGAGCATTTTGAGGCCAAATTGGCATTTCTAATATTATGATATTCAAATAATTTTAATCTGCCCGACGCTTCCCCAGGCACGTACCTGGACTGCTAATGAGGGGCTGCCTTCGGCGGCTGTTGGTTTTGACACAAAGCAAACAAGCCCCTCGCAGATGCCTTCAAAGCGTCGGGGACGGCGAGGGCCGGGGAGGTAAATGGGGTCAAGCGCAGCCGGAGCTGGCATGCTGCGACCGGGCGGGGGGATGCCGCGCTCCCCACAGCCATGCAGCGTCGGCTCCCCCGGGGAGCAACGTTGCTCCCTAATTCTTTTTTAAGTGCTAGCTTGCACTTGCTGGAGGGTGAGGCTGGCACAGCCCAGCAGGCAGCACTGGCGTGGATGAGGATGGGCTTTCGGGGAACGTCAGCCACCATCCCAGTGTGCAGCGGGTGCAGTGGGTGCAGCGGGTGCAGCGGGTGCAGCGGGTGCAGTGAGTGCAATGGGTGCAGTGGGTG
>NW_008795131.1:616005-617194 GCF_000699145.1 Aptenodytes forsteri
GGACACAGCGCTGGGGGGGGGGATCCCAAAAACTCACTCCAATGTTAAGATGAGCCCGTGCAGCTGCTTTTTGGGGTCCGGGGCTGCAGACCTCCCTGATGCCTGCGACCAGCCCTGGTTGGGGTCATCCGTGCAATGAAAGCGATGGCTTGAGAGGTCCCGCAGAGCCCTGGGGACGGTCGCCGGTGCCGGTGACTGTCCCCGCACCCCACCGATGGCCTCCCCGGCTTCATAGAGGCACGAGCGAGGCTTTTCCAGCCTGATCTATTAACACGCCGTTAGCAGGAGGGGAGTTCATTTTTGCCATTTAACGTTTCACGGATAATTAATTATTCTTCATCTTCCCAGCAAAAAGGGAAGAGCAGGTAGAGGGGCTGTTCAAAGCAAAAAAAGCAAGCTGAAACCCGGGGAAGCTGGTGAATGATTTGTAACATCAAAGGCGAGGGAGGATGTGCTGATTTAATGGGGCACCGCACGATGCAGAGCCCTGGGCATCACAGTGAGTGATGCTGAGACCGGCACGCACTCGTTGCATTAGTGGTCCTGGGCAGCAGCGTGGATGAGGGGCCCAGGGGCGAGCCCAGCCTTTGCCTGCGCTCCCCATCTGCCTCCTCTCACCTTCCCATCACTGTTATCTGCCAGTTCTGCCTTTGCACGATGCTGGGATGTCCCCGTGACCCGGCTGGGCACCGTGGTTGGGGGGGGCTGGAAATCCCCCCCAGCCTGGCGTGGGCCTCCCGCGCTCCCCGATGCTTCATCCATCACCGGAGGTGAGTGGCAAAATAAATAATGATATTTAACATTTTGTAATAACGACAATTAACCAGTAAATAATGCCTTTTACACCAGGAAAGCCAGAGTAAATTAATTCCCCTAATTAGCTGTCAGGCAGCACGGGGCGGTGGCAGCGGCGGGGGCACACCGGCCCCTGCCTGCGTTATCCCCCCCACTGACGCATCGCCGGGTGTCCCCAAACCCCGAATAACAACCCAGAATTTTGCAGGCTTGCAAAATCCACCACTGCCGGTGAGACACAGGGCTCCGCGCCGCACCCCGGCTGCTCCGGCGAGCCCTAAATCACGCCTATCTCCCGGTAAAAAAATAACAACAACAGAAGATGGCAACAAAATAGTTTATGGCCGTAATAAATTGTGCCGGAGGAAAAAAAAAAAACTGGTTTGCCTTGAAG
>NW_008795131.1:617736-618793 GCF_000699145.1 Aptenodytes forsteri
CGTTGGTGGGGGAATGGGGATGCTCCTGCCCGGCCAGTCCCGAGGGGTGGGAAGGATGCGGCCCCCGCATGTCCCCGTTGTCCCCGCAGGGGCTGGAGGGCGGCCAAGACTCTGCCACCCACTCGGCTCGGCCGGACTCTGCCCTGTCCCTCCCCTTGGCTCGGCTCCCAGCCGCCCGCAGGGGACGGGGACGAGGACGGACATGGCTGCCCCCAGCCAGCCCCAGCAGGCCACCTACGACGCCATCGTCATTGGGGCTGGCATCCAGGGCTCCTTCGCCGCCTACCACCTAGCCCAGCGCCGCAGGGACACCCTCCTGCTGGAGCAGGTACCGGTGTCCCCAGCCCTGCCGTGTCCCCAGCCCTGCCGTGTCCCCATACCACCGTGTCCCCAGCCCCGATGCGCTGGGGTGGGCACCCGCAGACCTGGCTGCCCTCTGCCACGGCATGGAGCGGAGCTGCTGCCGGCACCCCTGGTCCCCAGTGCCAGCACCCCTGTGTCCCTGGTGCCAGCACCCCTCTGTCACCAGCACCAGGACCCCTGTGTCTCCAGGGCTGGCCCCCTTGTGTCCCCAGTGCCAGGACCCCCATATCCCCAGCACCAGGACCCCTGTGACCTCAGTGTCAGCACTCCCATGTCCCCGGTGCCAGCACCCTTGTGTCCCCAGTGCCAGGATCACTGTGTCCCCAGTGACAGGACCCCCGTGTCCCCAGTGCCAGCACCCCCGTGACCCTAGTGCCAGCACTCCCATGTCCCCAGCACCAGGACCCCCGTGTGCTCCAGTGCCAGGACCCCTGCGTCTCCAGGGCTGGCACCCCTGTGTCCCCAATGCCAGGACCCCCATATCCCCAGCACCAGGACCCCTGTGACCCCAGTGCCAGCACTCCCATGTCCCCAGTGCCAGGACCCCCGTGTCCTGCTGTTCCCCAGCACCACCGTTGGCAGGGCAGGCTGTGTCCCAAAGAGCCCGCTGCGGCGCAGCACTGGTGCACGTGGGGCCGGCGGGGTTGGGGGGTGGCAGTGGCCGCGGTCGCCCCCACATACCCCCCCCGCCCCG
>NW_008795131.1:623931-626485 GCF_000699145.1 Aptenodytes forsteri
CCGTCGGGGGCGGGGGGGGGCGGGCCCTCCGCTGCTCCGTCAGGGCGCAGTGCTGGGCAGGATGAGGCCACCCCAGCCCCACGCAGCGGGGAGGCAGTCGCTGTCTCTGGGTAATTTATGGAGCTCTGTAAAGAAAGCTCCATTAAGGAAATGAGCATCTAAATGATCCCCCGCTGCCGGGGTCAGGGCAGATGGCGCTTGCTGTATTTGGGGGGGCGAGCATGATGCTGGCATCCAGACCTTCCCCGTGCATCACCCCGTGCACCCTTGCCCAGCATCCCACCAGGGCTCAGCACATCCCAAGTGTCACCGATGCTGCTGCACCTCGGTTTCCCCCAGGGGCAAAGCAAGGCGGGGGGGGCTGCGTGGGGAGGGGGCGAGGGGAGAGCTGATGTGGCTGCCGGGGCCCAGGCGGGCGGGGGCGGGGGTGCTGGGGGCCGGGGGGCACCCGGCACCTGGAGCTGGAGGGCTGCCGGCGCAGCCTGGGTACCGACCAGGTCCTCGACGCCACGGTGCTGGCCCGGCGCTTCCCTGGCCTTCGGCTCCATGCCGGCGAGGGGGCCGTGTGGGACGGCACCGGTGGGGTGCTCTTCGCCGACCGGGCGCTGCGAGCGGTGCAGGTGGGTGCTACCAAGGGTACGGAATGGGGGTCCCCCAGCTCCATCCCCGCAGCCACCTCCCATCACCATCCCCACCCAGGACGTCTTTCGCCGGCACGGGGGCACCCTGCGGGACGGGGAGAAGGTGCTGCGCATTGAACCCGGGGCTGTGCTCACTGTCACCACCACCGCTGGGGTGTACCGAGCCCCCCGGCTCATCATTGCGGCCGGAGCCTGGACCGGTGCCCTCGTGGCACCCCTGGGTCTCCACCTGCCACTGCAGGTAAGGGTCGGCGGCACCGCGGGGCGGCCCGGCCGCGGCCAGGGCTAACCCAGTGACCCCAGCCCCTGCGCATCAACGTCTGCTACTGGAGGGAGAAGGAGCCGGGGAGCCCCAGCGCGGGCAGAGCCAGTCCCTGCTTCATGGCCCTGGGGCTGAGCCGAGCCCCCCACGGCGTCTACGGGCTGCCCGCCCTCGAGTACCCGGGGCTGGTCAAGGTGAGCGGGGCATGGTGGCGGTGGCAGGGGGATGCCCTCGGCAGCACCCCCTGACCGGCTGCCCCCCAGGTGTGCTACCACCATGGCAGCCCCACTGATCCTGAGGAGCGGGACCGGCTCCCCCCGGGCACCCCCCACCCCGATGTTGCCCTCCTGAGCAGCTTCATCAGCAGCTACCTGCCCGGGCTGGAGCCCCGGCCAGCCGTGGTGGAGACATGCCTCTACACGGTGAGACCCCCCTCAGGAGCGGGACCCAGGTGTCCGGGGTCCCAACCCCTCCCCCACGCCAAGGTGGACCTTGCCATCCCTTCCACCCCCCAACCTTGGGTCCAGGAGAGGACCCTGGACCCCACAACCCTCACGCCGTGGCTCCCCCAGAACACCCCGGATGAAGACTTCATCCTGGACCGGCACCCCAAGTTCAGCAACATCATCATCGGGGCTGGTTTCTCAGGTAGGCGAGGGCACCCGGCCCCCCCGGGCACCCCAGAGCTGGCCGGGGCCGTGGGGGTGGCTGTGCCCCCCACATCCCCCGCTCCTTCCCACAGGCCATGGGTTCAAGCTGGCGCCAGTGGTGGGGAAGCTGCTGTGTGAGCTGAGCCTGGGCGAGGAGCCATCCCACAGCACGGCCCCCTTCACCATCACCCGCTTCCCTGGCGTGCTCCGGGCTGCACTGTAGGTGCAGGGCCCCGGCCGTGCCTGCACGGCATCACACTGGCCTGCAGCTGTGTCTCTGCATCCCGGTGTCCTCAGACCCCAGTGTGCTGGCATCCCCGCATCCCTGCATCCCCACGTATCTCCATCTCCCTGCATCCTGGTGTCCCAATATGCTGCACCCCAGCACCCCTCCACCCCCACACCCCAGCTACCCTGCATCCCCACGTCCCCATACTCCACCATCTCAGCACTCAGCATCCTGGCACCCCTCCGTCCCGGCAGCCCTCCATCTGTGCACCCCAGCACCCCTGCATCCCCACATCCCAGCACCCTGGCATCTCCATACCCCTGCATCCCTGCTACCTGCATCCCAGCACCCCTCCATCCCTGCATCCCACATCCCAGCTACCCCTGCATCCCAGCATCCCCACATCCCAGCATCCCCATATCCTTGCATCCCGGCATCCCCCATGCCGCGCGGGGCCAAGCCGTCTCTACCGAGCTCCCGCTCCCCGGAAACGAATTAAGGAGCTTTGTCAGCCTCATGAAGATGGAGCTGGAACAGCGTGGAGAGACACACTCGCTTAGGAGTCAAGTTAAATGTTTTAATGTTAAATGTGCCATTTTATTATCATTAGATCGCTCCCACTTAATGAAAGCGCATTAGCGCAGCGTGGCTTTATGGCAGCGAGCGCTGAGCTTGGCCCATTTGTTTCCAAGAGATGGTGGGGAAAGGGCTCAAATGCCCTGGTTTGCCGGGGTCCCAGGGGTGCGGGGGGTCCTGGGGGTGCAGGGGGTCC
>NW_008795131.1:627445-629217 GCF_000699145.1 Aptenodytes forsteri
CGCTGGCGCTGGGGGAGCTGCGGGAGGAGCGGCGTGTGCTTTCCCCGGTGTCCTGCTCCTCGTCCCATCTGTCGTAGGCGAAGGGGTGCCGGGAGCCTGGGGGGCTGTGCGGGAGAGAGCGGGGTTAGCGGGGGGACGGGGAGGCTGGCAGCCAGCTGGATGGAGCCTCGATCGCCACCTTTTTTATTATTTCCGAGATATTTGGGGCACACTCCACCGCGACTGACTCCTCGCCGGGCTGAGCCGAGCCCCTGCTCTGCAGCGGGGCCGAGCCGAGCCTGCCCGGCGGCGGCAGCCCCCGCGGACACCCGGCATCATGCGTTCAGAAAAAGGCACGTGGCCGTGGATGCAAATGCTGGCGCTCACAGGTGTCACCACTCGAGGGTCCCGGTCGCACTGGAGCCCATGGCTGGGTGCTGGGGGTGTTTCTCCCCCCCTGCCACCCTGCGATGCCTTCCCTGGCCCCGGGACAGGCAGCCTGGCAGGCAGCGGGCAGCCCAACTGCGACCACGTTTCCAGAAGGCTTTTTTCCCCTCCTCCAGCCCTTCTCCTATTCAAGCCATCGGAAAGGATCGAACCCGCTCCGAAAACGCTGCCAGCGAGCCCCGGCGCACCCTCTCCTCTGCCATCAAACAGGGTGCAGAGCCCCAAAGCCCTGCAGGGTGAGGCTATTCCCGCCCCGATTCCCTGTCACCGGCACCCTACACGGTGCAGGGCAGCAGGATGCGGCCACCCTGAGAAACACCTCTGAGCCCCAATCGCCCACCCCGGCTCTCCCGCCACCGGTGCTGCCTCCCCCCCCGCGCCCACACACTGCAGCGGGTGTGTGTTAGTACCCGCCCTGCTCCTCCTCGCCGCCTTCGGGGCCTGCTGCCATCCCTGGGGCAGCAAATCCCCCGGGGGTGAGCGGGGATGCTGCGCCACCCGGCAAACCCTTAAATTTCCTGAAGGAATAAATTCAGCCGCGTCCTGGCCAGTGGCCGGGGAGCCGGGAAGGGATTAGCGCTTCCCGGTGTCCCACGTGCCGCAGTCTCTAATACCGAACACGCTGCGTCCTGGCAGCACGGGCAGCTGCCAGTCCTGCTGCGGCCATGCCGGGGATGCTCCCTATGGCCGGAGATGCGTTGGGGATGCCCTCCAGCACCCCAAAAGCAGGGCTGGCTGCGGACGCAGCGGGGTGCCCTATCCCCCGGTGGAGCTGAGCTCCGTGCCCGGAGCCGGGCGAGGGTTAAGGTGAGTGGTTAGTGGCACACGGGGAGGTTCATGCTGCACGGCACACACTGCTCCCACCTCCTGCCTCAGTCGCTCTCGGGCCGGTACAGGTACTTCATCATCAGGCTGTCGACCTGCTTCTTCCGCTGCTTCTCCTCCTTCTTGCCCCGGCCGGGACGTCCCGGCTCCTCGCCCCCTGCCGCCCGCGGGCCCTTTTTGACACTGGAGGTGCTGCGGTAGGAGCTGGTGGAGCCGGAGGAGGAATCGGAGGAGGAATCGGAGGAGGAACCTGAGTCAGATGATGACTGCTGCTGCTTCTTCTTCTTCCTGGATTTCTTCTTGGCCTTCTTGGCATGCTTCTTGGCGCTCTTCTTCTTCTGCTCCTCCTCTTCCTCGGAGGAGCCCGAGCTGCTGCGGCGCCGGCAGGTGCGCCGAGAGAAGTCGAGGGCAGATGCAGAGCGGCGGAGGCTGCCAGGGTGGCGGTCGGCAGCGCCCAGGGGGGCTGCGCTCCGCACGCTCCGCACGCTCCGCATGCTCCGGCTGTCGTCCCCCGAGTTGGC
>NW_008795131.1:629965-630410 GCF_000699145.1 Aptenodytes forsteri
AGCAGTGCGGTGGCAAGGCAGCCTTGGTAATTTGCGTCAGCGGGAAATAGCATCGTGGAAAAATGTCATGTAAATGGGGGAATTGTTCTAGCCCGGCACTTTGATTCCCATTTAAAGTGTTGCGTTCAATTTATTTCATTGTTGGCTACCTGGAGCCGCTGCGTTTGATTCCCAACTTCAGAAAAGGTGGAATTATCTCCAATAACAAAATGTTTTACATCTGCACCGCTGAATAAATTAAACCAATTAAGAAAAACCGGCTCAGATCTTTCCCCCCTGCTTGGCAGAGCAGGGGGAGCCCCCCGGGACTCCCAGAGCCCTGCCAGGAAATTGGGTTTGGATAAAAGCAATCTGTGCTCAGCAGGCGAGTGCTTTCCCCGGGGGAGCGGGGCTGTGCGCCCCAGCCCCACGCTGGCCCCACACTGTGGGGGCACCCGGGCACATC
>NW_008795131.1:631348-633247 GCF_000699145.1 Aptenodytes forsteri
GCGGGGCTGTGCGCCCCAGCCCCACGCCGGCCCCACAACTGTGGGGGCACCCGGGCACATCCCCCACCTCTGCCGGGGGCTGTGTGGGCAGCCGGTGTTTGCCGAGAGGTGCGGGGAGGGATGTGGTGGGGCTGCAAACAAGGGGAGGATGGAGGGGGCATCCGGCCCCGGAGCGGGGGGACGATGCACAGGGCTAGGGCCCACCACCGTGAACCCTGGGGAAGGCAGATGGGGTGGGGGCTGCGGATGCCTACGCACCTCCAGGGTGGGTCCCGGTGATGCAGCGGGTGGGATGCTGGGGAGGGGGACCAGAGAGGTCCCCATGGGTGGGGGGACATGTGTCCCCAATGGAGACTGAGCCGCTCGCCAGTGTCAACCCTTCCCTGGCCGGCCATGCAAGCACCGGGCGGGAGCACGGCACCCAGAGTGCCACATCCCATGGGTGCCCACCCCGCAACCCTGGCCATCCCCTGGCACAGCTCACCCTGTCCTCTGCCAGCCAGCCCTGCGCCCAGCCCTGCACCCACCTGCTGCCCTTCAGGCTGCCGTCATCCGAGAGTGCTTTGGAGGAGCCTTTGTTCTTGGAAAGCCAGGACTTCACCCCGTCCACGCGCTCCTCCAGCTCCGAGTCCACATCTGAGTCACCGTCGCTGCCGGAGGAGCAGGTCGGGGTGGAAGAAAGCAAGAAGTGAGCATGGGGCGGTGAGATTTTGGGTGCTGGGGAGGCGAAATTGCGCTGGCGGGCGCCGAACCCCCCCAGCACCCACTGCCTGTGTGCCCTGGCATGGGCAAAACCCCATCCCGTGGTCCTGCTCCACCTTCCGGGTCGCAACCTGCATGCATACAGCTCAACCTGCATTCTAGGGGCTCCCTGAAGCACAGCCGTGCCACGCAACCCCAAACTACCCCCCTGCCCGGCCAAGGGGCTCCTGCACTCTCTGCCTAATGTCCGGCCCCCCCCACAACAGCTCCGGGGCTGGAAAGATAAGACAGAGGGGCCGGCGTCAGGGCAGCGAGGGGCAGCAGGCAGGGCACGGCTCCAGAAACACGGGAGACTTCCAGCTCCGGGGCTGGGAAGGAAGTAAGTGGGTTCATTTTATAGGCCACCGTCGAGTGCAAAATTACAGCGAGGAAGAGCGATGTTGATGGCCCTGGGTAAACAGGAGTTTAGCAGGCAGAACAGAAACGACTCCGGCAAGGCGGGCACAGGAGCGCGGCGGGCAGATTTACAGCCCTGCTGTGCCAGAGCCCCTGATTTACGTCCTGGCGTAAAAAAAGCCCTATCTGGCTTAAACCATCTAATTTATAACGGCCGTTCGTAACCATATTGATTGCCTTCAGAAAGAAGGTGCCGTACGCATTGCAAAATCCATTCCTCCACGTTAAAAGCATCCCTGCATAAATCTCCCTTAATACCTAACTGCTTACTGCTTTCATTAGGGTTATGGCGGTACCGGCGGGATCTATAAGGAAATCGAAGCGGCATGGCCCCCTCTCTCGCCACCCCGCCGCCGGCCAGCGAGAGGCGAGGGCTCCCACGATTTTGGGCCTGCCTGGGGATGGCGGCAGACGGCACGGGGGACGGGCTAGGATAGACCATAGACCCGAATCCTCCCCTGCCTGGGGATGGCGGCAGACGGCACGGGGGACGGGCTAGGATAGACCCTGTATATGAATCCTCCTCGTTAAATTCAAAGCGATGAGCTGCACTCCATCAGGCGCCTCTCCCTCCCCCGCAATACATCCAGGCAATGCTCGGCTTGGAAAAAAAAAAACCAACAAAAAAAACCCCCCAACGAGCCCCGTAAACAAACTCTGGGGGCAGCCAAGGTTTTATAACCGGCGGAATTAAACTCCACGTCAAATGCAATTTATGTCCAGGCGAGCGTGCTGTTAGTT
>NW_008795131.1:633488-637392 GCF_000699145.1 Aptenodytes forsteri
AGAGGAGCTCCTCACAGTTTACTCTTTCTTTTCTGATACTTTGCCACCATGTCCTGCAAACTGGGAGGGGTTGGGGGGGGTCAGAGGGGGGAGAAACACAACAGAAAGGAAATCAAATGAAAGGGAAAAAAAAAAGACCAAGTGGGTGGGGAACTAATGGGGGGGGCAAATTAAATGGTGGGGAAGGGCCAGGGGAGGAAGGTGTAGCTGCCCTGCACCCCTGGCGTGGGGCTGCACCCGGCTGGATCCCAGCACCCCGGGTCGGGCTGGATCCCAGCATCCCAGGCCGGGCTGGATCCCAGCATCCCAGACCTCCTGCCAGCCTGCGCTGCCCTGGCTCCTGGGGCTCCCCGGGCTGTTTCCAGCCAGCCGGCACGGCCCCGGCTGCATTTCGGGCACCTCCGCAAGCGGGTGAAGCTGCACGGGGGCTGCGGGTGGAGGGAGGGATGGATGCACGAATGCACAGACCGATGCACGTGTGCACGATGCATGGATGGACGGATGCACGGGTGCATGGACAGATGCACGTGTGCACGGTGCATGGACGGACGGATGCACGTGTGCAGGATGCACGGATGGATGGACTGACAGATGGCATCCCGCCAGGGCCGGGCGGAGCCGAGGGGTCCCCGTGGCATTTCAGAAGTGGCAAGGAGAAGCGGTGAGCCCCGGTGATGTGCCCCGCGTGGGAGCCAGGCCCAGGCGCTCTCACCTGTTGATGAGGTCCTCGTTGCTGTCGCTCTCCATCTCGTCCTCGATGGCCGCCTGCAGGTCCCCGATGCGCTTGAAGGCCAGCTTCAGGTCCGACTGCAGGCTCTGGTTGGCGGCTTCCAGGCTCTCCAGGTCCATCTCCTGCGCGGAGGGAGCGGGGTGAGCCAGGTACCCCTGGGAACCCCCCCGTCCCCCTGCCCGGCCCCGTCGTGGGTGCCTCACCAGCTCGTGCTTCTTGCGGCTGGCCTCCGCCTCCTTCTTGGCCAGCTCGCCCATCTCCTCCTTGACGTCAGGGAGCTGCCGCTGCAGCCGCTTGTTCTGTTCCTTCTCCCGGTTCTCGGCGGCCGCACGCTGATCCCGCTCCTCCGTCAGCTTCTCCATGTTCTCCTTCAGCCGCGTGGACGCGAGGATGGACCCCATCCCCACGAATTTACACGAGGAGATGGAGGAGAAACACCCCCCCAGGGCCAGGGAAAGGGCAGAACAACCTGCGGGGGCTTTGTCGAATTGGAAAAATAGATTTAACTGTGTGTGAAGTAATTACAGCATGTAACGTAGGGAAAAAATAGCTCCCATTCTCCCCCAGCCGCTGAGCCAACCGCTGCATATTTATGGCCCCGGCAGAGAGAGCGGGGAAGGGAAATAACAGCTAGGAAAATATTAAGAGAGCTAAGCTGCTCCGTTCCCCCGGCAGAGCTGCAAAGGCAGAATATAAAGCAGGCTGCGTTTAGCCGGGCCGGGAGAGTCTATAATTTCCCTAAGTCAATGCAGGGAAATAGCAGCACTTTGCTGGGCTGGGTGGTGGATTATTGTTATCGGCGCTTGCAGGGAGCTTTCCGTGCGGAGCCAGGGCCCGGCTGCCAGCAGGGGAGGGCTGCAGCGTGGGGGATCCCGAGGAGGGGATATTGGGGATGGACTCCGGGGACCCCCTGGGCAGCTTCGCATCATGGTCCCGTTGCATCCCGGTCCCAGATGGAGTGGAGGGATTGCCCAGCGCCTACCTCCAGGCGCTTGACTTGCGTCCGCTCAAACTCCAGCCTGGTCTCCAGCTCGCGGATCTTGGCCTCCTGCCGGCTCACCAGCGACTTGTCCACCATGGACTGCTCCAGGAACTCCAGCTGGCTCTGCAGGCCTTGCAGCTGGGGGGGGAGCAACAGCCTCAGCCTCGACCACCACCTCCCCGGCTCCCTGCCACGCCGCCCTGGAGCGGAGCTCCCGGCCACGCTGCTCCCATCCCAATGGAGAGCTCCTCGTGGGACTGCTCTGCACCCCCCAGGGTGCAGGGCCCCCCCCCATAGTGTGGGCAGCGGGTCTCTGGGTGCCCCCCTGCCCGCCCCGGCTTCACTCGGCGTGCATGCCCGTGCGCGATGTCGGTGCTCCCCACCTTCTCCTGCAGCTCCTGCTTCTCCTTGCTGACCTCCTCCAGCTGCCCATCCCAATGGAGAGCTCCTCGTGGGACTGCTCTGCACCCCCCAGGGTGCAGGGCCCCCCCCCATAGTGTGGGCAGCGGGTCTCTGGGTGCCCCCCTGCCCGCCCCGGCTTCACTCGGCGTGCATGCCCGTGCGCGATGTCGGTGCTCCCCACCTTCTCCTGCAGCTCCTGCTTCTCCTTGCTGACCTCCTCCAGCTGTGCCTGGAGGTCGTTCATCTGTGCCAGGTCCCGGGACGCCTGCGGGACACACCAGGGTCGTCAGCGGGGACCCCACCGCACTGGCTCCGAGAGGGGCATTACGGGGGGCAGGGGTGCCGTGGCTGCTGTTCCCCCCTCACCTGGGCCACAGCCGCCTTGTGCTTCTTCATCAGCTCATTCATGTCCTCCTGGTCCTCCTCCAGCCGACTCTGCACCTCGTTCTTCTCCCGCTGCAGCCGGCTCAGCTGCTCCTCCAGCTGGGGGGAGCCGCCTGTGTCTCCCGCTGCACCCCAGGAGTGGTGCACCCAACCCCCAAAACCACCCCGACCGGCGTGGGGTCACCCTGCCAGCGTGCGCCACACCAGTGGGGGTCTCCCCTTGGGTGCACGTGGGGCATGGCCCCATCACGGTGTATCGCACCCCAAAAACACTTACCGCTGCCTTGGCTTTGGCAAGGTCGTCGATCTGCAGGTGGAGGTCTTCGATCTCCACCTCCATGGACTTGCGGGCCTTAACGGCGGCTGCGCAGGTGAACTCCGACTCCTCCAGCTGTGGGGACACGGCTCAGCACCCGGATGGGGGACGGGAACACTCCGCGTCCCTCAAGGGCTGCGGTTTTGGGAGGGTCTGGATGCACACCTGGTTCTTGAGCTGGGCTATCTCCCTCTTGCTGGGCGCGTTGTTCTTCAGGTGGTCCAGCATGATCTGCGCGTCAGCCAGCAGCGCCTTCGTCCTCTTCAGGTCCCGGCGCAGGCGCTTCTCCGTCTCGAAGTCCCGCTGGTTGGCCTGCGGCGGGGGGGACCATGCCAGGGCACCACGCCAGCGGGGCACCCACCCCTCCACGGCCACCTCGGGATCCCCAAAGCGAGGCACATGCCCGGCTGCCCTGCACCCTACCTGCTCGCTGACGGCAGATAATTTGCTCTCCAGCTCCCGTTTCTCTCTCAGCACCTTCTGCTTGTCCTCGTACTCCTCCTCCAGCTGCACCTCCATCTGCTTCAGCTGGGGGACAGCAAGGGCAGCCCAGTCAGGATGGCAGGAAGGGGCCGGGACCCCCCCACTTGCATGTCCCCACATACTGGGGACACCGGGTGACCCCACCAGCCAGGTGTTTGTGCAACCAGAGGCGCAAAGCCCGGTGCACGCCGGCCAGGGCGGCGGAGGGACCAGTCAGACCTGCCGGGCCAGTGGAGCTGGGCCGGGGCCGCGTGGGAGCCGGGTGCTGCATGACAGTGCCTGGTCAGCAGCTCCTGGCACCCGGCTGGGGCACGGGGACGCATCCTGTCCCCACCTGGGCAGAGGGGCTGCAGCCGAGCCCTACCTTCTTCTGGCACGACTGCCGAATCTCCTCCACCTCCTCGTCGCGGCTCTCCACCTCCTTGGCGTGGGTCTGCCGCAGCCGCTCCATCTCCATCTCCAGCCGCAGCTTGGCCTGCAAAATCGGGAGGGGGAACATGGTCAGAGCGAAGGGGACATGGGGACCCCCCCATGCCAATCCCCAGGTGCCGCTCACCCGGAAAACCCCCCGGTCGGAGGCTGGCTGGGCCCCCCCCCCTACAGCAAC
>NW_008795131.1:637449-641755 GCF_000699145.1 Aptenodytes forsteri
GGGCTGAGGGCGACCGCCTCCGCTTCCCGGGCAAGCCCAGCCCAGGTAATAACAGCCCTTCATGAAACCACCCCACCCAGAAACCTCGCCCCTCCCTGCCATACCTGCTCCAGCATCTGGATGGTCCCAGCCTGCTCGTCCAGTTCCTCCTCCTGGTCTTTGACCTTCGCCTCCAAGTCCCGCAGCTGCTTCTTCACCTTGGCCAGGGAAGCCTCGTCCTTCGACTCCTGGGAGGAGATGTCCTGCAGCTCGGTCTCCAGCGCCTCTGCCTTCTGCGTCAGCCCCGCGATGTCTGAGTCCTTGTCCTGCCAAGAGAGGGGTCACAGTGAGCCAGGGGTGTCCGCTGCCTGGGGGGCTGGGGAAGGAACCGGGCGCCACTCACCTCCAGCAGCTGCTTGAGGCCGAAGACCTCGGCCACCAGGACGTCCTTCTCACGGCTCAGCTTCTCCCGCTGCAGCCTCTCCCGCTGCGCCTCCTCATGTGCCTGCGAGAGCTCGCTGTCGAACCTGCACGGGGAGAGCAGGGTGGGTGCTCAGCGTCCCATGATGGGTGCTGGGGATGGGTCCCCAGCCCCGTGCTGCTGGCCCCGCACCAAGCATCCCCATCCCATGGCAGCAGGCACCAGGAAGGATGGCGTGCCGCTGGGTTGGAAACGTGCTGTTGACGAGCCTTTAATTGCCAGCATGGCGGCGCGGAGCCACTTGAGAAACTCCTGACGCCTTCACTCAGCGGCTCATGGAGAGTGCAGCACCCGCAGCGCAGACCCCAGCAGCCCCAGCAGCCGCCCCACGGGGCTGGCACATGCTGGCAGAGGCCATGGCTGCTAACAGTGGGGGCATGGCTACGCGGTGGCAGCTGGGGACACCGTGCCCTCCAAGCAGGACATGGAAGGGCCATGACGCACGGGGAGTCTCCAGCAGAGATGGAGCTGGCTCCCCCAGCCGCAGCCCGGTGCCGCGGTCCCAAGCGGGATGGCACCGGTCCCACCCCCAGAAGGGACACGAGGCCCCGGTGGGGGAGGGCTCAGCACAGCCTGGAGCCGGGCAGCACCGGGACAGCCTCTCCCAATGCCCCTGGGACGGGATCAGCCAGGTTTGCTCTGAAATTGCTGCCTTTGGGGCTTGGAAAACAACCCTGTGCTTGAGTTTGTGACCTGCGTTAAACACCTTGGCAGCTAATCCCCATTTTTCCTCACACTGGGTAATAAACAGCTGCATTAGCACAGACTCCAATCCGCGGAAATTGAAATTAATTAGATTGGATTCTCTCGCTGTATTTGTGTGTGCGATCATTACCATAATGAGATGAAAGCGTCCCTGCTGCTTAATAACGTTAGCAAACTTTGGGGCTGGGAGAGGGGACGGGATGAGAACAAGCACCGAGCAGAGCCGTGGGGCACGAGCAGCCTCCACCATGGGACACAGCCCCACACGGGGGGATCACTCAGCTCCGGGCCCCCCCAAAAGGGCATTGGGGTCCCCCCCCACAATGAACACATCTGACCCGGGCAGCCCCATCCCACTGGAGACACCTCGACCAAGTGGGAGCTGGTGAAGTGCCCAAATCCCTGCTAAAATGGTAACGCCGCTTTGCAAGAGGCTTGCCGTGTGGCAAGGATGACGTCCCCGCCGCGTCCCCCCCCCCCCCCCGCCCGCCCCCCGCCGCCAGCGCACGGTCCCCACCTCCGCTGCTTCTTCTCCAGGTCGTGGTTGCGTCCTTGCTGGCCCTCGAGATGCAGCTTGGTGTCCTGCAGCTCTGCAGCCAGGCGCTGGCACTTCTTCTTCAGCTGCTGCAGTGCCCGCTGGCTCTCCTCGCTGTCTGCCTGCAGGTCTGTCAGCTGCGGGCAGGAGCGGGCAGGACGGTCAGGGCTCCGGGAAGCCACCACGTCCCTGCTGCCCTGGCCACATGCTCCCTCAGCTCTGAGCAGGCAGCAGCTGCCCACCCCCTGCCTATTCCCACGCTGGGGGGACTGGGGGGTCCCCAGGGCTGAGCCCCACTCACCCTCCGCTCCAGCTGCCTCTTGCCCTGCTGCTCCACCTCCAGCTTGTCCTCCAGCTCCTGCTGCAGCCGTTTCTTGGTGAAGTCAATCTCCCGCACCGCCCGCTCGTATTTCAGCCGCCATTCGCCGCCTGCGCGGGGAAAACGGGGTCACTGAGGGGCTGCACAGGGTGGTACAGGGCCCCATGGGTGCGCGATGCCACCCTGGAGAGGGGGGCATGGTGCCGTGACCACGGGGCACCCAGGGTGTGCTGGCAGTGAGCACCGGAGGCAGGACAGTACCCGAATCATCATCGTCGAGCTCTCCGTTGAGCTCGGCCGCCCGGATGAGCCGAGCCTCCATCACCTCCATCTCCATCGACTCCATCTGCTTCTTGAGAGCATCATACTTGGCCTGGAAGGGGACATGGCCACGGTGAGCACCGGGGGGGACTGGGAGATGTCACGAGGCTGGGGAGAGGTGCGTGTACCTGCAGGTCCTTCATCTCCTTCTCGGCCCGCAACCTCTCAGCCGTCTCGGCGTCCAGCAGCTGGGAGGCCGACTCGCCAGTGTTTCGCTCGTCTGTCAGCTCCGACGTCAGCTCTGTGATCTGCGGGGGGTGCGGTGAGCGGGACCATGGGCCGGGGCAGGCGCCAGGGCAGGCTGGCACAGCACCGCACCCCCTCCCGGTGCCGGCAAGGACCTACCCTGCTCTCCAGGCGGTCGCTGTTGAGACGGAGCTCGTTACGCTCCTTCTCCACCTTCTCGAGTTTGCTCTTCAGCTGCTGGATCTCTTCCTGCAACAGAGCGGGCGGTGAGGGAGGGGGCAGGCGCAAGGGGGAAGAGGTTGGCAGGCAGAAGCCCGGCAGGTCTCCGCACCATCCCCCAGTCTCCCCCCAGCGCTGGGTGGGCAGGGTGGGGGCTTCCTGGGGCGGGGGCCATTCTCCCCTGCCAAGGGCTGGGCAGGGACTTTCCCCAACCCACTCCGCCCCCGTGCCGACTCCAACCCCATAAATGGTGTCAAAACGCCAGGCAGCCCCGGCAAAGCCAGAGAGGGGTCCCTGCACCCCCCCGGGAGAGGGGTGGGAGTAAACCCACCCGCCAGCAGCTCGCCGAAGGGTTTGGGTGCACCCAGCCCAGGTGGGGAGGGAGGGGGCCCACCGGGATGCCCGGGGACCACCAGCCAGCACCAGGGAGGCGTGCCCGGCTGCCAGCTTCAAGCACATCTTTCTCTCCTCTCCTCTGGTCCCAGCATGGGCTGGCGGGGGGAGCGGGAGGGGCCCCAGGTGCCCCCACCCCGGGTGCCCGACCTCGGCGGGTCAGGATGAAAGCTGAGCCAGGCAGCAGCTCCATGCCGGGCAGGCTCGGCAGGGACATGAGTGTCTGGTTGCCAGCGCAGCACGGAGCCCCCGCATATGCCTCTCAGCACAGGGTTTCATTTCCATTCTCCACGCTTTGTAATTGGGCTCATGCAACAGCCGGCTCTCGGGATGCTAATGACATGCTGATTCGCAAATTAGGGAGCAATTTGAGCCTGGCACTGGCGGGGCATGGGGCAGCGGCAGTCCTGCATCCCACCTCACTGTGGGCTCCTGCATTCCACCCTACTGTGGGTTCCTGCATCCCACTCCGCTGCAGGGTCCTGCATCCCACCCCACTGTGGGGTCCTCCACCCCACTGCGGGATCCTGCAGCCCACTCTAACATGGGGTCCTCCATCCCACCCCACCGTGGGGTCCTCCATCCCCCCCCACTGCAGGATCCTGCATCCCACCCCACCGTGGGGTCCTGCATCCCACCCCACTGCGGGGCCCTGTCCAGGACCAACGCTCCCCCGAGCCCACCCTGCCCCATCCAGTATCCCCCAGCACAGAGATACCCACGTCTTTGCCGCGGATCTGGTCCTCGGTGAGCTGCACCTCGATGAGGGGCCGCACGGTGGTGAAGAGCTTCCACCAGGGCCAGCCCTTCACCCCCTTGTTCTTCTTGATGTTCTTCTGCACGCACCGGATGGCCAAATCCTGGATCTGCACGGGGTACGGTGTCAGCACGGGGTGCCGCCGGCGGGGCAAAGCGGGGCGGGCAGGCGCTCAGCACCCCTGCCAGCACCCCGGCATGCTCCTCTTTGTTAGCATTTGGGCTAATTGCGCCTGGCTTATCCAGTGTTTGATTCCCTCCAGCCCCTCCAAACGCTAATCTTGCGGAAGGCAAGGCGCTGCCGAGACGCCTATTCTACGCCCTCTTTAATAATAAAAGTAGGAGCTGATATGCCGCTTCATCCCGTCGTGGTGATGCCCAGCACCCTCCCTGTCGGTTCCCCCCGGCCCCC
>NW_008795131.1:655798-658114 GCF_000699145.1 Aptenodytes forsteri
GAGGAGGTGCTGGCCCAGGCAGCGGCAGAAAGGCTGCGCTGCCCATTTTAGGCGAAATTGTGCGGCGGAGCGGGGAGGGGAGAGCCGCTGGGACGAACCTTCCTCTTCTTGAACTGCTGCCGTGCTAGGAAGCCCCTGCACGCCGCCTGGAAGAGGGTGATGTTCCTGCTGGTCTGCGCGTCCCGTTGCTCCTCCAGCCTGGCCAGCGACCCGGCCCGGAAAAACACCTGCGGGAGGGGAGCGGGGTGAGATGCTGATGGGTGCCGGCATCCCTCCGGCCACGCCGTGCCACCCTCCTGCCGCACCAGCTGGTGGGGATGCAGCTTTCCCCTCTGCAGCCACTGGTCCTGTCCCGCTGTGGGGGTTTTATTCCCCAGGCACGAGGAATGCCGTAGGTGGGAGCAAACAGTGCCGCCCTTGTGCTGCCCCGCCGCGCCGTGCCAAGCCGTGCCGCCCACCCCTGCCTGCGCCACTGCCGGCACCCGCAGCCAGCGTCGGGCATCGTACCCGGCTCAAGCCCATGTGGTAGCTGCTCTTCTCCAGGTCCAGTGACTCCAGGAGCTCCTCCACCGCCTGCGGGGAGGGAGAGGTGTTAGGGCTGGGCTGGCAGCACACCGAGGTGCAGGGGACCCCAGAAAGCAGCGCTGGCCCCGGAACGGGGCACGTACCCGCTTCTCATCCACCACGATGTAGTTGCGCCCGTGCTTTTTGGTCAGGTGCGGGGCCAGGACATCAAAGCGCCGCCTGAACTCCGCAAAAACCATGTGGTCGGGGTACCCTGGGGGGAGCAAGGGAGAGTGGGGCTGCGGGGGCAGCCAGGACGCCCGGGGGATGGCCAGGGACAGCCCCGCGTGCCCTGACTTGCTGGGGCCTCTGGGGAGAGCCAGATCCCGCCTCGGGGGGGGGGGGGGGGGGGGGGCTGGGGGGTGCGCCAGGACGCCCGGGGGATGGCCAGGGACAGCCCCGCGCGCCCTGACTTGCTGGGGCCTATCTCTTGGGAGTGGCCAGGGACAGCCCCGCGTGCCCTGACTTGCTGGGGCCCATCTTTTGGGAGAACTGATGGGGTCACCCCACGTGACACAAGTTCCCCACAGGACCAGGCACGGCCGGAGTGCCCTGACCCGTCCGGGGAGGTTTTCCTTGGCCGTGTCCTCCAGCAATTTTGGCCGGGATCTGGGGAGAAAGTGGCCAGATCCCGCCTCGGGGGGAGCGCAGGGACACGTGTGTTGCCTGTGCAAGCAAACAAGCCCTGCGCCGGCTCCGCTCTGAGCCGCAGCCAACTTCTGCATCAGGCTCGCAGTGCTGAGCCTCCACATCTTAATTAACAACGGGGTATTGATGGGGACGCTGACCCCAGCACAGCCGGCTGGCCACAGCCATCGATCCAGGAGGTGTGCGGGCGGCATCGATTTCCGATTGTGGCAGGAAGGGTCCGGCCTCCAGGCAATAAAACCTCGGCTGGGCGGCCGGCCATGTGTATCGATAAATGCTTTGCTGAGCACGACCTGGAGTCCCTCACCCCAGCGGGACAGGGGCCAGCTGCCAGCAGGAGAGCTGCCAGGAACCGGCGGCACCAGCGGAGACACCCAATTAAGGCCATGCCTGTCCCGGGTGCAGATAATGGCCCTGTTGGGGAGGGGGGACGGGGACAGGACTGCCCTGGGGACACGGCTGGCAGCCGTGGAGCTTGGAGCAAGGGCACGTGCCGAAGGGGTTCCCCAGGGAGGCTTTGGCTCCCAAGGGAGGAGACGCAGCCAGGACCCCACAGCATCCATCCCCGCAGTGGGACGCGCACCGCAGCCCTGGCATCCCCCCACCCCGGGTGCCAGGGGTGCCGGCAGCGCAGCTCACCTTGGCGGTACATGCGGAGAGCGTCCAGCAGGCGGGAGCCGCGGAGCTGGGCGCGCAGGAGGGGCACGTCCAGCTGCATGAGCCCCGCCTCGCAGTGCTCTGCCGGCAGCTCCAGCTCGCTGCCACTCACCCGCTGGCACGGCAGAGCCTGGGGGTCCCCGCCGCCCCCCGCCGCCTTGGGCAAGAAGCAGTGCACGAAGTGGAGCTTGGATTTCTTGATGCTGTCGATGAGGGCGTCCTGCAAGCATGGGAGAGCGGGGTGAGCGGTGACATGCAGCGGTGCCCCAGCCAGACCCGGCGACCCCGCCTTGGCACCCTCTCACTCACCACTTGCAGCTTGATCTGGATGCAGAGGGACTTCTTCTTGACGGCGGCCACGCCGGTGGTGAAGGTCTTACGCATGCTGGTGGCCCGGCGCAGGGCCAGCTGGGAGCCCCCCTCCAGCCCTGCCACCGAGCCCGACAG
>NW_008795131.1:659729-661745 GCF_000699145.1 Aptenodytes forsteri
CCCCCCACCGCCCCGGGACCCCACTCACTTCTGCGACTCCTGCAGCAGGACGGAGGCGTTTTGGGTGGCCGGGTTGTGCTTGACATGGTTGAGCCAGCCCGTGGCATCGTACTCCACCCAGTTGGTCCCCGAGCTGTGACCCAGGAGGAAGTGTCGGGGCTTGTCACTGGGGAGCAGCGGGTTGTGCCCTGCGGGGAGATACGGCACCGATGGGCACAGGACCGGCGCTTCGCCAACACATGGCCCCATGGTGCCGGGCCCCCCCTGACCTTTCTTGCCCCCTTCCTGGGGGCCATAGTAGGAGAAGAGCCGCTCCAGCAAGGTGTCCTCGTTGCCGCCCGGCTGCAACGCTTCCTCCTCCAGCAGCCACAGCAGCCCCCGTGCCTCGTCTGTGCGGGCCAGTGACCGGACCTGTGAGCAACACTGCGCTTGCACCCAGCCCAGCACGCCGGTGTACCCCGGGGCAGGGATGGGAGGACACAGGGAACCCAGGCCACCCGGGGAGCATGCAACCTCGGCCGCTGTCAGCAGCAAGGCAAAGCGGCACCATGCGAGAGGGCCCCTCCTTAATGGAGACCCAGCAGGGAAAGAGTCAGTACGTAATACTCCAGGCAGCGAGATGCTCGCTGGGGTGGAAAATGCTGTGCTCAGGCACCCGAGGGATGAAACCCAGCACAGGGTTGGTGCTAGCAGCCCCCCTCAGTCTCTGCAGCCTCCTCCAGCAGGGACTGGAGCACCCCAGGGACTGTGCACCTTGGGTACCTATGCACCCTGAGGACCAGAGCACCCCAGGGACCGGAGAACCTTGGGGACCTGTGCACCCTGGGGACCTGAGCACCTTGGGGACCAGAGCATCCCAGGGACTGGTGTACCCCAGGGACTGGAGCACCCTGGGGATCACCCAAGGGCTCCTTTCCCTCCTGCCCGCAGCACGGGCAGCTCCCGGGGTGGCGGGGGACACCATACCGAGGGATGCACCAGAGACGTGGGCTGCACACACGCTCGCAGCCGCGCTTTCATGGCCAAGCATTCGGGACAGCCTCTCTCCTTCCCCTAACTAACTACCGCCAAAGGGCCAGGAAAGCCTCCCGGCCGCTGCCTCACGCTACAAACTGCTGTGACGCGGCCACAAGGAAGCACGGCGGGTGCTTACCAGTGCCTGGTGCGAGGGCTGGTCTACAGCGGCTACAGAGCCAGAGGAGCCGGGCTCGGCATCAGCCAGGGCAAGCTCTATGTTCTCCTGCCGAGGCGGGACAGAGGCACGGTTAGTGGCACGCAGCAGGGGAGCAGTGATAGGGACTGGCAGCTGGTCAGGACGTTGGTCTCAATGGGCTCTAGGCAGGAGGTAGGGCTTTTCCCAGCATCCCACCGCCCCGCTGCGCCGGCACGGTACAGGGTGATGCCGAGTGCCGAGGGGGGACCAGGACACATGGAGGGGTCCCCCTGGGCTGTCAGTGCCGAGATGGAGCAGCAGCAGTGATCTTCCCCACCACCAGCCCCCACAGCCACCCCCATCACCTCCCAGCCTGGCACGTTTGCAGGCAAAGCCGCCTGGCTGGGGCTGGAGCTGCCAGCAAAGGCACAGCCCGGAGTGGGAGCCCTGGGGAAACCCCCGCTGCACTGAGCATCGCGTCAGAGCTGCTTCGGTCGGACCCAGTCCAGAGCGACTGTGGGGTAAGAAACTGGGGGGACATCATAGGAGATGCTCGCACAGAGAGGGGAGGGGAGGGCAGGAGGCGATGGCAGCCCTGGGCGTCCCCCTTACCTCTTTGTAGCGCTCCAGCTCGCGGGCAAAGGTGCGCTGGTGGAAGAGGAGCTGCAGGCGCTCCTGGGTGTAGTTGTGGCAGAGCTCCTCGAAGGTGGCCCCCCGGCTCTGCCCCGCCAGCTCGGGGTTTTGCGCCCCGGGAGTGTCCACCACCGTCACCGAGCACACTGAGTGCTGGCTCGACTTCAGCGCCCTGTGGGAGACAAAGGGACACAGAGGGGTGAGCGGATGCTGCCGGCCCCCCCCGGCCC
>NW_008795131.1:661850-664080 GCF_000699145.1 Aptenodytes forsteri
CGGCTCCCCCCCCCGGCCCCCCAGCATGTACCTGTTGAGGAGGGAGATGAGGAGGGTGAAGAGCTCGGAGTACAAGCCGGCCGCCATGCCCTCCAGGCACTCCAGCGCCGTCAGCTTGGGACCTGGCCAAGGCAACCCTGAGTGTCCCCAGCCCGGTGTCCCTCGGGGCCACCCGCTGCCCCCGCCATCCCTCACCCTACCTGTGCCGCCGTCGCCCAGGGGGGGCTCGTCGGGGCCCTGCCGGAAGGAGGTGGATCGCTGCAGGGTGCCCTTGGGCTGGTGCTTGAAGATGGAGGAGGAGAGCTCCTCCAGGCTGCAGCCCAGCAGGTAGGCGGCTTTCTGAGCCCACTCGTGCCGTGCAAACTGCTTCCTCCCGGCTGGAGGGTGGAGAAGGGGGCTCAGCATCGGCCAGGGCATCCCCCCAAATGGGGGGCATTTCCAGCCAGACCTGGGACAGTCTCAGGGTCCCCCAGAGTAGGCTGGGGGTGCTGTGCACAGTGGGAGCACGTGGCTGGTGCTGGAGGGCCGGGAAGCGTGTTTTGGGGTCTGATTAGAGGAGATGGGGGGGTGAACGGCTTCGTGTCTCTGCAGGGCTGAGCCCAGAGCCGCGCCGTGGGGTAGGAAGCAGGGGTCACCCCTCGCCACCACTGCCCGGGGACCCCTGGGGCCTGCGACAGCGTGGGGCTCTGAGCTGCCCCAGCACGAGGACACATCCCTGCTCGGCCACATGCACCGAGCAGCCCCGCCATGACGCGGCAGGACAGACCGTGGCTGCTGGACGTAAGCACATGGATGCCGGGGGAGGGCAGGGGAGGTGGGAGCAGGTTAATGGTGACACGCAGGGACATGACAGTGGGAAGGCGGTGGCACGTGGGAGGGGGAAGCCAGGGACATGCACAGAGAATAAGACTTTACCTTCGTCGGCGTCTGCATTGCAAAAGGGCAGCATGCACCATGCAAACAGAGACAGGGGTTAGAAACAACGGCACGCAACAGCACGGACACATGGCATGGGGATGCCCTCCTGCCGAAACACGCCACGTGCAGGCACCGCCACGCTACGCACGCGCCAAGCCCGGCCTCCCCCCGGGCATCGCTGTAGTGAGATGCTGTGACCCAGCATGGGGGCCCTTCCCCTGCGAGCCCCAGCTGCACCGTGGGCACTGGTGGGGAGCAGCTCAGCTCTGGCCCGGAGCGTGGGGAGCCGCTGTCGGATCCAGCCCGGTACAAGTGTCAAGGGGCCAAGGAAATGGGGGCTGGTGCGGCTGAGCTGGCTCTGAGCATCCCCAGTGTCCACGAGATGCAGGGGAGGCTCCAGGAGCAGCACAGAACTGGGGCTGGGATGCTCCCCCCGAGCAGGATCTGGGGTTCCCCCCCAGCAGGCCCCCATGAAGAGGCTCCTGAGCTGCCCAAGCATCCTGCTGCGGTGGCTGCAGCGCGGGGCCCTGCTGCCCTCTAGTGCCGTGAAGCACCCCCTGGGCCAGCACTGCACCCCGCTGCGCCCCTGAGACCCCTCCAGTCTCTCCCTCCCCATCCCCGACTCAGCTTTTCCCCCGGTGCTGCAAATTCCCTCGGTGCAGCCACCAGCTCCAGGTGCCCATTTTGGGTGTGCCATGCCCAGGCCCTCCCGCCAGCGTGCAGCACCACGGGGCCTTCCAGCACCGTGGGGGGAAGGTGAAGCCCCAGGGGGAGAAGAGCAGCCCCACGAAGCTGAATTCACCGCCCCCAGGGACGGAGAGTGAAGCTGGTGCCCGTCAGAGCAAGCCCTGCAGCCCACGGTGAGCTCTGGATGCCGGGGCAGCCCTGCCCCACACCACCAATGGTGCCAAGAGGACCGGGTGGGGGAGTCCTGATGGGCAGCAGGCAAATTTGGGGCTGCCAGGACCCAGCTGGGGGTCAGGGTTGGTCCCGGCACACCAGCAGCATCCCAAGCCCCCATTTCAGCCCCAAAACCAGCACCGCGCGGCACCACCCGGAGCAGAGCCCCCCGTGGCTCTGATTACCTGCCCCACACCACCAATGGTGCCAAGAGGACCGGGTGGGGGAGTCCTGATGGGCAGCAGGCAAATTTGGGGCTGCCAGGACCCAGCTGGGGGTCAGGGTTGGTCCCGGCACACCAGCAGCATCCCAAGCCCCCATTTCAGCCCCAAAACCAGCACCGCGCGGCACCACCCGGAGCAGAGCCCCCCGTGGCTCTGATTACCGGCTCCGTCTCCCCGTGGCTCTGCGG
>NW_008795131.1:664115-664734 GCF_000699145.1 Aptenodytes forsteri
CGTCCGCCAGTGGCTCTGCGGGGAGGACAGGGGGGAGAGGTATTACACTGGGGATGAGGGACACACGCACCCCCTGACTCCCTCAGCCCCAGCCAGGTCCTCGGTCCCCCAACTTGGCAGGGGCCAGCCCAGGGTCTGGGGGTGTTCGATTCCCACCAGGCAGTGGGACCACCCCAACTGAGGGGCAAAGCCGGGTGCCCCAGAGCGCCCAGGGTGGCAGGGCACTGTCCCTCAGCTGCCACAGCCCCAAACACGCCCCCCAGGGCTTGGCCACACCGGTGGGGCCATTTGCAAGGTGCTGAGGTGCTGGTGATCGCTCCGGGACCCCATGCAGCCACCAGCTCCGAGCCTCGGCTCGTTAATGCCTCCCAGCCCTGAGCAGCTCGTTACCTTTCGTGGCCCCAGCGGCCCCCAGATGATAAATGGCCCCCAGGACGAGCCAGAAGGCTTTCTGCTCATCGCCGGAGATGCCCATCACCTTCATGGCAGCCTGGAGCTTGTTGAACTGCTGGGTTGCCTTCTGCTTTTCTTCTGGCTGCGGAGAGCAACAGGAGCTATCGGTGTGGGAGCCCGGCTCTGCCTCCCCCTGCACCCGAATAGGCCAGGGAACTCCCCCTCC
>NW_008795131.1:665039-669906 GCF_000699145.1 Aptenodytes forsteri
CCCCAGCCCCCACCCCGGCCATCCTTGCTGCCTGCCCAGGGTCCATGTGGAGACGTGAGGGTCTCCCGCCCACCGCAGGGCATCATATGAATGCAAACATCATCCAAGCAACCCGTGAGCATCTCCTCTCCCGGGGTGTCTGCTACTACAGGAGCACAAAGCGGCTCTCTTGAATTTTAAGGGCTCTGCTGTTATCACACCGGGGCGGTGTCTGGAAGAAAGACACCCTGATATCGGAGCTAACTCAGCAAGGACGGGGAGTTGATCTGATCTGTGCACGTCTGGCTGTGAACAAAGACGAGAGCAGGATGCCTGGCTGCTAAAGTGCTGCGAGCACAGCTGGGCAGCCGGTGGGGCCTGCGGCGGAGCTTGCGGGCTAGCACGCAGCCGGGCTGCCGGGATGAAACACCCCGGCGAGGATGAACCGGCTCCTGCACCAAGGGGAACCGCCCCGGTGAGGATGGACCGGCTCCCATGCCAGGGGGGGCCACCCTGGCCCCCTCACCTGTACGGAGGCGGATGCCACCTGCCCAGCCTGGTCGAAGTCCAGAGAGATGATCTGGGAGAAGCGGGTGGCGTTGCCGTTCATGCCGGTGCTGCTATTGCCAAAAGCCTCCAGGATGGTGTAGAGAGCCTGCCACTTCTCCGCTGCAGGAAGAGAAGCGGGGTGGTGGGGTGCAGGGGTTGTGCGGCAGGCGGCCAGAGCCGGCACTGCCGACTGGCCAAGTGCTGCTGCTCCTGTGCCGTGCTCCGCGCTGCGGCAGCCCTCGATAGCACGGTAAAGGGACCGGCGTGAGAAAGTGAAAGCGCGCCGTGTGGCGTGTGGCTGGCCGCTGCCGGGTGCGGGAGGCTGCGGAGGGCTGTGACCGCAAAGCAAGGGGCGTGCGCAGGTGGGACGGGGTCCCCACACCCCGCCGGGGACTCACCGGAGAAGACCTTGCCGGTGCTGCCGGCGACGGTGGTGAGGTACTGGACAAGGTGCTGGCAGTTGGTGGTTTTGCCGCTGCCACTGGCACCCAGCAGCACGACCGCCTGGTCCTGGCGGCTCATCAGCATGCTGCGGTAGGCAGCCTGGGCCACCGCGTAGATGTGCGGGGACGTGTCCTCCCTGCGGCACCCTTTGAACATGTGCATGACCTGGCGAGGGGGAGGGGAAGCGGGCGAGGGTCAGCACCCTGCCACCCCCACCGGCTCCCTCTGCACGGTGGCACGGCTCCCAGCTGCCGGTCCCCTCCGGTCCCCCCCCGGCAGCGGGGTCACCTTCTCAGAGTACATGGAGGGGGAGCTCAGCGGGTTGATGATGACCATGGTGGGGCCGGCGTAGGTGTGCAGGAGGTTGCCGCCGTAGCGCTGCCGCAGCGTGTGCAGCACGCTGGACTCGTTGAGGTAGAGGAGGCTGGCGAGGTCCTCCACACGGTCACAGGAAGGGGGGTTTGCCTGGCAGCGAGGTGGGGGGGGGCGTCAGGTGGGGAACGGGGGTCTGCCCCGCCGTCCCCCACCCTGCGGCCCTACCTTCTCCACATCGTCCTCCTCCACCTCCAGGATGGCTCCGTCGTGGTCCAGCTTCACCTTCACCTTGCCCTCGGGCAGGGGGCTACCTTCCTCCGGCCGCAGCTGGCTGCCTGCAAGGGGCACGGGGCGCTCAGTGGGGCCGTGCCGGCAGCCCCCTGGGGAGACTGCAGCCAGGCCGGGGGGGCTTGCTGTGCTGCGGGAAGGACGGGGCGCCCCATGTCCCGGAGGCGCCAGGCTGACCCCCGACTCACCCAAGGAGAAGCCATCCCTGTGTACCAGCCAAACCTTCTCAGTCTCATACCAGGCCTCCTCGGCTGCTATCTGCTCCTCCGTCTTGGCCTGTGGGACAGCGGGATGTGGGGTGGTCGCGGTCACCTGTCCCCCCCCCCCGTCTTGCCCCCTTCCCCACGTCCCTGGGGCTGGAGGGAGCAGGGCTGCCTGGCCACAGGGCCACGTGCCGGGCAGCCACGGCTACCCTCTGCAAGCCCCAAGCCCTCCCGGCACGTGTGCCCAGCTTGTCCCCTGCCCCTGGGGACCCCAGTGGGCTTGGGGCTGCAGAGACCACCAGGACCCTGCCACGGCTTGGGGCAGACATGAAGCCACAGTGGCCTGGGAGCACATTCACCACGGCCACCTTGGGCAAGCCTGGAGGGGTTGAGCTCCCAAACTGCAGCCCAGAGAGCGGGCACCCATGCCAGCCACGTGCCGGGATGCAGGGACACCAGGCATGCTGTGAGGACATGGGACATGCTGCAGGGAGACGGGGCAGGGACACGCTGTAGGGACACAGGACACGCTGCAGGGACATAATGGAGGGACACAGGACACAGGACACGGCACAGTGATGGCAGAATACCGCGGCATGGGAAGTGCCGGGCTGGCACAACCGCACAGCAGGGACGTCCCCGCCACGCAGGAGCAGGGCGAGCCCCAAAGCCAAACCTGAGCTGCAGCAGGGACGGGGCCAAAGGGGGCTGCCGGCGCATCATCCGCTTGACCCTGGCGAGGCCGAGAGACGGGAGGTGAAGGCGAGAAGGGTTAATCTCTGCCCCCACAGACAGCACGGAAAGCGGCGGGGGGAAGCGAGCGGGGGCAAAGTGCCACCATGCCAAACCCTGCGAGCACTCCCGGTACCACGGCCACCGCTGCGGCCAGCGGAGTGGCAGGTCCAGCACGGTGCTGGGGACACACGGAGCCAGGAAGGACATTGGCCATGAGGCCGTGCCGCCAAAGCCCCGGGGCTGGGGACCACTGTGCCGACCCGCTGTGAGCTCTGCCAGCACCGCGTGCCACGGCTGCTTCGGCACGAGCCGTGCATCCTGCCTATGCTGGGTGCTCTGCCCCTTTACATCCTGCTCTGCACCCCTGCCCGCCCCAGCTGTGCCACCTCCACCGAGAGCACCCTCCCAGGACGCCTGGCTCCCCAGCACAGCCCCACTGGAGAGAGGCACCCAGCCCCGGCCACCCCGGCACCCTCCGGCCCCGTGGACGACGCGGCAGCCCACGGAGCAGGGTGGGATGGGGAAAGCCTTACGCTCCAGCACGAGGCGCGGGCGCAGACGCCAGCCCAGCGGCAGACAGAGGATGGCGGGGGGTCGCCGGCAGAGGCAGAGGGCTCCTGAGGACGGGGGTACGGTACCTGGCTGGGTGCCGAGGCGGAGGTGGCGGGGTCCAGCTAACAGCAGCGAGGAAGGAGGAGAGAAAGGAGAAGAGAGGGGGTGAGAGGCAGAGAGCAGCAGCAGCACCATGATGTGCCACAGGGCCCCGGCACAACCACAGTCCCCATGGCACCACCTGGGCATCATCCCAGCCACCGGCAGTCATGCCACCAGTGGGGGCTGCTGGGCACTGCAGCTCCCCACGGTCAGACACGCTGGTCCGGGCAGTGATCCCCAAACCCACCGGCAGCCCCGGTCATCCATCCCCCGCTGCCGGTGCCACCTGGAGAGGGACCATGGGGCTGGTGGCCAGGCACAGGGGTACAATCACCCTGTGCGGAGCACACGGCACAGCCGGGGCAGCCGCACACTGCCCATGCCTCCCCGACCCCAGACGGGCGGCACGCGAGCGCCAACGCCCCTGGAATTACAGAAGCAGTGAAGATCCTCTCCAGCCGGCGCTGCGCCTCCTCCGACGGGCTCAGCTGGGACGCGGGGCCGGGGGCAGCCTGGAGGCAGAGCACTGTTAGCCCCGGGCCGGCCGGCCCGCAGCCCCCGCCGGCCCGGCACTCACGGTACGCAGGCGCCAGAGGGGCTATCGCAACGGCTTTCCCGGCCCTGCAGCCCGCCAGTGCTCGGGGGGGGGTACTGGGGCGAAGGCTGGCGCAGACCCGTGGGCGCTGAGGCTGGCACAGCTAGGGTACCAGCGGGTCCCCACTCCCACACACCTGCTGGGGGGGTGCCGGGGTGGTTTTCATGGGGGTCGGCCGCTTCTCGCCTGGCTGCAGCTTCTTCTCCGCACGAGCCAGGGGGGGAAGACAAGGGGCAGCGTGATGGGGCGGGCGCCGCGCCCACAACTGCCCCAAAAAGTGACCCCTGCCCAGCACTGCACACCCCAAAACCACTGTAAACCATGCGGGTGAGCTCACACCATGCCACGCCGGGGGGCAGAACCCCACCACTGTGTTAGAGCATCCCCCGCCATGTACACACCGGTACCTTGTGCCTCTCCAGGGCAGTGGGTTTCGGAGCGGATGCCTTTGCCGGCTCCGCTTTGCCTCCCGAAAGTTGCACCAGTGGCTCCGTCTTGGCTTCGGCACCCGGGGACAGGGACGGCTTCGCGTCCCCCCCAGACGGTTCGGGGGACTTCTCCTCCCGCCTGTCCCCTGGCCGGAGCCGTGGCCGGTGCTCTTTGGTTTTGCCCTTCGCCATGAGGGTTTTGAGCCCCGCCGAGATCTCATCCTTGGGCTCCGGCTTGGCGGGGGCTGCCGGCATGGCAGGGGGAGGCGGTGCGGTGGGGGGAGCTGGGACAGCGGGACGTCCCGTCTCCTCCTTCCTGGGGGGTGGCACCGGCTCGGGAGACTTGGCGTCTCGCCCCGGCTCCTTGGCACTGCCAGCGTCCTCCCCCGGCAGGACTTTGCGGACCACCTTGCGCACCACCCGGACCACCCTGCGACGAGACAGCCCCTGGCCGTCGTCCCCCTGTGCCTCGACGGCCGGGCCCTCCAGCCCATTCACGGCCACCCCGTTCAGCACCGGCTCCAGGCTCTTCCTTTGCCCAGGGGGTGGCTCGGGGCTCTTCGGGGGCTCAGGATTCAGGGGCTCAGGATTCAGGGGTGCGGACGCCACATCCTTTGGGCTCTCTGACTGCAGCCACAATGACACCGGTGTGAGTGGAGGGTCAGCGGGGGCGCTGC
>NW_008795131.1:669937-672649 GCF_000699145.1 Aptenodytes forsteri
CACCCGCTGCTTGGGACCTGGTGGTGCCCGGGGCTTCATGCCCTGCCATGGGAGCACAGCTCCCAGCCAGACCCCGGCACCAAGGGACACCGCACCCTGTCCCCTTCCCCAGCCAACCTACAGCCCCCCACCGGAGCCCCAAGGCCGCAACCGATGGTGACCTCCCCGGCCCCACGCACAGGGACGCATCGACCCTCAGGCTGCCAGTACGGGGGTAAAACTCAGTGGTCAAGGGCACCAGCAACCTCTCTGCAACACGGAGGGCAAGCTGCAAGATTTCCTCCGCCAACAGCTTTGGCGAGCAGCGCGGGAGCCGGCACTGTAACCGTGGGGTGGGCACTGACCCGACGGGGTGGGCAGGGCAGGGACAAGCCCCGGGGAGGTGGAGGGGGAGAGATCGCTGCGCACTGACAGCCGGGCATCCCTGCCGAAAACACCCGCCACCCTCCTCACACTGCCTTGGAGCGGCCACCGGTGCTCCCCAGGGACCAGGGCAGGTGTGGGGGGGAATGCTGAGCCCACGACCCCCCGTGATGTCCCCAAGCCCTGTCACAGGGTCTGTCCCCACCAAGGGCAAGCCCCATCCCCGACACAGCTCCACCCTGCCCATGCCCTGCAACACTTACAGCCCCATCCTCCTTCCCGGGTCTTTTCACAGCTAAGGATTTGTCCTCGTCCTTGACCTGAGGGTCAGACAAACAAGAGGAGTGCATTTCAGCCCGCTGCGGGGCCTCGCTGCCAGAAAAGCCACAGGGACCGGGAAAAGCTACTGGGACCATCCCTCCATGCCAGGGGTCAGGAGGCTGCTGCATGAAACAGCCCCCGCTGCAGCCCCAGGGACGTGGACGTGTGTCCTTCCAGGCTTCCCTGCAGCCGAAAAAGTGGGGGGGAAGCACGGAGATGCACCCCGGTTATGGCAAACCCCAAAGGCGGGAGAGGAAAGCGCTCTGCCCTCCTGGCCCAGGCCCCCTCCTCACGTGCAGCCAGTGAGCGAGCTGGTACATAGAGCCCCGTCGCCGCTCCCCATGGGGGCTCTGTGTTTCCGCACGTCACCCCGCTGGGCGTCACAGCATGTTTTAAGTGTCACCAGCTAATCTCTGCGGCAGCCGTACCGTGGGACGTGCCAGCTCCCTGCCAAGTGGGGCAACCAGGGGTCTCTAGGGGGTGGGCAGCCAAACCCTCCCCTGCCCTGGGCCGTGCCTCTGAGCTCCAAGGCTTGGCCGTGGCACCACAATGGCAGCGTGTGGTGCACCCCGCGGGCAACGCTCCCCGACTTGCCATCGCACAACCCCTGCAAGCACTCGGGGCTGGCCGGCGGCACCGAGGTGGCTCACACTGTGTTAGGGGCTGCACCAGCCACTCGCAAAGCGGTCGTTAGTGATGGCGTTAGTAATTGCATGCGTGGCCGCATCGGTGACCGCAGCCGTGCTGCGGTGGGGCATGGGGCAGCTCCCTGTTTGCTCAGCGCAGCCCCCGGCACAGCAGCACAGCGAGAGGCTGGGAGCACCGCTCCGAACGTGGTGCTGGCACCGGACAAACTGGGGGAGCTGGTCGGCAGCGCACGGCAGCGTGACCCGAATGCGGGGTGCGGGCAAACACGCGAGAGACTTCCCTTCTGCTCCCAGAATGCAAACCGGGATGAAAACGCCATGGCGATGTCTCATGGAGCCGCAGCCTTAGCTGAGGAGAGAGGGAGAGGTGAGACGGGCTGGGGCCGGCACGCGGGATGCTAAACCATGGCACGGTGTACGAGCACATGTCATTCCCTGCCGGCCCTGGGAGCCCAGGACCCTCGGGAATGGGAGTCTGAGCCCACCTGGCCCTGCTCGGCGTACGAACAGGCAGTGTCTATAGGAAGGGCTCTGGGGACAGGCAGGTGGCCAGGCTGAGACCCGACAAAACTCACTGTGCAAAAAAAGCCCCTTTAGTCAGGCCGCAGGACTGTGCCCCACTTTCCCCCCCTGGGCGGGCCAGCCTGCTGTGGTAAGCAAATGCCAGGGTGAGGGAAGGGATATTTTCTGCCCAGGGTGCCCTGCTTGCCCTGACAGCCGGGGTTTATTCTGAGCCTGACCCCGTGCCAGCGGCCGGGCAGCCCCAGCAGGACCCACGGCCCTGGCTGCCGCCGTGCTCCGAAACCCAGAGGGGTCGCACCCAGGGCCAGCAGGGAGAACTCCCCCTCCCAGGGCTGGGCATGGCGCAGAGGAGCACCTGGCCACCGAACCAATCCGCCCATCGGGGGGCAAGTTGCCCCGTCCCGGAGGGGTCCCCTGTGTCGTCCGTCTGTCCCCACCCCCCATCACCATAGCATGAAATGCTGGCATCCAGAGGACGGGCTGGGCACAGGGGTCCGGAGACAAACTTGCCCGTGGGGTCAGAGCCCCCAAACCCTCTGCCCATGGTGCTCCCACCTCCACGCAGCCTCACAGCGCCCCAAAGGTCCCCAGAGAGCACCAGCGTCGGGGCAGAGGGTCGGGGTCCTTGGGGAGCTGCAAAAAACAGCCCCCAGCCACCAAAGCGCCCCAGGGGTGGGTGCAGCCTCGCAGTCCCCGACCCCAATGCCAGAACTGGCCCCCACGTGCCCCCCTCGTGCTCCCCCATGCTGTGCCGGTCACGCTGGGAGTCCCCACCTTACCGCAGGGTTGGGGTGAGCCGGGAGCGGGGTTTCTGCCGGGGCGAGCGCGGCGCAGCACGGAGGGAGAGGCGGGGAGGGGG
>NW_008795131.1:672753-673347 GCF_000699145.1 Aptenodytes forsteri
CCGGAGGAAGTGATGTGGGCTCGCGGCAGCCCGGCGCCGCGGGAGGAACTGCCTGGCCTCCGTCCCACTGCCCGCCCCGGGGGGAGCAGGGAAAGACGCCCTGGGCCAAGCTCAGTTGCGGGGCTGGGGGGAGCCAGGGAGGGTCCTGTGCCACGAGGGACGGGGTTGCACGCTCCTGCACCCCGGGGTCCCGCGGCGGGGTGCCTGGTGTCGGAGCGAGGTGCCCAGCGTTGTAGCGGGGTGTCCTGCATCATGCCAGGCGGTGCAGCCCCAACACTGCTTGCTCCTCCCTTTGCTTTCCCATGAACACAACAGCCCCCCAAAATGCTCCTGGGGACGGACAGCCCCCCGCCTCAAGGCAAGGGCCAGCACCAAGGAAGTGTGCCGGCCCAGCAGCCCCCCGACATGAAATGGTAGCCCACAGTAAAGCCACTTTCACGGAAAAGCTGCCTCTGGAGGTCCAAGGTCTCCCTGGAAACAGCGGGAGCGGGGCGGCGGGTGAGGGGCTGGGGGCCTCCCCGCGCGGGGCCTGCTGGGAGGAGGACAGCGGCAGGGAGCCAGGCGCGCCGGCGGCGGGGATGAGAGGCGGGGACC
>NW_008795131.1:673395-680021 GCF_000699145.1 Aptenodytes forsteri
CGCGCTGGGGATGCAGATGTGCCCCAAGCCAAAAACCACGCCCGGAGGGAGCAGGGGGTCCTGGCCTGACCGGGAGGGCTGTGCCGATGGCGGGCTGGAAATCCCCATGCTGGGGATGCCAGCACCAGGCCACGTCCCTCCCAGCCCACGTTAAGGCCAGGTTTTGCAGCACTGCCCCGGGGCTAGCACCGCACAGCAGCCCCGGCTCCTCTCCGCACTGGGCACATGCCAGGGAGAGGCCACGGCAAACACCCTTGGCAGGGCTGGCATGACGCGGTGGAGGTGCCCGCGGTGTCCCCAGGTAGCACTGGCAGCAGCCACTGGGTTATTTGCAAAAAGTCAAAGTCACATCCCCTGACAGCAGGAACAAGAGGCTTTGGTAAGGGCACCGGCCCAGCCCTGGCATGCAGAGCCACCGCAGCCCCCTCCACAGCGAGCTAAACCCGCACAGACCCGGGCGATGCAATGTGGGCCTGCCTTCCCGGGAGGTCCTGAGCATCCACAAGGCAGGGCACAGAGCCACCCACCAGGGAGGAGCCCGGCTCCCACGGGCCATCTCCACCGGCACCCCCAGCCCGGCCGTGCAGCCACTGCAGTGTTTCTGCCCAGCCAGCAGATTCCTCTCGTTCCTCCACCGGGAACTTCAGTGGAGATGTACCAACCCCACACACGAGCCTGCCAGACACACCCCCCCTCCCCAGGGCCTCTCGGGGACCCCCACGCCGGGGACGCCCCGGCAGCACCATCCCTACGGTGAGGGCAGAGGAAGAGCCAACCCAAGAGTTTCCCCTGGAAGCAGCGTGGACAAAAGGAGAAAGCGTCTCCAGCACGATGGGAGTCCCGCAGCCCCCACCCCACATCCCCCCACGGAGTCCCCCGGTGGGACACGGGGCACGGCAAAGAGGTGGCACCCAGCCACGCTGGGGCCCGGTGGTCTTGCACCCTGGGGACAGCAACCTCCAAGGACCAGGGCGGCCATGGCCGGCAGGCGAGCATGGCATGCAGGGTCTGCCGGCACGGCTGCCGAATGCCTGTGGTCCTGCCGAAGCGCTGGAGTGGTCGGCAGCGTTTCTGGAATATTTCTGCCCAGCCGGCGCACGCCTGGGCCCTGCCAGAGGAATTTCACTGGTAAATAAATAAATACAAGCGCAGAGCTGAGCCAGCCCGTCCACCCCGTGCCGGGAGCAACGCTGGGACACGGGGGGGTGGTTTCATCCGGTCCCCGATGCCCGGCCACACCGTGCTGCTGGCCAGCCCCTGTGCACCCCACAGTACTGAAAGCCCCCCCCAGACACGGCGGGTGCTGCCCCTGCCCGGCTGCAGTGTGGGTCTGTGGGGACGAGGGTGGCTCAGCGTGGCCCCTGCCGAGGGGGTTAAACCCCCTGCAGTACAGAGGGAGCCCAGCACTGTCCCTGCTCCAGCCGGGGAGGGGCTTCCAGAGCAACAGCCCAAAATATGTCTATAATTTCCTGTTTCAAAAAGGATCATTTTTATTTAAATTAGGACCAGAAACATTCCAGGGAGCTTAGCAGGGCCTGGGGGAGAGCCGGGCCTCCCTGCGCGCCGGCACCTTGCACAGCCCTGCCGGGTGGGGGACCCCCGACCGCACCCTGCACCGCAGGCTCTGCTCCCCAGCACAGGCAAAGCCATGGCGCATCCCCCGGTGCACCCTTGCACCACGCAGGAGGGGGACAGCATCCTGCGCTGGGGGTGCCCGTGCTGCGGTGGCACCTGAAGATGCCACGGACACGATCGCTGCCACCCCTCTGACCAGTTTCCTCCAGCTGATGCCATCTAACTGCGCCAGGACCCGGCACGAGGCCATACGCTGCAGCCTCTCCCCCGCAGCCCCAAGGGCACCGGCATCTCCTTTTCCCCCCTTCCCAGCCCGCAGCACCGCTCTCTTGGCGGGCACAAGCACCTTGCCAACCCCCGCACGCTGGCACTGAACGTGCACCTGCTCCCATGCCAGTGCGCTGCAGCAAGGGCGGCAGCCGTGCCCCCCAGCCCCGCGGGTTTATCCGGCCAGGGGTTATCCCAGCGGCACAGCCGGCATTGCCCGGTGACGCCTGCCGGACTCTGGGGAGGAGCTGCCGGAAAGCCAGAGCTCCAGCTCGACACAGACTCCACCCCGCAGCGCCGGCGCCTGCTCAGGGAGCACATGGAGCCCCATGGCCACCGCCACAGCATCCCTGCACCACAGCCACCCTTGCTTCATCCCGGCCACCGCCCCACAGGGACAGGGCCCCACCACACTCGGCACGGCTCTCCCGGGCACAGGCGACCTGCTCCACAGGCACAAGTACCCTCCTCTCCCTAAGGAAGGCTTAAAAATACACTAAACAAGCTCGGTTATAAGCTAATCCAACGCCGTGCTGCCGCACCCCCCTGCGACCTTGAGGGGGGGTCCAACCCTGCAGGCTGGTGGCGTGTGGAGGCCGCGGCGGGGACGCCGGCCGGGCGGGACGCTGGTTAGCCTGCGGCAGGGTCAGCGGAGCCGGGTGGCTCACGCGGGAGATGTGGGTCACCCAGCCATTAAGTTTCTATTTATACAGCACCAGCCGCGCACGCAGGGCTGCGCATGCTGTCGGCAGCTCCTGGACCCCGGCACACCGCGCTGCCCTCCCTGGTCCCCGGGGAGGGATCCCAACGTGGGGAGGCTGATGTGGGCAGCGGGGCAGGCAGCAGGGCAGGCAGCACCCCTCCTGCAAAGCAGCATTAGGGATTTCCTGGCAGTGAGGAGCAAAGCTCCCTTCCCTGCCGGACCATGCTGCCTCGGTGACCGGACAGGGACAGACTTCCCCCAGGTGACACAGAGCTGGGCTCTCCCGGAGCCCCTCTGGCAGGAGGAAGACCAAACCCAGCAGCACACTGAGCATTTTGAGGGAAAAACCCACTGCTGCCGGTTCACAAGCCCTGATGCAAACGCTCCCTTGCAGCCCCTCTGCTGCCCCGGGGCACGGGCAGGCATCGTCCCTGCATCCCAGCCACAGTCTCCCGCTCCTCTTCGTGCATCGCTTCTGGCCGGAGCAGCCCCAGCACCCGCCGGTTCCCACGGCCCCTGCCAACCCAGACACCCGCCACGAGGACACTCGCGGCCAGCAGAAACCCAGGGCACAGGCCCCGCGGCGGGGACGGCGTTACTTACATCCCAGGCAGCGCGGCGCGTCCCCTGGCCGCCCCGCAGCCAGCAGCGGCTCAGCTCGCTCAGCTCCAGGATGGGCTGCACCTTCAGCTGCACCATCTCCCCCGACTGCCGGATCATCTCCACGATCTCATCCCGGGATTTGTTCTCCACGTTTCGCCCATTGATCTCCACCAGCCGGTCACCCGGCACCAACCCCAATGCCAAGTCTTTGGAGCCGGCCCCGGGTTCGGCGAAGTGCACAACGCGCCGGTACACCTGCCCGTCGGGCGCCCGGTCCAGCATGGTGGTGCGGCGTAGGGAGAAGCCAAAATCGCCGGTGTTGCGCCTCTGCAGCTCCAGCTGCCGTGGGGTGGGGGGCTGCGGGGGCACCAAGGCGGGCAGCCGCAGCTCGGCAGGGAACCTCTTGCTGACGAGCTCCGGCACCCTGGCACGCAGGGAGGCGGTGGGAGGGGTGCAGGGGTGTCCCGGGGGGACCCCTTGCTTGGCAAGCTGGGTCTCCAGTGTGCGCACCTCCACCTGTGGGGAGGGGGCCGCCGAGTGCTCGGAGGGGGTAGACGTCTCTGAGGTGCTCTCGTCCCGGCTCTTCTGGGAGAAGGAGAAGCGTTTGACGATCATCTGGGAGTTCTGCTTGGCCAATGAGCCGAACTTGGCCGCCCGCTGCAGCACTGAGCCCTTGAAGTTGGCATCGTCCACCTTGAGATCGTCGCTGGAGCTGGCTGTGCTCAGGTGGCCTGAGTCCAAGATGACGCTGCCCCGGTTGCTGTCGGAGTCAATGTCCGTGAGATGCAGGTCGGAGCCACTGGCCACCTTGATGGGGATGGGGTTGGAGATCTCCAGGCGGGTCTTGGAGTCCCGCTTGGAGGCACGGTTGAGGTTGAAGAAGCCCCGGCGCATGCTCATCTCCTCCAGGCTCTTGAGCTCAGCTGCCGACATCCGCTCCTTCTTCTCCTTCTTTTCCTTCTTCTCCTTTCGGGCCCCATCCTTCTCTTTGTCCTTCTTCATCAGGTTGAACATGGTGGAGGGGGGCTTGGGGCGCGCCCGCCCCCACGGCAGGGCGCTGGGTCGGGGCGCTGGTCACGGCACGGCCACCTGCCTGAGGAAGGACAGATGGGCAAGGGTGCCATCAGACAGCGGTACAGCCAACACCCACCCCGCCGCCCCTCACTCCACCCTATGGGTCACCCCCAGCCCCAAGCCATGTCCCAGCGTCCCCACCCTCCTTGGGGACAGCAGCACCATGGGGCTCTGAGACTGCCCCGGTTATTGTGTCCTTGTCCTGGCTGGGCACCAAGCCTCAGGGATGCAGCAAGGGCGGCCCTGCACCCCCAGGGATGCCCTGAAAGAAGCCCAGCAGCCTGGCACCCCCGTGCATCCCCATGCCAGCACTGGGGCTCACTGCAGCCAAGACCCCCAGCATCTCCCGCAGCTCGGGAGCCGTTTCGGAGCAGCACAGGCAGGGGAGGAAGGCATCCCAGTTGCATTTTCAGCGGTTACCACTGGCACGGATGCTCCCTGGGCATAACCACCCATCCCTGCTGGCTGCGGCACCACAGGTGTCCTGCCCGCCGGTTCAAAAGCCCCTTGTCAAAGAAACAGAGGCCTCTGCCGCTTGTCCCAGCCCCAGCCACCGCAAAGTCGCGGTGGACAGCCACGGGCAGTGTCCCCACCGGGGAGGGAGCTGGAAACCTGGCCCTAAGTGAAGGCTGCTCTGATAAACAGGAACCTGTAAAATCACATCCCTCCCAAACACTGATAAGTATCTAATTTTAGCCGGGGCAACGCAGAAACTCATGACGTCGCCGGTGACCTCCAGGAACAGTCACTCTTTCATTCGGGCATCCCACGCAGGGGGGGAGCACCCAGCCAGTGGCAAAACCATGGCCAGGCAGAAACTCTGCTCCCCCCCCCACCCCGGAAAACCTCACGTGCACCCAGAGCCCAGGGGCACCCACAGCCTCGCCCTGCATCGGGCTGCTATGGGACCTGTCTGCCCCCGGGGCAACTGGTGCCCCCCAGCCCCTCCCCGACCTCCATCGAGCGCTTGGGCTTCGGGTAAACAACCCCAAACTGGAGCAGCCGGCTGGCAGCACCGCACGGGACAGGCTGACAGCTATATATAACGGGGCAGGAAGCCGCACAGGAACTTAACCTCAGCACAAAGGACAACAGGAAAACTCCCGGTGTTCGAAGCATCTGCTTTAGAGCTCTCCGATGGGCGCGGGGATGAGGTTTGGGCAACCCGTGGGGACGGGCAACGCTGACCACGCTGGCAGTGTGGGCTCTGTGGGCACCCTGGGATGCATGGATGCCGTGCCGTGCCAAGCTGCACCTTGGCTCCAGCACAGAATCGGTGCTGCATCACCACCCCAGCCTGGGCCACCTCCCTATGGGGGTACGTGGTCCCCACTGCCCCCGAACACACCCAGGACACGGGGAACCCTTGCCAAGGCCTCTCCTTGGCAAAGCCACACGGGTTCAGGGGATGGCAGGGGAGTGCCCAAACCCTGCTGCCCCTCAGGGCCGGGCCGGGAGCACACGTGCCCAGGAGAGGCCCGGCCGCAGGGCAGGTGAGGGCAGGGCTCTGCAAGCTGCGGCACCGTGCTGGCCCCGGGGCACGCGATACAGCCGAGGCGGCGAGGGGAAGCAGTTGGAGGGACAAGGTCAGGCATGCAGCGCAGCCGGGCGGCTGCGTTTGCCAGCTCCAAGCCTCCTGCCCACGGCCAGAGGGGCTGCCATGGCTCTGCCCACACCGCTCAGCCCCGGGGCTCTGCCTGTTCTGCCTTCCCCTGCAGCACCCGGGGCTTTGCTTACACCTGGGCTGGGCAGGACCCCAAAACGCGTGAAAACAAGCCAGCTCCTTTCTCCTCTCCCAGAAATGCCGGCTGCGGGGTGACTGCTGAGCTGAGCCCAGGGACGGTGCAGCTCCTTCCCCTGACTCGCAGCAGGTGCTGCCGGCAAAGGGCCCCGTGGCCGCGCCACTGCAGGGGCTGCTCTCCGCCGGCTCCTCCACGGTGGTGCCGGGGCCTCAGCACAGACAATGGCAGGGAGGGAACCACCTGCGCCCGTCCCCCCACCATGACACGTGCCACTGGGACCTGCAGCTGCCTGGGCATCCCCGAAGCAGTGCTGCCAGGGGGATGCAGAAAGGACTACACTCCCGGGAGCAGCTTGAGCTCGCCCCATGGCAGGGAGGGGGCTGCCGGGACCCCTTCCCGGGTCCGAGGGGGGGACCCTCGGGAGCAGAGCCACTCGCCAGGCAGGTGCTGGTTAGAGCCGAGGCGCTTGGGAGGCAGGCAGCCGGTGCGCTCTTTGTCCTCGGTGGTTTCTCTCTCCCGCACACACGCTCCCTCCCAGCCTTTGTACGCTCAACAAAAAGGGGGAACAAGCGTTAGCATCTGCATCTCTAATCAGGCAGCGCTGGCAGCCAGCAGCCCGGCCACATGTGCCCCACACAAGGCCACCGCCGGCAGCCGACGGG
>NW_008795131.1:680097-681684 GCF_000699145.1 Aptenodytes forsteri
ACCACCCCCCCCACTTGTCCCCACCACAAGGCCCCCGCCGGCAGCAGACGGGCAGGGGGGACGGGAGCTTCGTGGGCTGGGGTGAAGACCCCAGCATCCCCCCTGCACCAGCGTCCCCAGCCCGTGTGAGATGCTGTTGCGGTTTGCTCCCTTTTCCCTGAGGAGGCTTGCACCAGCGGCACACACACACACACACACCGGGGATGCCGGATGGGTGCAGCCCCACGCCGCGAGCAGGAGGCAGCTGCTGAGCGTCTCCTTGCTCCTGAATCAGACCCAACGTGCCTTCCCTGACTCAGCCCGGGCTCGCTCTGGGATTACCGATTGCCAGGCGTGCTCGGGGCAGCAGCGTGCATGAGCCATGACAGGGGAGGGAGTGGCGCCCGCGGGCGCCGGCTGTGCCCAGGGATCGCACGCAAGGACGCTGCTGTGACACCTGGGCTGGCAGGGGACAGCAGATGTCACGCTGGAAGGGCCGGGTGGCAGAAAGGGAGACCCAGCTCAAGGCTCCCAAACCCAAAAACCCTCCCTGAGCCCCCCAAGCAGGAGTGAGGGGAATGCAACTTCTCCCTTGTCCCCCCACCACGGCCATGAGCCCCCGTGTCCCTGCCAGGGTGCTGGGGAGTTTCAGGCAGGGAGGAAGGCGTTCACTGAAACTCCGGGCCACTCCTTCCCTCCCCGAGACGCAATCTCGTCCGACACGCTCCCCACGCAGGGACCTGCAGTGCAAGTTTCCTGGTCGCCTGCCCTCCCCGCTCTGCTCCCCGCCGCGATGCCGGTGGTAGGGCTGTGCTCACCCACCGCTTCAGCACAGGAGCTGGCGGCTGTCGCCTCCTTGGGCACACCATGTTGGGACACCCCACGCCCCGGCTGTGCCCGGCCAGGCAGGGACGATGCTGCCAGCAGTGATGCCGAGCGGCCAGCCCAGCTCCCCCACAGGGCAAAGGGGGCTGACCTGTGTGACGGCTCCTCGCTTCCTTGCCGGACACAAATTTTCCACAGAACAAGGAAATTTAGGGGGTTTCCAAATCCCTCTGCACTGCCTGCCCTTACGGACAATGCTGGGATGCGTCAGGAGGAAAACAATCCTGGATTTACCCGAGTCACAGCTGGGATGTGCCGCCAGGCTGTCTCCAAAGCGGAATTTCGGGTCCTCCTTCCACGGGAACCCCGTGTCCAGCAGCAAAAGGGACCCAGCCTGGCTTTGAAGCATCACTCCGGGCTGGCGGCGGAGGCCAGGAGGGTGCATGGGGTGCGTGCATGGGGTGCAGGCACCCACCTCGCTCCAAAGCTGGGCAATAAAACAGCCCGAGAGTCCTTACAAAACAGAGGTGGCGGGGCGGCGATTGCTGCCAGGCTCTGCTGGGTGGGAGTGAAAGCGGGAGATGGTTTAGCAACCAGCTGGGGGGAGGACAGGCGGGTCACAGCCCTGTCGCCATCAGGCACTTGCTTCCCCCACCGCCTGTTTCTGGCCCCAAATTTGCAGCCTGACCCCCGGCACGGCCCAGCCCACGGCAAAGGTGAAGGGCTGAGCCACGGCTCGTCAGCGGGCAAAGTTCAGGGCTGGCGCAGGCGCTGTGGGAAAGC
>NW_008795131.1:682059-682420 GCF_000699145.1 Aptenodytes forsteri
GGTGGGCCGGCGCAGGCGCTGTGTGGGAACGCGGCTCCCGACGAGGGACGGGGCGGTGGGAGCTGCCGAGTGGGAGTCCCCCAGTGCCGGGGTGCCAGGGCCAGCCCGGGGTGCAGGAACACTGTCTGCCGCGTGCCCTTGCACACCCGCCATGGGCCCACACTTTTCTGTAATTGCCCTAAGTTTAGCTCTGGCGCTCGTTGACCAGATGATTTGCATCTCACAGGCCGGCTGGAAACCACACTATTTCTGGACGCGCGTCCCAGCCCTCACCCGCCGCTCTATATATTCCTCCCCAGGCAAATTAACGTGCAGGCAGGCGCCGTGGTGGCCGCAGGCCTCACGAACCCCCGCCGCTCCC
>NW_008795131.1:682458-682794 GCF_000699145.1 Aptenodytes forsteri
AGGCCCCCCACCCCCCCCTTGTGTCACCCCAAAAAGGGACCCAGGTGCCAGTGCCGCTGACCCCGGCGGCGAGATGCGGTTAGGTGAGCCGGGCTAATGGCTTCGGATGCAATTCCCCAGTGGTGCGGGAAAGGCCCAGGCCAGCAGCTTCTCCCTGGAAGCGGGGCCGGCCCCAAGGAGCCCTGCTGTGGATGCTGGGGCACCCAATATGGGGCACCCTGCAGGGACAGGCTGGCTGTTCCCCCCGGCGGAGGGTGCATGCCCACCCTGGGGGCACAGCTGCCCCCACAGCTGCCCCCAGCGGGGTGCACACACCTCCAGCACCCCACAGCGCGT
>NW_008795131.1:683608-684929 GCF_000699145.1 Aptenodytes forsteri
GGTGCGCACACGGGACCGGTGCACGGGCTGTGACACACCCCCGGCGCACAGACAGCCGGGGTGCGCCCTGCAACGCACGTGCCCGCTCTTAAACGGGGGTGTGCACGCATACGCACCCCGCAGCACACGCTGGAACACACGCGCACCCACTTTTGCACAGCCGGTGTACACGCACGCGGTGTGCTCACGCCCCCGGTAAGCACACAGCAACGCAGAGTCCCTCTGGCGCACCCCTGCAACCCACACGCACCAGTCCTCACCCTGGAATACAACGCACGCGCTGGAAAACGCACTCGCATGCCGTGCACTCGCACTGGTGCACACGCAGCCCCGTGCATCGCACCAGTGCGCACACACGCTCCTGGGGTTCCCCTTTTCAGAAGGATCCAATCAGGAGCAGTGCCTGATCCGGCACAGGGATCAGGCAGCCGGAGCAGGGTGGCCAGTCCCCGCAGGCGGCTGCATGGGCCGAGCCTGGGGAATACAAAGCAGGACGTGGCGGAGCCGCCTGCAGAGCCATTTTGCGGCTGGTGCTTCTCCCCACATCGGCCTGTCCCCAGGGAGGGCTGTGAGCCTGCAGAAACCAGACCGTTCAGGATGGTGCCTGGCTGCCTTGGCCAGGAGACGGCATGTGATTAACGACGAGCATCTCTCAGCGAGCCCGGCAGCGAGAGCTGCAAAGCCTTTGTTACGCCCCTTCCACTCGTGTCCAGCTTTAGGACATCGCATCGGGGTTGGTCAGATACGGCTAAAATCCTGTGGGGCCCCCCCTGGCCGCACACAGCGTGAAGGCTGGTGGCGGCTGCCCTAGGACAGATGGTTTCAGGACAAGCTCCGCAGTCTCTGTGCTGGGACAACCTCCCTTGCCATCGGACATGGGAGCAGCTGGGCCACCTCTGGGCCCTTCGCAGTACGTGTGTGGCCCAGCAGCCTGGGGAAGCTGGAGCGGGGCTTGGGGAACAGGAACCCCAGAGACAGGCATCCACAAGCTCTTTCCAAAAGCACTTTTCAGGGTGTGCTTCGTCTCTGCTGGAAAGCTCAGGATGGACAGAGGGACCTACGGGGACAGGGGTCTGCCCCCAGCACCATCCCTGCCACCTCCCACAGCTCCTGCCCTGCCCCGGGGCACCCCAAAGCACTCACTCCAAAACCCTGCCACCGTCCATCAGAGGCTGAGCCAGGCTGAGCCGCGTGGTCCCGGCTCTCGTGCGATTGGGCTGTGAGCGTGACGGGGCGAGGGGGACTTGGGTCTTCCCGGCGGTCGCAGCCTCACCGCCCTGCCTTGCTGCATGGCAGTGCCGGGCTGTGCACTAGCTGGAGG
>NW_008795131.1:685391-686792 GCF_000699145.1 Aptenodytes forsteri
GGGGACGTGGGTCTTCCCGGCGGCCGCAGCCTCTCACCGCCCTCTTGCTGCATGGCAGTGCCGGGCTGTGCGCTAGCTGGAGGCTGGGCCTTGCCATGCACGGGGGAAAGGCCCCCGCCGTCCGGCCCTCAGCACGGAGCATCTCTGTAGCAGCGAGCATCACCCCCACAAGCACTGAGAATCGCACCGGGTTCACCCCCCCTCTCAGGACACGCTTGTCCTGGTGTCACAAGCCCCTGTTTCCTCGCAGCGGTAAGGCCGGGTGTGATTTCCAGCCCACAACATGTGCCCAGGACACGGCCCCGCTGCAGCAGCAGAGCAGCACGCATCTGCGGGAGCACGGCGAGAGCAAGCTGGCAGCCGTGCAAGAGGCCCCATGCTGCGCCCTGGGCTGAGGGACCCAGCGGTGGAGGAGATGGAGCCCTAGCAGCAGCAGAGGACGGCGGCAGTGAGCATAACCGCCTGCTTTTGTCACATTTTCCTTTGTCCCAGGCACGTGGTGCCCAGTGCGGGGAGCTGCAGCCGTCCGGAGAGCAGTGACGGGGACGAGTGAGCTGGAGGGAAGGCAGAGCCCCAGCTCAGCTGCCAGGAGGGTTTTCCAGCTGCGGTGGCAAGGGGACACATCGTGTGACTGTACTTCTGCCCTGCCTCCCCGGCACAGGCGGGGGGACAGCCGGGGTATGCGGCAGCTCCTACTTCCTTATCACGCCGGGCAGGCGGCAGCAGGGCTGATGCTGGTTGGAACAGCCGAGCTGTGGGACAGCACGGGGGCCCCAGTGGCTCACACAGCCCTGCCACCAGCAGGGCCAGCCTCCTGCCACCTCCCCAGGGCTAAACACCTCTGTGCTTCCCAGCAAGGCAGCCGGGTGCCCATGCCCGCAAGATCCTGTCCGGCCTCGCCAGCCCTTCTCCCCCGGGCCAGGCTGCCCTGAGCAGCTCTCCCCCGGCATGGAGCTGCACAGGGGTTTCACAGGCACCAGCAAACCCCATGCCCAAGGAAAGTCTCCATGTTGGGAGAAGCAGGACAGAGCTCCGGTGCCAGCGGCATTTCGCGGTGCCCCCGGCAGATGCAGATGGCTGGCCAGAGCAGCAAGAGCCCCGAGCCAGGCTGGGAGGGGAAGCATCTGTTTCGCAGCACCGCAGGGTTTCCTAAATAGGTCACTGCTTTTTTATAGTCTCTGGGATCTAGAAAAACCAGTTGTTCCGGACAACCTGTGGACCCACCAGCATTGTCGCAGTGGTGGCTCCCGAGGCGCTCACTGATGTCCCTCCAGGTCCTTGTCGGGAGGACCTGCCCTGCCAGCAGAGCTCAGTGTGAGCTGGGAGAGCGGCTGGGGAGCCCACTGCACCCTGAGCCGTACCCTGGGGTCCCTGCTCTCTGCCAAGGGTAACCTGTCCCCG
>NW_008795131.1:687008-687771 GCF_000699145.1 Aptenodytes forsteri
GGGTTCCCTGCACTCTGACAAGGGTAACCTGTCCCCGACCGTACCCGACGCAAGGTGTGCAGGGGGGGCTTTCCCCCCACCCTGCTCCTGGCCTGGGGTGGCTGCCGGCTCTGGGCTTTGCCCTGGGACCGTTTGCAGCCAGAGCCAGCGTTTTCCCTTCACGAGGGGAGCCGGGTGCCCGTGTGGGGTGTAGAGGGGTGTGTGGCGCCGTACACCCCTTACACACGCCGTACAACCGCATGCGCCGGCTGCGGCACGGCCTGCTCGGGGTGAGCTCTCCCTCTAGTGGCACCAGGCTCCTGGCAAAGCCTCCACACCGCAGGGGGCGGCCGAAGCCATGGCCAGGGCATGCCTGAGCGTCTGGAGGGAGCCGGGGGATGAGCTCCAGCCTGGCCTCCCCCTCGCAGCCAGGGGATGGCTGGGCTGAGGGGGGGTGCATATGGCGGAGTGCACAGGGAGGGTGCCCGGCGGCTTTGCAGGAGTGTTCCCACCAGCAGCCCACGTTTTGGCAGCCCTGCAGAGGGCAGGTGGCCCTGCTCCTCCCTTTCCCTGATCCCACATTTGCCGGGACGTGGCGGTACGGTCAGCCAGCGTGCCCCGGCAGCTGGTATCAGGCCTCAGCTCTGCTTCCCAGTGATCCCCCCGGCTTCGCCAACCCCGTCCCCATCCCTGTCCCCCCCCGTAGCGCCCAGGCCCAGTGCAGCGCATGGCAGCAGCCGGCGAGGGGAAAGATCCCCCCCGAGCCCCAGCTTCCCCCACCATG
>NW_008795131.1:687932-688197 GCF_000699145.1 Aptenodytes forsteri
AGTGTCAGCAGCCATGCGCTGAGGCAGCAGCCCGCGCCACCATGCTCGCCTCGTGACCCCCAAGGGCCCAGGCCTGCCCCCACCATGGCACCCCGGGGCCTGCAGCGCCCGCCCTGCCGGGGCCCTGAGGGAGCTGTGCCGCAGGGAAGGGGGAGCAGGACCTGGTTGCCATGGTTACCGCGAGGCCCGAGGCCTGGGGGTGCCTCGTTGCCATGGTTACCGCAGGCCTGAGGCGTCCCAGGCCCATGGCGGCTCCCCACGGGCC
>NW_008795131.1:688770-696017 GCF_000699145.1 Aptenodytes forsteri
CAGCCGCCCCGATTATTTTTCTTTTTTTATTATAAATTTTTTTTTTCTTTTTCCCTAAGAATGTGGCTCAGACCATGGGGATGAGCAGCTGAAATCTCCCGGGATCAGCGGGACAATGCCAGAGCAAGCATTGTGCTGACGGCTCTGCAAACGCTGGCACCGGCTCCCCGCCCGCACAGCACCCTATAAAAACCGAGCCGCTGAAGTAGGCAAACATTACATGGGCGAAGCAGCAGTAACCGCCTGAGCTAGGTGAGTCCTGAGACCGATTCGCACCTCTTCCACCTCGCCCCCTGCTCACCCCCGCTGCCACCGGCCGGCCGGGCAGACACTCTTCCTCCTGCCTGGTGGCAAAAGACACCCAGAGGGACCATCGCCATTTCCCGTGGCAAAAGTCAGGCTCACACGTCCCTGCTGGCAACCGGGGTGGCTGAGAGCCCCTCTACCGCGGGGCACCCCACTCCTGGCACCCACCCGGCTCCGGCCCCCGGCACGGCACGCCGGTTGGCATCTCCCGCCATTAGCCGGGGCCGTCCAGGGGAGCCCACCATGCCTCTCAAGGGAGGCATAGCCGGGGCGCCAGGGCAGGGAGCGGGGAGCAGGTGGGTCTGTTGGACACCACCAGGTACCGGGCAGCCCGTGCCCCTCGCCGCAGCTCCCCACTCCGGCTCAGGGGTGTTTTTCCTAGCGATATCCTGGCCTTGGGGAAGGAGAAAGGGGAGCCGGGCACTGTGCCCCGGTGGGCGCACAGGCTCCGTGCCACTGCTGCGAGGAGGGAAGGGGCACCGTGGTGGCGAGAAGGGAGCACCCTGCTTTGGATGTGTCCTGGAGCTCCCCACCGTGCCCCCCCCCCCGTCCGGTAGCAAGAGGGTCTCACTGTGACTGGCGTGACTTGTCCCGAGCAGCAGGGCAGCTGCCTTCGAACAGGCGCTGTGGGCGGCAGGCGCAGAGCCGTCCCCCAGCCCCATGAGCAGGCAGCAGGGATGCACAGGCGCATGCTGCAGTGCAAACAGCTTTTCCTTCCTTCTCCAGACACCGTTCCAGCAGCAAAGATGGCTCAGACAAACCCTCTGCCTGTCCCTGTGGGCCCATGGAAGGTACGTCCTCGCACACCCTGTATCTCGCCTTTCCCTGCATGCAGGTGGGGGACAGGGAGAGGGGCAAAGCCAGTCCTCCGGGGCCAGGAAAGCTGCACAGCGGGCAATGAGGCAGGGGGGAGCACAAGAAGCAAGGCACCCCTGTCCTCTGCCCACGGGAACTTGCCTCCCACCTGCTCAAACACCTCCCGGGTTTTTTTCATAAGCTTCTTTTAGCACGCTGGCCCAGCTGTGACCCGCTCTTACCAGTCATCCTCTGCCAGGCAGTTACAGCAGTTCCCGAAAGCCACATGCTTGTTATTCGCCCTCCCCTGTTAGTGCAGCAGGCTGGCAGGGCAGGCAGGGGCAGGCACGAGGGCTGCAAAGGGGGTGGCGGGCACGGCAGAGCAAGGTGGGGAGCAACCCCGAGGGGTCTGGTGACAGCTCCCAGGACACAGTTTGAGGAGGCAGCCCAGAGGGAGAGGAGAAGCACGTGCGCGAGCGGGGCGCACCCCGCTGAAGCCTGAAGCTGTTGCGGGAGAGGAGAGTGTCAGCCGCAGCCCCCCAGGGAATTCCCCCTCGCCCTTTCCCCCGTTAATCCTCTTTGCCCTAGAGCGTTCGGAGCAGAGGCCTGGAGAACCGCCAGCCACAGCCCTGCCACCCGCCCGTCCCAGAACGGCTCCGCTCCTCTCTCCGGACGGCACCGCTACCCCGGGAACTGATCTCCGCAGGGGTGAGCAGGAGAGCGGAGCGGGGGCCAGCGTGCGGCTCCCCCGACACCAAGGCAGGGCGCCGCGGGGCCAGCAGTGCAGGGACGTGCGGAGGCGTGCGGGGCTGCGTCCCAACCCAGAGGGGTGCCCGGTGCAGCCTCCGCCGGCTCTTCCCCAGACGGAGCACGACCCTCCGTCTCGAAGAGGCGCTGAATCGCCTGGGGCCACTGCCGGGCAGTTCCCAACTCGGCAGCTCGCTCTCCGTTCCAGATCACCGTGTACGACCAAGAAAACTTCCAGGGCAAGAGGATGGAGTTCACTTCAGCCTGTCCAAACATCATGGAGTGCGGCTTCGACAACATCCGCTCCCTGAAGGTGGAGTGCGGCGCGTGAGTACCTGGTGGCCAGCGGTGGGGATGCTTTCCCAGGTGTGCTGGTAGAGTTGAGGGGTGCCTGAGCGCGGAGCGGGGCTGGCTGTCTTTGCTCTGCTCAGCTGGGGGAAGCCAGGCATGGGGGATCCCACCCTGCCAGGGTAGAGCAGCCAGCCCTGGGCAGCACTGACGCAGGCACAGGGCCAGACGACGGCGGCAACGCCTCTGGCATCATCCAAAACTGCCTCCTGCAGTCTGGGAGCAGCCAGGTTTGGAGCTCGCCGGTGCCCCGCAGGGATGCTGCCCAAGGGTGCAGCGAAGATCGGTGCTCAGCGAGTGGCTCTTGAGCTCAGCCTGGTCCCCATCTGCCTGTGTAACCCCATGAAGCACCGTGCCTAAGAACGACTTCTCATGCTCCAGGGCCCAGCCCTGCTCTGCCCCATGCTCTCCCCGCACCGTGTAGCTCCCCAGGGCCAGAGCAGAGCCTTCCCGCAGCCTGCGCTGGGCTGCCCCGGTCGCTAACAGGGGTAGGGAGCAGAGCTGGGCTTCTCCCTGCACGCGGGAATCTTCCCCGGCGCAGGCAAGACATCTCCCGAGCTGCTCCGAGGTGCTGTGTGTAAGGAGCGGTCCCCACGGCAAGCATCCCGCTGGGGCTGGGGAAGCAGACAAGATAGATTTGCGCTGCTATATTTAGGATTTGTAACGCTAATGGGATTACGGCGGCATGCGCGCTCACGCCGTAATCAGCTCACTGCTCCAGTTGACGTGTTCCTAATCAGGCTGGTCACCTTGCACGAGGGTAGGCTGACTGCGGGACACGGGGATCGGGGCTCAGTTTGGGTCAGTGGCAAGAGGCCCTCGAGCCCCCCGGCTCAGCGTGCCCCTCAGCACCCCACATACCCCGTAAGCAGGGGGTCTGTGGGCTGCATAGCCTGTGCCATCCTCCTTCCAGCCCCCAGCCCAGCCTCTGCCTCCCTGCTCCGCTCGGCTGCGGCTGTCCCGTCCCCAGTCCCTGTAAGGGGACGTGCCCAGGAGAGGTCCCACCCTGGGGACGGGCAGGCTCTCGTGTGGGCAGCACCAGGGCTTGCAAAATGTCCCCTGCGGGGCGGAGGCATCCCTCTCACCTCTCCATATTTGTTTTCAGCGAAGAGGGGGACCCAAAAAGGGGAAAGGCAACAGCTCCCTGCCCTGCCCGCAGCCAGATGGGTTCTGCCTGGTTTGGGCAATAGGAATTCAGGTCTTTCCAGCTGTGCCAGGTTGTAATTGGAAACAAGTAAGAAATGAGGCCTTTGGGAGAGAAGGGCGGCCGCCGGTGTCCTGCGGCATCCTAACGCGATGCCGATCTGCGTAAATAACCGCAGAGCAGTTAGGGGAAAGTGAGCCATCCTTGCAGGTTGGGCCCCTTGAGGGAGGGACCCTATCACCCGCCGCAGCCGGGGGATGCCGGCACTGCCATGCGGGCAGCCTCCCAGGCACCAGACGCGATTACACATCCAGCACCGCTTCCTCTCCTCCCGGACTTGCGGGCAGAGGCCAGACCCCAACCTCCTCCTCACACCTGCATCCATGCCCCGGTGCCAGCCCCGAGCAGGAGGCCCAGAGCTGCCGCAGGAAGCCCTGGCAGCCCTTGCTCTGTTTTTGCAGCTGGGTTGGTTACGAGCACACCGGCTTCTGCGGGCAGCAGTTCATCCTGGAGAGGGGAGAGTACCCACGCTGGGACGCCTGGAGCGGCAGCAATGCCTACCACATCGAGCGCCTGATGTCCTTCCGCCCCGTCTGCTCCGCTGTGAGTGTCCCGGCTCCCACGGAGCTCTCGCAACTCCGACCCCGTTAAAATGTCCCAGGCAATAGCACCAGGCCAAGGCAGTGAGGTTAGGAAGGGCAAACACAGCCATGCCAGGGGCTCTGTTTGGCAGAGGCTCCTCGGGGTGGGCTCAGCTCTTCCCCCCCCCATGCCCAGCAGGATTTGCTGTTGCTGTCCCGTTTTCTAAAACTTCTAAGGGAACTTATGGGCCAGCTGTACATGACCAGAGCTCGGGGACAGCCAGCCTGAGACGGTAGCTGTGGCATAGCTGTCACTGACACCTCCCAGGCCAACCCCTGCCCCGTCCTGGCCCAGCGCCACCCCACTGAGCACCTCCACACATCTGGGTTTTGGGAAAACCAGCCCCCCCTCCCCCCCAAAAAAAAACAGCCCAGGGTCTGAACACCTCCCTCCCTCGGGCTGTGCACGCAACCCCCAGGAAACCCTCCAAGCAATGCCATAGGGAGGGACAGCCGTTGCTCCGCCGTCCCCATCCACACCGGGGAGGGAGCACCGCCTCCCTCTCACCCCCTGCTCTCCCCGCCCCAGAATCACAAGGAATCCAAGATCACCATCTTCGAGAAAGACAACTTCATCGGCCGCCAGTGGGAGATCAGCGATGACTACCCCTCGCTGCAGGCCATGGGCTGGGCCAACAACGAAGTGGGCTCCATGAAGATCCAGTGTGGCGCGTAAGTGACGGGCGAAGGGCCACAAACGGCTGCCATCGCTGTGCTACCACAGCTGGAGAGGGGACACCCCGTAACCCCCTTGCTTACCTCGTCCCCCTTACGGTCGCCTGACGACTCCTTTTCTTCCAGTTGGGTTTGCTACCAGTATCCCGGGTACCGTGGCTACCAGTACATCCTGGAGTCCGACCACCACGGAGGAGACTACAAGCACTGGAGAGAGTGGGGTTCGCACGCCCAGACCTCCCAGATCCAATCCATCAGGCGTGTCCAGCAGTAGCTCCCCACTTTCCAGTACACCTCCGCAAGGTTTCTAAAGCTCACCGGCTCCCTTTTGGTGCTAATACTCCCCTCCTGAAATAACCACCCCTTCTTGTACTGCAACTGCTTATGGAACAACACTCCCAAACGGTACCAACTGCCACAATTGCCAATAAATGTGACTGAAAGAAAAAGATAAACCAGCTTGGTGGGTGTTTGCTCTTGTGTGTTTGGGATTGAAGTCACACATCCCCGTCCCAGTAGCAGGGACCAGACTCCTCCCTGCCTGTTTCAAGCAGGACTGAAGCCCGGTGGGGCTCACACCAAGGCAAGTTCATCCCCCGACCGTCTCGCACGCTCAAACACAGCAGCCACATCCTCGGTTGCTGCAGCTCTGCAGCCGTGCGGCTTCCTTCCCTCCCTGCCCTCCCCTTCCCCAGTCAAGGTGAAGGGCACCGTGCTCCCGGCCCCCCGCCCCGCCAAGCCACACCAGCACCAGGCACCCACGTGCACACAGCCACGTGCGCTGCACTGCTCGTAGGCTCTGCGGCCAGCGCCGCCAGGCCTGAGGGACCGAAAGTCACGTCGTCAGCCACGCGGCATCCCCGGGGCCGAGGGATGCTCCCTCGGAGCGCAAAAAAGAAAGTCACGCTGACACCCGCAAACTTTAAAATTTTTATTCAACAATTTACATCACTTATTGTCTGTCTTAACGTATTCGATCTACACAAATTTCTTTTTTTTCCTGATAAAATAATAAAATTTGGATAAATTTTGAAGACCTGTTGGTGCAGAATAAACAAAATTTCAGGTTTGTTTTTTTTTTTTTTTTTTTTTTTTTTTTTTTTTTTTTTTTTTTTTTTTTTTTTTTTTTTTTTTTTTTTTTTTTTTTTTTTTTTTTTTTTTTTTTTTTTTTTTTTTTTTTTTTTTTTTTTTTTTTTTTTTTTTTTTTTTTTTTTTTTTTTTTTTTTTTTTTTTTTTTTTTTTTTTTTTTTTTTTTTTTTTTTTTTTTTTTTTTTTTTTTTTTTTTTTTTTTTTTTTTTTTTTTTTTTTTTTTTTTTTTTTTTTTTTTTTTTTTTTTTTTTTTTTTTTTTTTTTTTTTTTTTTTTTTTTTTTTTTTTTTTTTTTTTTTTTTTTTTTTTTTTTTTTTTTTAAATCATTTAGTGTGAAGTATGACATCATTGGTAAAGATACATCATGCCATTACAGCTCATGGACATTACCTATCCTTACAGTCCGTGACATCACCCATACCAGCGCAAGGGGCTGCGCCAGACACAGCTACAGCAGGTATTACACTAACTCTTCTAGCCACCCTCTCACGACCGGGAAAACGCCTACGCTTTTCCAGCTGGGCACACAGAGTGCATTAACCTAATTGGAAATACCGGGGAGGGGAGAAGAAAACAAAGACTACCTTTACCGATCCGTGTGGTCGCACACTACAACATCGACAACAAAGAGGGGCTGCCCCTCTCCGCAGGTCAGAGGTAATTCAGCTCCTGAGCAGGTAGAACACAACCCTTCGCGGCGATTTTAATACACACCAGGAAACCGAACGAAATGAGAACTTATCGACGAGGGTGGGCAGGAGAGGAGACGGCTCCGGCGGCTCCGCCTGGAGGGACCTGTCCCGCCCCAGCTCGCAGTCGAAGCGCGCGGTTGTGTTTCGCACCGCCCTTAACACTGAAATATTCAGGGGAGGGGGGAGAGAGGGGCATCTGTCCCCCCAGTAAACAAGTTGAGGACCTTCAGAGGCTCGCAAGCCGCCGAAGGTGTGTAAGTACACGTGTGATGGTAGATAGAAAAGCAGCCCTGTTCTGTATGAAAAAAAGCTGTCAAGTTAGTACAAATTTCTGCCATGGCGAAGGGAACGCGAGGAGAAAGCTGTCAGGGTCTTTCTCCCGTCACAAAATCCCGACTCTCCCGCACAAAGACTCTGGGCTAAGCAACAAGTTTCCAAAGGTGGTACCTGCAACCCAATGCACCCAACTCACGAAAACAAAACCAAAACAAAGCTCTCGCCCCGGAGACCGAAGGGAGCCCACCCTCCGCTCCAGTGGGCCATGGACTACAGCCCCCGCAGCGGGGACAGCGAGGAAGCCTGTCCCTCCCGCCTCACAGTGGGAATACGCAACGGTAGGGTTTCTCTTCGGTTAATTTTGTCATTAGAAACCTCAAGTTTGCCCACGCCATCAGCCTGCAACGTGGCTGACTGATCTCCATCCCTCCCTCGAGGCTGCTTCGCGTGGGGCCGAGCCGCGCGCTCCCCGTCCCCATCGCTGCCCGCGCACGCGGCGGGATGCCGGCGGGGACCACCGGCGGGCTCCCGGCGA
>NW_008795131.1:697833-718627 GCF_000699145.1 Aptenodytes forsteri
GGTACACCCGCCGTGCTCTCGACCAGAGAAAAAAGGGCACTCGTTCATCCGACAGTATGAAGTATATCTGAAACACAAGCCAGCACACCCTGCTCCCTCCAATTCAATTACTAAAGTAGACTCTTTAAAATAAAAAAATAATATATATATTTATATAGCTATACAGAGAGATACAGAGAAAGCAAAGGAGAGAGAGAGAGAGGCTACTAAAAAAAAATCAAGAAGCGCCAGTTTTCTGCTACAGCTGTCAGCAAAGAACTGTCACCTTACATCATACCCTCCGAGATGGTGAAGATAATGCAGGCAATGACAGCACAGGAATGCAAAAGAGGGCAGATAAGTCACTTCTGGTAATGAGACACAAATTAAACTTTCAAAACATGTGCATAGCTTTATTCTTCTGCTTCAAACTAACCTTTTCACGGAGCTTCAGCGAAACCCGAGTGTGCAAAATGCATTTCTAAAAAATAATGCAAGCAAGCTTTCACATTTACAGTGGCAGAAGTACAGAAAGACTCGGACAGAAATCACACATTGGGGCGAGTGAGTCGGGAGAGAGATGAAGAAACAAGAATTGCACAGCTTCATATTCTGAGTCACTGACTGCAAACATAAGCATTTCTATTTCATTAACTTTAAGCAAGGCGTGTTTACTTCTCCTTTTACAAAAAAAACTGAAAAAACCCCACAGTAACAAGAACCACAACCTGGAAGGGGATAAATCCCCCGGGTAACAGGGTCCCCGGCGCCACGGAGAGCCCTAACTCCAGAGCAAAGCTGGTTCCAGACCTTCGCTTGTTTTCGCTTTGCAGGCAAAGCATCGCAACGCTTATTTTTGTCCGCAGGAGAACAGCAAAGCAGCTTCTCTTTCTCTCCCCCCCGCTACCCTCCAAAGTCACAGAAAACGGCTCGTGTTAGGAAAGGAAAGGTGCCATCCCACAGGACATCGTCCCCAGGCCGCCAGACAGCCACTACGCAGGCTCGAATCCAAGTCTCATTTCGATCCGATGGGTCACCGGGACAGTGACGAACCCTCGACTGTAGATGGGGCACGGACATCGTGCTGCCAGCCAGGAGCCCGGCCGTCCCACGCCACGTCCCAGCCGCTCACGCACCACTACAAACTCTCTTCAGAGAGACTAAGCACACACGCAAGGCACATTTAGTCAGATGTACACACACACTCGCATGTGTGCAAAAAAGCAAACGCTGGCTAAAAACAAATTGATGCTGAATAAACTAATTAAACAGGCAGAGAGCTCTGGCCTATGGTATTTATATACTATTTTCCAGGCAGTTGTAATCCCCAAGCGTTTTTCCTACACGACTTTAGATCTTCCTTTCTCTTCCCTCACTTTGCAGAGGTACTTTATTTTCCTAAAGGATCTTCTATAAATAGTCAAGTAAATTCCCTTTTTTCCCTCCAGTGAACTCCTCCTTCACGGTACGCGTCCCCCCGTGGTGGTCCAGGTGTGACCCGAGACGACAAGAGGTTCTGGACCTGCCCGCGCCCCACAGCAGCACCTCGATGCAGCGAGACCTCCCTCCACTACTCCCTAAGCCGAGGGCTTTCACGTCTCAGCCGTCAGGTTTCGGCTGGGTAGATAGCGTGGCATGGCTTTTTTCTCAGAAAACATCCGACTCCGGGCACCGACCGCTCCCCGGCACCCGAGGGCAGCTGGAGAAGGAACCCACGACTCCCCAGCGCCGGGGGCACGGGCAGGAAGGAGGCCGTGCAATCTTTAATACTGCTGATTAACTTCACATTGAGATAAAGCATTAAAAAGATCTTTTTGCAGAGATGAGCAACTTCCTTCCATAGATAGATTCGAATAGAAAACAAAATATTAAAACCGGAGACGAGACAATAGTTGATCGAGATTTTTCTACCTTACAAGTTACTCAGGCATCTTTCCCACACCGCCAGCCATCGAGGAAGAGGTTGAAAACCTCAGGGATTTGTACTACCCTTCCAATAGCAGCTTGAGAAAAGGAAGGAGAGGAAAAAAAATAAAAATGCACAGTGTTCTCTCAAGTTAAGAGTTCTCCTTTGCTTGCGTTTGCATAGAAATTCCCGTAGGTCAGCACCAAAATCAGGTACACCCCGCTCCTACACCCCGGCTCCCCCAGTTCCTACGCTACCCGCAGAGTTAGTGGCTGTGTTACAGGAGGGTTCAACTATCTGCAGAGGAACTATATGGTCATGTAAAAAAAAGTGCATCACACATTCTTGATTTTCAGGGTTACTTATAGCAGCAGCAGCATTAATCCAAGACAATGAACAGTTGTAGATTCATTCTTAAATGCAGCAACACTTAATGAAATGTCTTCAAGGAAGGTCATAAGAGGGTCCTTCTCAAAAGGATAAAATGAAAATTAGACTATTCAATATAGACAAAAAGGAGATAAAACAAAAATTAAAGACACAATCTTATTTACATTAAAAAAACATTCTTGTTAAAATATCTTTACACCACCTAAGCAAAAAAATATGTATTTTAAGAATAAAGCAGAAACTCCTAAAGCAGTATCCATTTTTGGAACCCTTATTTAGCACCTGAGGAAAGACCGTATGGAAAGCAGACAGGTTTTTTTTTTTTGTTGTTTTTCCTTTGTTTTTTAAGAAAACTGTAAGTTGTGGTTTTGCTAAACGTTCATATGTTCGCAGTACACAAGTTTCATACCACAGAAAGAAATGAACTATTTTTTTTTTTTCTTCTTTTTAAAGATACTCTACTCATTAATAAGGCTGTAGAAAAGGGATACTGCTATCTTACAAAATGGCTTTAGAGCTCTGGACGCGTTGTATGAAGCTTTCTGATTAACAGTCAAGATAAATACAGCTCAGCATCCCCTGGTGAAAGCACAGGTACGACTTTTGCTCCTGTCCCAGGACAGAGCGCAGCCCGGCACCCCCAGCAGCGCGCCTCCGAGGGTCTCATGCCCCGAACACAAGGCCACCGCGGAGCTCTCTTGTACCTCCCCAGACATCCGCTGCTTCGGTGTCTCGCTGCAGAGCGATGCCACTTTTGAGGATCCCGAGCAGGAGACAAGGACGCCAGCCTTACCCTGTGGTGTAACACGTATTGTGCAAATGTCTAAAGCTCTGTAATCTCTGGAAGGCAGCGCGTCCGGCAGCGCAGACCGAGATCTTCTGCTCCTTCGCACCAGCCCAGGTTCCTGCTTCTCAACTGCTTGCGCTAGGGTATTTTCACCTGGAAAAAATGCTCTCGCGGTGGCCAAAGCTAGAATTACTCTGGCTTCTTCGGCTACTCCACCACGCTAGAGCTCTTCCAGCCCCGGCCCTCCTCCTGCCTTACGCACTGGTGTGAAAATGTGTAGCAGCTTTAAATGTGTAGCCTCGTTCTCTCCCCTCCTGACCTCGACCATCTCCCTTGTAAACAGCCTCTGTAAGGAAAACAAATCACTACGGACGTTATGTACAGAAAAATCTTCGAGGGACAAGACTCCTGAAAGCTTCAGACACCATAGCAATTTACTGAAAATGCTGAATCAAGAGCAAAAACTGAACGCACGGGAAAACTACCAGCAGTTCTGAAACACGTCTGTGAATGCCATCGCTCCCAGATGTCCCTGAGGTCACCCACTGGCCACTTCTGGAAAGGATGCCATCGTGCTATGATACTCTCTTGAAGGTGAAAAGTACTAATTACACATGCAACTGAGACAACAACTTCCATCTCTCTTTTTTTTCCTTTTTTTTTTCCCTAGCAGTAAGCGATTTTCCTTTCGATTTAGCGAGCCGGTTCACCCCGTTACCCGCTCCCAGCTGCCGAATAGCTGGCATACTTGCAACCTAATGAGAATTGTTTTTTTTTTTTTTTTCCTCCACATTTCAAAGAAGTTCACAGCAGCAAAGGCAAACAGCGGGATTTACAGTTCAGAAAGGGCGATGGTTTGAAGTGGGTTAGCGAAAGAAACCATGCCCTGGAGCTACCCACGTTGTCAAAGAGACGAGAGATTCCTAATGACGAAAACAGGTTTCACGGACGACCGAGGTGGGTTTAAACCAAAACCAAACTCCAACCAAACCTTGAAAGCCATCGCGTTGCCAATCCACTGGACAGGTGGAGTGGGAGGGAGCAGAGAGGCTGAAGGTCCCCAAACCACCGTCGCCGGAGACAGGAGCACAGAGCAGCTTTTAAATCATCTCTTGGAGTGGAGGAAACACTCCCTGATCCACCAAAGAGAGAGCCGATCCCGTGCTGGATCTGGCCGACGGTACGCGCTCCAGCCCGTGTTGCACAAGACCCTGTACAAGACACCCGGCAGGACCTGCCGGCAGAGGAGGAGCGGTGGGGAAAGACCAGAGGAGAAAGGAGACAGCCCCTGCCCGCGCAGGAATTGTTCTTCCAATAAATAGAAAGCCTGGCAAGGGAACTAGAGGAAAGGGAGCCGTCAGACCCACAACGGGAACAGAAATGGGAGAGAAGCCTTAACCTGAATTAGTATCTTCATAGCTAATAAAAAAATAGGTCATGATTTCACCCTTAGTGCCACTTTCCGATACTACACGTATTTAAGGGTTTTTGTTTTAAAACTTTACTCAGTGTAATGAAAACAATGGCACAAATAAATACATGCTCACTCTCCTTACGCGAGATGCTCGCACACGCACCGTCAGCTCCCTGCCCCCCCGCACGTGTGCACACACAGACACCCTCGGGCGCAGACCCGGGAGAGAAGGCTGCTGCACCCCTTCCCGGGCTGTATTTGGTTTATGCTACAGTACTAATACTCTGAGTCAAACAAAAACAAAAAAACCCAAAACATAAGACTTATCAGTAACACCTTAGCATTATTTAAATGCGCTAAATTAGTCACAGCTCAATTTCAGTTTTTTTTCCTTTTTTTTTTTATAAGTTTACACAAAAATAATCAGAAAACAGATTAAATCTTAAGATATTTTTAATAAGTGCTCAGTAAAGAATTGTGTGAGGACTTCGGGAGGACTGCAGACAGCGACAGGGTGAGTTACACGACGGCACAAGGAAGTTTCTTCCACGGTCCTGCCTGGCTCTAGGCAATAGTCTATCCCAGAAATACCGCCTGTGCCGGCACGCCAGAGCTACAGGAGCTCAGAGGAAGGATTTCCTAACTGCTTAGCGCTGAGCACACACCGTGGAGCTCATGGAGGCAGACAGACAGACATTTGAAGAGCGGATGGTCAGAAATACAGCAGAGAAGCTGCAGAGGGTGTTTCTGGATGGGTACCACTGGCAAGGGGCCACGTGCAGCGAGGAAAAGCAGTAGGGACGAACATCAGGGAAAAAACCAACCCATCACTCGAACCGTGTTTCTTTCAGCACTTCTTTCGCTACTTAGGAGACAGACTGGACTAGGCCAAGATGAGCGTCCTCAAATATTCAGCAAGACTCAGACCTTTCTAAACACGCAGGGTCAGATTCAGCATGGGTTATTGCTGTTCAGCTGCTGCATCGCGCCAGCCCCGAGAGGGGATCTGGGGGCAGGGGTACCAGGACAGCGCAGACCCCAGGTAAGCAAAACAGGGTTTGGTTTTGTCTTTTTTTTTTTTTTTTGTCTTTTTTTTTTTTTTTTTTTTTTTTTTTTTTTTTTTTTTTTTTTTTTTTTTTTCTTTTGTTTTTTTTTTTTTTTTTTTTAATGGAACCCAGCCCTTAAGGCGACAAGTGACTACACAAGGCAAAGAAATACACAGCAGAGCCTTAAAGCCAGTAAAACAAACTGGAAACTTTGCTATTAGCCTTCAACTTTTTGAAAATAATAATAAAATAAAAGAACATTTTCTCCACTTTAATCTTCCCAGTCCCACCGTCCAGTTTGTTCAACACTTTAAAGCTCAGGAACGCCCCAGCTCTTCCGCAGCGGAGCCGGAGGCGATTCCGACTTTTGGCAAGCAGTTGGGAGACTCAACAGAATTAAAAATAGGAACATCAGAGGACTAGATGTCGGGCACATCTGTAAACATGTTATACATCTGAAAGTTACACACACCTGTAAAGGTGGTACAGTTTATAGGTGAAACAGAACTATTTGCGACTGGCCAACCACACATTTCTGAACCTGGACTGATACAATACATGATTACTATATAGTATTACACTACAGTATTATACTATATAGTATTTTATACATAAAATGGAGTAGGCAATCCATAGTCAAACTTTTAAAACTAAGCATGGCAGAAAGCTAGCAATCTTACAAAAGGTACAGAATTAAGTTTCATTGTCCCACCATGAACCTACGCGTCTCATTCAGGAACAATCTTATTAAAAGAATAAAAACAATTAAAAAATGCATGCTACATACTCCTAGTTAACAAAAAAAAAAAAGCGTGGATAAATCTAAGCACAAGGGGTAGGCAAAGGTTTTGGGCTTATCTGCTTCCCGTAATGCCCCATAGGGTCCAATCTAATTTTAGGACACACCAGCTGCTGCTGACCTTGATGCCCAGACGTATATTAACCAGCATTCAGCCACAAACACCGATGACGAGCATTGGGTACGTGTGGAGCTTGGGCTGGTCAGAAATCCCATTTTTGCTTCATTCACTGCTTGCTCTTGCACTGGACCCTGTGAACTTTCCACCTTTTAAAAAAAAAAACCCAGAAAAACTACCCAACCCCAAGATGATTTGGATGCGCTACACAAGCTGCAATGGGACAGAGCGGGTTACACAGCTGGAGTCTGCAGTCTGCTCAGCCTTCTCTACCACTGCTAGGAAGCTTTCCCTTCCTTGGGATATTTTTTTTTTTTAAATTTTTAAATTGTTATTTTCATTCCTAAGTCCTCCATTTTTGTAATAAAATATATTTTTATTAAGAGATAATTAGAAGCAGAGCCTGGAAATACACAGACTGCATTAAAATATAAAAGAGCATTTCCAATGGGCAGGTGTGGGAAGACCAGCCATTGGCGTTCTATGGACAAAATGAAAAGGATTCAAATTCCCATTTTTCTTTTTTTCCTGTTTTTTTCTTTTTTTTTCCTTTTTTTTCTTTTGTGTTTTTTTTTTTTTAAAGAGAAAAAAATAATTCAAGAAGGGTGAAAGTTAGCAGAACTCAATTCCTCTTCAGTTTTCCAATGAAAATGGGAAAAAAATCCGGCACATTTAGTGTTAGGAGACAGACAGAGCAAATATGAAGCACCTACAGTTGAAAGCAGAAGATTTTTTTTTTTTTTTTTTTGCTCCCAGTAATACAATGGCATTAAACTATGGGAACAGTGGGTTTTTGTTGGTTTTTTTTTTTCATATTAAATGCCTAAATACATTGCTTCTTTTTGCATGTTGTCTTTTAAAATGAAAGAACTCTTCAGTTGCAATAGTCCAACGTGTAACCGGAGCCAGGTCAACTGTGTGACTTCACCATGCATCCTAGAACTGCAGTATTACCATCTTTCCCCCAGAAGAATGGTGCTTTAAGACAATATCCCCAGCATAGGATTGGCTGCTTTACTCCTGGCAAAACATGCGGATTATAATTTTCTGGAAAAAAAAAAAAAGAAACTCTGCAAACTTCAAGGCGTTTCTCCAGCATTCAATGGAAAACAAAACAGAAAAAAAAAACCCCAAATAGGGGTGGTGGAAGGAAAAGGGGAGATGAAGGATGGTGAATCATCCTGATTTCCCTGTGATTAGTGTGTCACTACAGTCACAGAACAAGAAACAGAAACCTTGTCAAGTGGAAATGCCTCTCCAGTGGGTTGCTGTTGCCCATGTAGACGACAGCAGAAACTTTAGAACCGGGCTTGTAAATTGAGTCTGTATTTGTTAATCACTTGCATTCACTCTTTAAACAAAAACAAAACAAAAAAACGAAAAAAATCTATTCAGTACCGGAGATTAAATAATCACGTGTGTAGTCTCGTTGAAATAAATTTCAGATTCCTTAAGAAGTCTAATTACTTTCAGTTGCCATTTTTAAATAACTATATATATATTTGTATATATTATCCTGTGATTCTAGTTATGGTTCCTCTGCTGCACTGAAGATTTAGAAGGAGCATAAAAGCCTTTTGTCCCCCACGAACAGCACAAATGCTGCAGAAAGGTTATAACAGGCAGTCTCGTCTTGCTACCTTCATTGATCCGGGCGATCCATGGCTTCATCGTAAGTGATTATCCTTTTGGGATCTGGAAAGAAAGCAAAATCCTAAGTTTTCAACAAGCTACTTTCAGGACCCGTGGCTGAAGACATTCACAAGAAATCTGCAAGGTACTCAGCCGCTAACAAACTTTTCCTTAGGACCCCCAGTGACACCACCTCCTGCAAACGCACTCAGGAGCCCTGGCTGACCCTAACAGAGCAGTGCCTGCTCCCCACGTTACACCCCTGGGCAGCAACGCTGCAAGCAGCACACGAGTCTCCACTTACTGCTCTTCCCACAAGCTGACAGAACATCTTCACAGGTGAAGTGTGGGGATACACCAGAATTTGAAACTTATCCTTGGGTGTGACACTCAACACCAGAAATAGAAAGCGATTATTGCATACACACAGGGAAGACTCATTACATCTAATTTGACATTGGTTTTCTCTCTCTTTTAGAGACTCTGCTTCTCTCTGAACACCCCACCATTACGGCGAAGCTTACTGTCCCGACTTTTAGCTATCCAAAACACAGATAAACTCAGACTACAAACAGCAAGTGCTGAAGAACCAAACTCGGGCATCTGCGGACACCAAGACAACCCGTTCTCAACACCCGTCCCAACAGAGCAGGACGGAGCAATTTGGTTTATTTATTCCTTCCAAGATCCTTACCTTGCTTCTGCAAATTCCAAACCGATTCCATTTCTGTGGAGGCAAAACGAGAAGACCATTGTTATTACGCACATTTATGCTGCCATTAGAGACAACTCTAAACATGCTTTAATTTTCCAAGCGCGGCATGACGCCACTGCAGTTGTGCCGAGGCTTTCACACAAAGCCAGCCCCATCCAGCCCGGCAGCGCAGCCCCAACCCAGCCCACAGGATTGCACAAATTTGATGTGAATGATCCAGCGATAAAAGGCAGAGAGATGGCTGTAACACGGTCTTAAGGGTCAGATGGCCAAACTGAGCATCAGAAATGTCATCGCCGTTCTCCGCTCCTACAAATCACAATCTAACTTCGGGCTTTACTACTCTGACTCCAGCGCTGCTTCACACATTACAGCCTCAACAAGTAGCCTGGAGAGATGATTTTTACGAGTTGACGCTTAGCGTGTGTGAAATCAGAACCGCTGGACAAAGCGAGTTTCTCATGGTTCACAGCATGCATCTGCTGAAGCACATCATGCAAAGATTACTCTGCTAACATCACTGCAAAACCGCTGCCTACATATCATCCGAGAACAAGGTGCGATGCTCCAGACACCCGGCTGCCTGCTTGGCTTGCAGCTCTTTCCCCAATTTACCTCTACAACACACTTGTGGGCTAAAGACAAACAAACCCTCCCCAATTCACGCTGAAAGAGCACATGCTTTTGTTTACCTAGGAAATAACAGCAAAGTTAAATGCTCTTTTCATTCACGTTACGAAACAGAAGGCTCTTCCCTTTAAAATATCCTAAAAATTAAGTCACATCTTTAGAGACCTACTCAAAATAACTACATTTAGCCACTATCAAGTTGGAATTTTGTGAGCTAGAATATTTATAAAGACACTAACTGTATCCTGCGCCCAAGTTTAAGAGACAAAATTACAGAAAAGGAGCATTTCGTAGGAACACAACCTGCAGGAACAATCTTTCAAGTCTCCCTTCTGCCAGAAAGGAGGGTGACAGGACCTTGGTATGGGCTAGGAACAGAGAACGGCAATGGATTGTTAAGCTACACGGTATGTGCAGTAAAGCACAAAACGAGGCAATAAGTAAACTAACCGGCATGGGAAAGGAAGAAGAAAAACCCCTACAAAACTCATGGCCTCAGCACGATGTGTGCCAAGTGTCACCTCAATCAATCGCTTGCATGTTCGCGTCCCTTCTCCAACCCTTCATCTGTCCTTTGTCCGCTACAATCTCAAGCTCCCCGGGGGCAGGAAATTGCATGCAAATAAATATTGCCAGCCCTCTCTGCACAATTAAGTCTTTTGTAAGGAAGGCCCCGACAAAATTTTACGAGGTCTGTTATTTTTGCATCATGATAACAGCAGCAATACTTTGCACTTTCATCGGGGGAACCCTAAGTGCTTTGGGAATAGTAACCAGCCTCTAACAACCCCAGGGATATAAGCAACCTAGCAAGGGACTACCTCCCTCATCTGCCAGATGCGGATTCCCCAGAAGTAAAATGAACCAGCTACTAAAATTACCTCCAGCAGAGCTAGTTTTCCATTCAGTGACATTAGATGCATCACTTCCTAACAGCTACAGACCGTCACCTGTTTTAACAGCTTTCCCCAAAGGCAGGGGGACAGAAAACTACTCTCAAGCTGTTGGTTCCTCCACATTAAAGCAACGTTGGGGCATCAAATACAAGGCAGAGGCTGAAGTGCTGCCCGCTACTGTATCTCCATGCAAAAGACCGTGCTTTCTTTTGCACTTCCATTTGGTCCTAACTTCACTGGACACCACAAGAATGTGAACTGCTTGTATTAAGATGTGCCTGACAATAAGATAGACAGTGACATACTACCAAAAACACACCAAAAAACTTTTAAGTTGTCAAAATTCTGTTTTATAAAAAAACCCTAGCAAACCAACACCCAAACTCCCCAACCTTTTCAGACTTCAATCTTCCTTCTCCTTCTTCAGAAAGGGAGGTAGGAGAGAGGGTGGTGCCAAGTGTCCTGTAAATCCCAAACACCTGAACATTGGCTGGCAGATGCTCAGCCTGACAAAGCTACAAAAACAAAGACCATCGGCAAACTGGATGCAGTATCGACTGTTATTGAATACCATCTGCCATCAGAAGAGCAAGAGCAAGGTCCTCCCCTCTGCCTGGCCAGCGGCACGTGGATACGGGATAGCACAGGTTAAACACATTTACCAACTGAAACAACTTCACAGAGGGAAAAAAAAAAAGTCTTGGGCTAACTGCAACACGAAACTAGGAAAAAAAAGGTTTTCCTTCAACCTTAAGATGGAATTTTATGATTTATTCTGCTTTACTTGATTATACATTAGAGTGAGTTTTCCTCCTGGTTCTGGATCAGTTACAGACTGTGGTCTCCTACAACCGTCGCAAGGTGCTGTGACAAGTGCCACGACCACTGTAACAGCGATTAGACAGACCTCAGTGACCGACTTGGTGGACAGGCAGCTCAGCAGAGCCACCATTCCCAAAACAGGACACGCGGCCAGGGAAATGGCACGCTTCCTTCTCAGCGGACTCCAACCCAGCTGGAGAAAATGCCATCAACAAACCCTTGCACAACCCAGCGTCAAAGCCAGCCCTGCTCAGAGCCAGGGGCAGAACTAGGAGGTCTTGCGGTTTGCTGAGGAATTGCTGACGGCCCCAGCCACATCCACCTAACAAGCTCCACAGAGAGGAACCACTTTTTCTGGGGACTATCACTGAAACAAAGAGTCGGTGGAGGAAGGCTTTGATGTCAGGAACAGACTACGGCACATTCTGGTGAATTGCAGTGAGATTCCTCATAGGTCAATAAACTTTATAGCAGGACTGGTACATAACCTCACAGGGGAAGTTTTTCTGTGATAACTTGTTAAGACAGGCACTTTTACACACATTTTCCTTGCTAGAGAGTCTGCCCCTGCAAAAAGAAGTGTCTGCACAATGCCACGGTACTAGTTCTTTGTTCTTATAAATCTAACATATAAACTGACAATTGTCCCTAAAATGAAACGCTAAAAAAAAAAACCAAACCCCCGAAGAGGGACCATCCTCGTCTGACTTTTCTATCTGCAGGACACAACGATTAAGTTAGGGGATGGCACTTGAAACAAAGCAAAGACTAAAAATTCAGTACTGTGGAGACTCATCGCTGTACCAAATACACTGTACTCATCCTGACAACTGGAAAAAGCAGAGACTTGAAGGAGAATTAAATCAGCTTTTGCCCCACAGCTCAGGCCCCACAAGACCAAAAGCAACAGATAGAGATCTAACCCCTTCCCACCAAGGGGGATGGGAAACCAAGGCTTTTATTTTTCCCTCTCCTGATGTAAAGGATGAAAACTGCTGAATTCACAGCTCTGCTATTTCTTCTGACCCAGTTCACCATTCCGGCGAATGCCACTCCTGGCTGGCCCACGCTGCCTTGCTCTATTTTCCATGCTGCTCTTCTGCTTCTTCACGCAAGCAGAGATGCTGGCGCAACCGAGATGCCGAGAAGGAACAAAGCAGCAGCACAGGCAGAAACTTGGGGGCAAGACAGAAGAGGGAAGCCCTGCAGTTTCCTCTCCTCCACCTACGTGGTCTTTTGCTACTGTGCAGCTGGACTGGAGACCTCCATTATTTGCTTTTTAGCTAAGGACAAGCAAACTACCGAGCTTCCCACCACAAAGCTTGCCATACAGAGCCCGGTGTTAGTGACAGACAGCCTGGCCTGGAAGACTGCAACTGCCCAAACACGAGGAAATTCTGCAAAGCACTGACAATTATTCCGATATGAAACGTTTCATCCAGCTGTCTTTAAAAGGAGGACTGAAGCAGTAAGAAGATACTGATTTCAATAGAAGTAAAGCTGAGATACACCCAGCCTCCTCTTCTGAAGGACCAAAAAATCTGTGAGGACCAGTTTTACCTCAAAAAGATGAGGATTTTGGCAATGCCACACGGAGGCAGAGGTTCAGTTCTAACCTAGATAGGGGCAATGTCCCTAAGCAAGAGCATTGCTCCTTCCTGGTCCTTCCAGTCTTCCATACTGAGCTACCATCCCTGCCTCCAACCACATAAACAGCAGGCCCACCAGTGCTCAACTAAATCAGATCTACCTTGCTAAATCAGGGATGTCACCTGCGAGCGTTTCAAGGCACCGTCACAAACACTGAGCAGCATGTGCTGTCAATGAAGGCAGCCACGTTGAAGGATCGTGTTTTACAGACAGGCAGATCAGATGATCAAGGGAGTCTTTCTGCTCTTTAAAAAGAAAATAATAAAAAAAGGCATGGAGCAGGGGCACAGAGGAAACCCCTTTAAAAAGAAAATAATAAAAAAAGCAAGGCATGGAGCAGGGGCACAGAGGAAACCAGCACAAAAAGCATCCAAGAGAAGAACAGGAAGGCGCGCCATCAGCCTTGCCAGCATGTTCCCAGTGCCCTGACTTCTGGGGAAAAAGCAATCTGGGTACACGCAAATGAGCACAGCTTCCTCTATCAGGACCTCGCTCCGCTCTGCGGTCACCCAGCCTTACACCCCAGCACAGCCTTGCCAGCACACACGGTGCTGCGGTGGTTGAAACAGGATTACTGTACCAGTGCCAGCCCACCCTGTGCGTTACCTCCTCCATCCATCCTTTCCCAGGGAAGCTGTGAAGCAATTACAATCTATAATGCCCCTTGCAGTCACCGGGCAAGCCGTGCACAGGAAAGCCTGGTTTACTGGAACAAAGCTACTGCGTAAGCTGGAGGCTTTCCCACAGCCTATTTACAGTCCAAGATGAGGATCCACATAACCTGATCACAGCTACAGACACAAACAGTGCAAACAAGGATGCAAGCTTGCGACAGACAGGTCAAAGCACTGTAACTGCTCACGCTAGAGCCCATTCCTCACTGCAACACCCAGAGCCTCATCGTCGCACCATGGGCAGATTGCACTGAACTACCACACACGGAAGAGCTCAGGGTAGGGACCCCCACCGGTGCTCCACGCTCACCCCTGTCCTTGCCCCGCAATCATTTCTCTTTGTGTCCATAACCCCAGAGGCAGGGCAGATTTGAAGATCAAACTATCAAGACTTTGCTCAAAAGCAAACAGATCAATTTGAAGAGGGAGAAGTTCACCCTCCTCTCAAAATCAAAACCAAACAATCTGAGTATCCAGCTGCCCAGGACACCCTAACGCTGGCCCAGGCAAACCCACACGGTCTCCCGAGCGGGGAGGAGGGGAAGGCAGCTTGTGAAAAATAAGCGAGTTAAATCATTCCTTTCCTATTGCAGAGGAACTGGTTGGCTAGGAGTAGGACCTCAGGAAAACAGCCCAAGATAAACGGAGAGAATGGTGTGGGAATTAACCACTGCACCACTGTCCTGCAAACACACCCTGGCAACTCCATTTTCTAGACATTTGGCAGCACGCTGTGCCTCAGGAGGGGGCTCTGGCTGCAGGATCGCGGCCATGAAGAGGGGACAGCGTTTTCCACCTGCATGGGGCAGAGTATTGGATTCCTCCCAATACCCCTTAACCCAACTCACCCCAATGGACTGGAACACACACAGAAATGCAACACCCAACATCATTACAGAAGATGTACTAAGACCTGATCTCCTGCTTTGTAAACCAGCAATAGCAACTGAATACTAAGTAGGAGAAAGACAAGCTCAAGCTGTTTGGAGCACCCCTATCACTGCATTAATGACAACACTGATTAGAAACATCCATCATCTTTCACCCCTAAGTAACACCTTGAAGTTGGCACACATACAGCTTGAAAAACAAATCGGCACAGGGGAGGGGTGGGGCAGGAACCCGTTTCCCCAGGGCATCACAAGGGTGCTTGCTCTGGATGCTCAAAGCAAGAGCATTCACATGCAGAGGCAAGGAAAGAGCAGAAAACGGTATTTTAAAGAGTGCTTTAGGTGTCCATTCTTGCTATTGAATGTAATTAACTCCTGTGTTTAAAAGAACTAAACACAGCCAGACTTTGAAGTTAACACCTCCTTAAGAGGACATGGGAAGGGAGTGTTCTTTATTTTCCTGTTGTTACTATTGTTTTACTGGGGTCTGTCTTTCACACAGCTAGCGAGAGAAAAAAGGAGGGCTGATGAGTCTTGCTGTGGCTGTACAGAGTTCCTTTTCTACATGAAAGTTCAGGCTGACAAAAACAAAAGAGAAACAAACTTAAGTGTTGGGAAAATTTGCCAACTTAAGAAAAGGATTGCCTAGGCCTTCCCTTCTACACCACGCTATGCTTTCTGGTACCCCCATTTTCTGATGAGAGACTGGGATTTAGGCTGCAGGCAGACACAAGAAATGAGTACGGAAAGCTTGCTTTAATACTGGAATAGACCGAGCAGACAGTAGAGGATGAAGACCCAGATAAAATCAACTGATGAACGCTGTTCTCAAGAATACTAGAACTTAAAATGTTAACATCTTGAGAGTGTGATAACCTGGAAAAAATATTTGGAGTTATTATTTTAAAGTGACTGGGATTATTATTACTAAAGGAAGGCAACTAAGTTTCTGTATGCTATACGAAGAGTTTGTGAACAGGTAATTTAAGAACTTTGCAGTGGGTCAAAACACACCAAATTGGCCAACACCATCCAAATACCAACCCCTCTGCAGAGAGGAGCAAGATGTTATCCGCGTATGTATGTGGAACAGTAAACAAAAAATGGATGATCACCTTTTTCCCTTCAGGTAGGGGGACGCAGGGAGAGGGAAGGGGGAGGCAAATAAAAAAGGAACTGCCCCTGTGTTTGTCAGGGGTGGGTAATAACACCGTGCCAAAAGGGAACACGCTGCCGGGCTCCCCTTCATGCCGAGCCAGCACCAAAAGCCAAGAACTGCCACAAGACCTCAGAGCTTCTGGGGCTGAGCCTAAAGCAGAAAGCAAGGTGTCCCTCAGGCTTCCCTCTCTTCATTCCCAGTTTAAAGCATCTGTATCATGTTTGAGTCATTTCAGTCTCAAAAAAAAAAAAACAAACCAAAAAAACCCCACCAGGAAAAAAAAAAGGAGCTGGACTACAAAGGACTCCACAAAAGCAGTAAGATCATCTGAAAGATTTGGCCTACAAAGACAACGACAGAATTCAATCTGCAGCTTACAGAAGAGTTGATAAGCAAAGATTTGTCTTGCTGTTGCCATAATACTCAAGAAGGGCAGGGGAAAAGTGTTTGTGGAGTTCACTTAAAAAAAATAAAATCAGTCACACCATGAAAAGCTGTAGGAATATTTCACAAAAGCAATAAGATGATCTGAAAGATTTGGCCTACAAAGACAACGACAGAATTCAATCTGCAGCTTACAGAAGAGTTGATAAGCAAAGATTTGTCTTGCTGTTGCCATAATACTCAAGAAGGGCAGGGGAAAAGTGTTTGTGGAGTTCACTTAAAAAAAATAAAATCAGTCACACCATGAAAACCTGTAGGAATATTTTTTTCTTCTTCCTTCAAAGCCATGATTTCATGGCCTGATCTGCCCAGGGGAGAAGCTGCAACACTTTGGTGGTAGAGGTGTGAGGACATACTATGAAGCCTTTTCAGTGACAGAATATCACCTGGTAAAGCTGGAACAGAGCAGGTGAACCTACACATTTAACTCCTTCAATGCCGAGAAGCTTAGGACCACCTGCTCCTTCCGTAGGAATTAAAATGTAAAACACACTAGCTAACTATTATCCCTGTCAACATCACTTATGCTTGTTCAAAGGAACATGGAAACAAATACCTCTTAACATTAATTAAACAACCATTTGAATAACTTTCCCAAACCGTTATTGCCATTAGAAATATGCAAGCAAAAAGCTCATTTTTAAAACAATCAGAATTGCTGTAAGGAATAGATCATGTTAGAATATTGCACTTAAAAATAAAATAAAAAAAAAGAGAAGAGAATGCCCTTAGGCAGCAAGTTAAGCCATTACCTTTAGTGTGATATATAATAGCAGCCCTCAGGTCAAAAGAACCCCAGCTATCTTTCCTTTCTAGGCCTCTCTGGTACCTCTGTTCTTTGGCGGAGGCTAGCAAATTGTTCGTAGGAGAGGCCAGAGGATTCTCTACTTCATAGTCTTTTGAAAGAAACACTAAAGCACCTTGGCTACCGGGGTCTGCCTTTTGTATGTCACCTGTGTGATGCGACTCCAAAGCTAAGACACCACCCTCAACAGCAGTCCCAGGCTTAAGAACAGCACTAAGAATTTGAGGGCTAGTCCGTTTATCCAGCTCGTAAGCCTTAGGAAACACAGGTTGTTCAGTTCCTGAGGGAATGATTTCAGCACACTGTGAAACCAAAGTGGCAGGATATTCCCCTTGAAATGTCACTTCCGTTAACTGATTATCTGCAGATTTCCCCACAACAGTTTCAGGGCCAGCGCTGGGCTCGTTTATGAAAGACAAGCCCCACTGATTCTGGAAGATATCTCCCAGGTTCTGCTGATTCGCCTGTGATGGGAAATCGACTTGCGCTGTACCCAGAAGCACAGTTTGCATATTTGAAGGGTAGATAAAAAGGCTAGATTTCTTTTGTTCGAGAGCTGTTGAAGTTGTACTCATGTCCTGGGTTACTGACTCAGAGGAGGTTGATGGTACGGTACTAGCAGCAGTTGAGAGCAGTGGCTGGGTCCCTGGAGAATACACACTTCCATCAGTCCCTGCTAGAATCGGCCCATTCGAGAAGCTAGCAGAAGTAACAGATTTCATAGCAGACATGGGGACTTGGGACAGTCGACTTGATGTTTGGGCCTGAGTTTCCCCGGCAGATGACGAAGATGACAAAGACGATGTGGATGGGGTTTGAGCCGCTTTGTTGAGGTTTTCTTTAACTTTACTTGCATAACTTATTTTGGGAACAATTTTAGCACTGCTATTGTCCACTGGAAAAACTGGGGGTGGTTTAAATAAGGTCCACGAGTCCTCTTTAGACGTAGCAGACGATGCATGCTTCCCTTTGGGCCGGTCATCAAACTTCTTGCTGCTAATCCCAGGTTTGGCATCAGAGTTTTTTCGCTGCACATCCCCAAGCCCAGGCTTTCCCCGGCCTGCTCCACCAGCCCCAGCCTCGTATTTCCAAACAGGCTTAGTATTTTCAATTCGGTTCCCCTTTTGTTCAGTATAATCAGGCTTGAAACTCTCAAGTTCCTGTTTTAAGGTTGGTGCACTGACCTCCTGTTGCATTATTTTGTCCTGTACTAGATTCAAGTTCTCACAACCCTTGGCGCTGTTGCGCCTGCCTTTCCGTTTTTTAGGTGTAGTATATCCACTCTCTGAGCCGCTACCATCGTTATCGGCCCCTTTGCCTACGTAGCCATTCGTGATATAGCTAGAATTACTGGTTACCACACCGTTTGGAATAGACACTCCCTCTGGCTTGTCTGAGGACTGGCTTTCTCTAAGTTTATTTTCGTAGGACTTCTCATTCTTTTTGTCCATGCTATTTTTCTGAATGAAGTTCTTGGTTTTGATTCCAGCTTTCCCCAAAGCACTGGCCTTCACAGTCTGCTTTGGGGTCACGTTAGTGTCTACGAGCTGCTGGCTGCCATTGGGTACCCTGGATCCTGGGGTGGTGGTTTCATCAGAGCACAGGCCCTTTAATGACACTTCTCTTTCTCCTGCGTTACCATTTAGCTCTCCGTAGCCTAGAAGAAAGCCAAAAACAACAAAAGGCAAGAATTAGAATGTGAAATGTTAAACTTCTGATGCAGAAAGCTGTAATCAGCCCCAAACATATCCAGTTTCCTCAAGCAGACATTTTAAAATAGGAAAACATCTAGTCTCTGACATACAAAAGCACATGCTTATTTGCTGGAAGCCACGGCAAGAAGGGTTAAGCAGAAAGTAGCAGCAGCTACTGACTCTCACATACAACAGGGTGATGTGTAGATAACAAAAAAAGCAAAAATATATACAGATACTATGTAAGGAAAATATACTGTACTAAAGATCACTGGCAAGCTGGAGAGCTATTTCATCAGCTACTATTTCCAGGTCACACAGAGGAAAAAAAATTAATTCCCAGGATGCTTCAAGACAGAGAGATCTGCTGCCTTTGCTACAAGATTTGTTGAAGTTCAGAATCCATACTGTGAACAAGGGCCAACTCCTATCATCTCCATCAGCTCCCAGGCCTGCCACACCAGCAGCCCTCCTTCCCGCCCTCCTCCCAAACGCCATCTCTAGTAACAGGGGAAAAAAGAAAAAAAAAGAAAAAAAAAAAAGCAAGCCGTTTTCCAAAAGGACATGTGCAAGTCCAGTTAGGAGTTGCACCTCCTCGCTTCATTTCAAAATAGCAACCAACACCTCCCTACACGTGCTCTTTAGCTTTGGAAAGGTGATAAAACTGGGAAGAAATGCATCCCTGCAAGCACCCTTCCACCACCACTGGCAACTGGCCTCCTGCCCACTGAGAAACTTCGGAGTCCCTGGGAGACCCAGTACTAGCTTGAGACCCGAGCAGTACAGTACTTGCTGAGGGCTCCAACTCATCAAACCCTGAGATCATGCTGTACACTCGGCTTTCCTTTTTGCTTCTCAAGTTCATTTCCAGGCCTTACGGTTCTGAAATGAATCTTGAGAGTGCAGTTCAAGCGAAGCTGGAAGCCCAGAACAGTCCAGACCAAACCACCTCATCCTCCTCAACTTTTTTTTTTTTTTTAATCTCTGGCCAGAGACCTATTGCTTTCGAGGACCCCTGCTACAATGCCCCAAGAGAAGCCCTGAAGCCCCACTGAGAGACAGGAAGAGCATGCTGTACCCAGCTCAGCAAATACACTCCAGCTGTGGACCGAGGAGAGGGACTCCCTCCTGCTGCACCCGCTCCTTCGGGAAGAGCGCTATCCTCCCTCTGACTCACCCGTCCTCCTTCCCGAGGGTGGAAAGCCTTACATCTCCCGCAACAACTGACCCACCTAAGGCTTCATCTGCAGCCACGGTGGCGCGAAGTCAGCGCAGCGCAGAGTCCCCCAAGAATGAGAGTGGGCAAAACTCCAGCTTGAAAAAGAATGTTTTTGTTGTTGCCGATGTTGTTGAAATTAACTGCTATACTAAAAATCATTGTTATCCTCACATCCTGGAGCCTCAGATGTCTGGCAGATGTAACTGCTCAAGTCGGGAACACAAGAATCCTTGTAGGAATCTTTACAGAAATTCCACAACTGAGTTTGCCGAGAGGGATCAAAAAGGATTTTACTACACGCAAGTATCTGTAACCACCACAACTTCCACTATAACTTTCAAATACGCTGTTAAGAATATTACCCATAAATACTTCATCCCAGAGAAAACCGATAGGATGGGATTCTCAGCTAAGTCAAGGACTAAAAATTAAGTATTTCAGAATAACGCGCAGAGGAAGCCTTCTCAAGAGCAACGTGTTATAGCTGACCTTGTACGACTCAAGACTTCTGACACCACTTGTTAATGAAACAAAACAGCAAGAGTGGTCGTAAGACCATTGCAGATGAGGAGCGAAAATAATAAAATGAAGAACAAAATCCATTTCAGCAAGTCAGTGTGTCAGCAGTTTCTAGTTCCAATTTTCAAGTATTCACAACTCAGCTGCCTGAGTTGTCTCCAAATCAACATTTGGCACAGCTGGCTCTGGCCTGGACACAGAGGTGCAGCAACCAAAATTTAGGGGAGGAAAAGATAAAGGATGTCAAAATGAACAGGTGAAGAGTATCCGGCAACCTCACAAATCGTTTCATAGCTGGAGAGGGAGGGGTGTCAGAGTAAGTGCATATCAAAACCCCGGGCACACACTGCAAACAGTGAAATGACTACTCAACTTATTTTTGCTCAGTAACTTATTTTAGCGTATGCCTGACCAGGGCCCTCCCTACCCACGCTCCAGAGGCCGTACACGGGGGCACCATGCATGGTTCTGGGGCACTACCAACCCTGCTCCTGGTGCAAGCCAGGTCCCTTCCCATCTCCCGCCTGATTATGTAAATGAAAATTTTAAGGAAAAAATAAAATAAATGTACACGGCATTCCGGCTCTTCTCGTAATCACGCACTTG
>NW_008795131.1:719966-724714 GCF_000699145.1 Aptenodytes forsteri
GAGGAGCGGCGCGTTTCCCAGTAGGGTTTTGCTGCAGGGTCACCCGGGAGGAGGGCGGCTTGGGATGCAGCAAAGCCTCGTTTTACCGTAAACGAGCGGATAAACCGCGCCCCGCTGCCGAGGGGGTGGCTGCACCAGGCGGGGGTTATTGGAATAGCGTCAAAGGGCCACGCTGGAGGGGGTTTGGTCAGGGACGTGAAGCGGGAACGCCGTAAACGGCCGGGTTCCCAGCCGCAGTCGCTGAGAATTCCGGAGCAGCAGCAGCAGCCCTCGGAAAGACGCCGGGTTGAGCTGCAGAGACTCCCGCGGGGGCCGGAGCCCCGGTCTGCTCCCGGGCTCCACCCGCAGACGGCCCGGCAGCAGCGCAGCCCGGCACAGAGCCCGCCGCCCTCCCCTCCCCTCCCGGGCCCTGCCGCTCTCGGCCGAGCGTGGTGCGCGTTCAGTACCAGCTCTGGTGAGGGGAAAAAGTAGGTTCCAACAAATACTCCTGCCCACTTCTGAGAGAAGCACTGGAGATTTTGATTGCTGCTTAACAAAAAAATCACAGGTTGTTGGAAAGCCTGAGAGTGGAAGGGGGAGACAACCTGAAACTTGTCAAAATTTGTAACGTATTTCATACCACATCAAACCCCTGATAATCCCCACTGGAGCACGTTCAGTGGGGTGTTGGGCAGCTAAATGACCTGAACTGCCTCTGCTCTGAGCATGCTCCACCGCAGGAGGAAAAGGCCAGCAAGACCTTCCCCTCAGATTACCTCTCCGGCCAACGGCTCCCAGTTCCCTCCTCAGCACTCGGGCAGAGAGCACCCGGACCCAAGGATTCCCCACGGACACCCAGGCAGCACCGAGACAAAGGGTTTTGATTTGAATGCAGAGCAGTGAGGAACCGAGGCGGGAGTTAATTAGGAGGGTAGGAAAAGGGCAGAGAGAGGGATGGGGAGACCCGAGATTGACACATACAGGCTGGAGTCAGAGTCCTGCTCCGAGTTACTAACTACTCCGGTGTGATTAATTACCTCCAAATGCTCAAGAGTGTGCACCACAGCAAACAGGGAGGAAGAATGACAAAAGAAAACGTGATCATGTAATTAAAGACTCTTATAATTAATGTGCACAAAAAGAATAAACAGGCTGCATAGATTGTCTTAAAAATAGTATTTCCTCGCTTCTCAGGGCTTGCACTCGCAGCCTTAATGCCCTGCTATATTTTGTTAGTATTTTAATAAACAATTAATAAAGTTCCTGTGTCCAGAAAGCCCTGTCAGACTTTGGCTCGGTTCTGCTGGGCACTGTACAAAAGACAAAGCCCTCGCCCGGAGATTTTACAGTTCCCAAGTTTTATTTCAACAGAACATCGTTGAAAGTTTATGCCTCAAGCACAGCTTCCCACTCCACCTTCCTCTTTCATACACAGGAGGTAAAACTTTTCCTACCAGAAATAACAACCTCTACATTAATATGGAGGATTTTTTTCAAGATTTGAGGTACCTGAAATATCATGAGTCCTGTGCCAAACGGGCCCCACAGTTTACATTTCTTTCAGCACAATGCAAAGCAATTTAAAATGCAGTGAAACCATTTAAGCAAGCAGCTATGAACTTTGGGCTTTACCCATGCTCTCAGGAATAACGGTCCTTTCAAACGCTGACTCATAGAGCGACCTCACATTGCTTAGGAGACAAGTCTTAAAATGAGGAGTCAGGCTTTAATCACAGCTGACATTTTATTGGTGGCTTGGAAGAATTTATTTTTAATATAAGGAACGGGCTTGAAGACAAACTTCAAAAGACTCTGAAGAAAGCAAATAATTACGGACAAATCAGCTCTGCACACACGTATACCAGAAATCCAAATACAGAGGGCGGCGGGTTGTCTCTTTGGGAAAGACAAAGCAACTACTTTGCCGCTTAGAAGTGTCATGTTGTCAGTATTATCTAAAGCTTGCAAAAACAGATTTAAAAAACTGCAAAATAATACAGCCCGGGACCCATCACCTTCAGTAACACACCTAGCAGATGAAGCACAGGCATCCCACACCGTGAGGTGGCTAACTGCACACGCGTCTACAAGGTGGGTCACCGCCCTGCTTAGGGCAGAGATGCATTTTACAGGTACTACAAGTTCCAGCATGCAGTGCTGCACCACAGCCTGGTGTCTCCTACCTGCCATGCTGGGACATGTAGTCTTCAGAAGCTATACTGGATATTAATCCCATCGTTAGCACGACGTTGCTGCACCAGTTACACCGCCTATTAATATTCCACAGTTGTTCGGGATGTGTTCTCTGTGGAAAAGGGAAACCGGAGATTTCCGTGCCTCCTCATCTGCAGCAGTTTTCCTTCTTACTGCTCCGAGTTTGGCAAGCCAGCAGGGTCTCATGCGAACGAAAGAGGTAATTTTCCTTGGAATTCCACAGCCGGTGCCAAGTATTCCCACATCCAGGCACAAAGCTGGGCACAGCCAGCATAATTTCTAACTCGGTAATTTATTCAAAGCTTTATTTTATAAAGCTTCGAAGTAGATGGCTTTCAGAGAACCTGCCATTTAAAGCCGCAAAATGAAGGCAGCAAGGGATGAATCGACTGCTACAGAAATCATGAGAAAGTTTTCCTGGAGAGTCTGACCCGAGATGACTTTTGAATTCATATGAAAATGCAGTTAAACTGAGAAGCTATTCTAGTGATTTTCTAAGAACAAATAATTTCCTTTCAAAGGCAATCCTTTTTAAGACACTACTTAATTTCCATTAAGTGTTTTCAGGTAAGTTAAAACAGAAACTATAAAATTAATCTGTGAAAAGAAAAATGCTGGCTTTGTAATATTTCTTGTGTCTGTCTCCCATTTTAAGACTCAAAAGTGGGAAACATCAAAATTACCATATTTATAGATATTGGGAAGGGCTCTTATATAAAGTATGTGTGGCATCTGTTTACATTTTTTTGCCACACTGTTTTCATTTATAGCAAGGGTTCAGACTTGCAAAATTCTCTATATTCTAACACATCCAACCTAACAAAGCACTCAAACAGATGTTTAGTTCCAAGTACGTTTATAACCATACTATTCAAAACCTTGCCACATTTGGCCCCTGAAATCTGATGTATTTCAGTACAGTGCAGTCATGATTTACCAGTTGATGTTCAAATGTTGGAGGGAGACTCAGATCTCTGAAGTAGTCTAGTCAAAATGGATGACAGGGGCGACAGCGCTCCTTGCAGCCTTCTGCTTGACCAGGGGTACAGCTATCCTCACGGAGCTCACAATAGCAGCCTTCGCAATTATGTTCAGGTAAGGTGGAGCCTCTCCTCGACTCCATTTTTGTACTCTGCTGGGTACATTATTTATAGGTACAAAGCTGGTCTCTTTAAAGACTTCGTTCTCTAGAGACAGCTTGACAGTAGACTTTGGGTTAGAGGTCTTAAAAAGCAGCCAAAAAAAAAAAAAAAGGATTTAACCCCTAACTGAATTGTAGGAATGGATACCGTGGACACTTATCTTTCCAATCCCTAACAATTTAAGCATTTCCACCTAATAGCACATGCTGAATTAAGATTTTTTTTTTTTTCCCTAAAAACTTAACTTCCAAACACCATAAGCACGCTACATTAATCCTTCATTCACTCTCCAGAAAATTAAGGCAGCCCAGCACCAAAAATAACCATAAGGCATAGTTTTGTGAGGCAGAAAAACTGACGTAACAGCTAGCTGCTCTCAAAAGGGAAGGTCATCTCTCTCCCTCTGCCTGCCACTGCCCTGCCCTCGCAGCAGCACTGGTGCTTTTCTGAGCCCATTTGAGAAATTAAACTAAAAGACGATTCTTCAGATTAAAAAAGTGCACATTTTTATTCCTGAACTGTTTCACAGAGGAGCCAGACAAGTATTAATACCCTTAAGAATGGGCTGTCACTACAGCAACTCAGGAGTTGCCTTCTACAGCCAACCCTGCTGCAGGGATGACCCCTTCTGGGAATCGGGCAGTGGGGACACAGCTGGGGTTGCAGCCACTTAAGCCATCTAATTTTATTTTGCTCATATTTGTGAGTCAATCCCCTCGAGTGCCCAAAGAGGGATGGCGTGACCACCCTTCAAAGTGTTTTGAGCAAGCTATAACGGAATGGCTGTAACCAGTGGGACTTCCTTCTGGTGGCTACATCCATTGTTTAATAGGACTAGATCTGAGGAATGTCCCCTGTTGTAAACACATTGAAGTGTTCACACAGGCATGAGTAACATCTGCTGCCCATATCTGCATGAAAAATTGTTTACTGGAGTGCAGTCATATAAACTGGAGGCAGCTTCTTCGACACATATAAGCAACAGCACAGGAGGCAGGCTAGCAGGTTGGCCTCAGCCAAGTCTCTCATCATTACTTGTCTGGGATTTCAAAGAATCCTGGCTCTGGGCTTTCAGACAGTTCTGGATCTCCTCCTGCTGATGGGGAAACATAACCCCTATTTTTAAAAAGGGAAAAAAGTAAGACCTGGGGAACTACAGGCCAATCAGTCTCATCTCTGTGCCCAGCAAGATCATGGAACAGATCCTCCTGGAAACTATGCTAAGGCACATGGAAAATAAGGAGGTGATTGGTGACAGCCAACATGGCTTCACTAAGGGCAAATCATGCCTGACAAATTTGGTGGCCTTCTACGATGGGGTTACACTGTTGGTGGATAAGGGAAGAGCAACTGACGTCATCTACCTGGACTTGCGCAAAGCATTTGACACTGTCCTGCACGACATCCTTGTCT
>NW_008795131.1:725803-743592 GCF_000699145.1 Aptenodytes forsteri
TGTGGATGCCCCATCCCTGGAAGTGTTCAAGGCCAGGTTGGACGGGGCTTTGAGCAACCTGGTCTTGTGGAAGGTGTCCCTGCCCATGGCTGGGGGGTTGGAACTAGGTGATCTTTAAGGTCCCTTCCAGCCCAAACCATTCTATGATTCTATGATTCCTAGGATCATCACAGGGACCACAGAGAAATCTGCACAAACACCTTCCAAGGTGCTCTTGCAAAAACTGCCCTGCTGTTAGGACCTGATGCACAGGCAGTCTAGCCTGACTTACATGGGGGATTGTATCAGTCACTGCTTGCAGTAGACTTTGACCTCTGGAAGACAAACGAGAAAAAGCTCATTCCACAAATCCCAAGTACTTTTTATCTTGTTATACAACACAACAGTCACAAGGTCGCTAGTCACTCACATTTCATTCTCATTGCATTTAGATACCAAGCATGTATTATTTTCAAACGGATTTTTAAATTATTTTTAAAATACGCATTGGGTATGTCTGCATCTGGCACGTGGGGACTTAAATACTTGTGTTTGGACTCAGGGTCTCCAACCTAACAATGCCCGGCATTGGCAGAACATTGACTCTGGAAGGGTTATTATTTGAGTTATTACTACAATGGCTGTTTCATTATGTGACACAGGGCAATGACAGTTGACTACAAGATTAGGGATTGAGAAGAGCCCTTGTCTGAAGGAAAATTAAAAAGACTGGGACCATTCTCCTCTGAGGGAGTGAATAAAAAAAGTCCACAGTGAAGGCATTACAGAATGCATAGCCTAGAGATAGCAGTTTGAGAACTTTTGTTCACCTTATCTCAAAACATAGGAACACAAGAACATGAAGGGAAAAAAAAAAAAAGAGGTAAATTAAAAGATAAGCAACCACATTTTAACGCTTTGCATAAAATACATAAGGAAATCACTGACATGCAACATTGTGAAGAGCAAGGTATTATTAGTATTCTCAAAGGATGGGCATAATTCAGTTAAAAGTAAATATTTAACATCTAAAATAGAGGTTTTAGAAGGATTATTATCTATCATTCTTCAGGGCACAAGTGAGCTTCTACCTCTTAGGATTTAAGAGGAGATTTCTGCTAGGTATCCAACACCTGGAGAGCTCAAATAGAAGCAGGGGGCAGAATTTACTCATAATAAAACCATCTACTCCAAAGAACTCATGAACTGAATATAAACAAGACAGAAGAAAACGCAAGGCACCAGAGACCAGTAATGACTGGCAAGGCAAGCAACGGTCGCTGTGCAGCAGATGCCTGTTAATATCTAGATTCCATAGAGGGGTTCTCGCATCCTCAACTTAATGGATCTATGCTCCAATTTATAAAATTCAGGTATTGTAGTTACTAAGTGACAACACTGCAGAAGACAATCAAAGGCTAACTCTCGTCTCATCTTTAGCCCTGCTTCCTTATCTTGGAATCTGGTCCACAGTGCCACTCTTGTTCTCCCACACAGTTTCTTTACTTCACTGCTTACATACTCATGAGGACTGAATTACAGGACAAAGGCTATTGTTCGCAGCAAAGGGTTTGTGGAACAGCTATTCTAGCACAGCTCCCCAGGTGGAGATACAGTTCGTATAGGCAAAAGAACTCACTAAACCATCTCCTTAAAAGGCAAACTACACCCTCAGAATAAATCATCTCTACATCTTTGCTTTTTGCATGCCATCATTGCTGCAGGGTTAAGTCTGGGATTTTTACATTCCAACCTGCATAACTATTCTGGCAAGACTAGTAGTTCCTTGACCAGGAAGACAAGATGCACCAGGAAACAAAAAAACCAAAAAACCACACCAAAAAAAAAGAGAAAAAGAAGAGCTTGTTTTGTTTTCTTAACATACTGCTGCTTTTTTGTTCATATTGAAAGAGAAGAATGAACGAATGAGCCATGAGCACTGGCTCTGTTAACAATGGGAAGGGGACTGTGTCCAGAAGTCACCTCTGGGGTGGAGAACAGCAGCTGAATAGCAGTACACAGCAACCCTTGCAAAAGAGTTTATTTACTGCATGTATGGAACAAGAATATTATGTCCTAATGAAGCTATAGTGAAACACAAGTAAAATCTAAAGACATAACAAACAACTCATCTAGAATTGATCCAGGATTCTAGATATAAGACCCCCCACTCTACTGGAAAGTAGCCAAGGAATTCATACACCAAGTCCAATTAATAATATTCATTCTTCATTATCAATCTTTACACTGCAATAGACCTCATGTCAGCCCCAGGAAAGGATATGAGTCAATCCTTGACTAACTGGCTCTGATTCACTAAGGAACCAACATATATAAAATCACCCAAGATAAAAAAATGCTAAGGTTTGCCTCACTGATAATTTATCTAATGGCTGCTAAGATTGGAGTAATAGGAGAGAGATGAGAGAGAACAGCACTACATTGCTATGGAAACTAGAATTTTCAAAATAAATACCTTTGCAGAACTGAGGTTGCAGATCTAAAATAATCCATACTGTTTTCGATGTTACCTCCCTTTGCCATGAAATCCATCCAGGCGGAACAGCCAGGCATAGTCAAAAAGCTTGCATGCAGTGATACAAGAGATCCCATGGCTCATGCTCCTTATTCCAGTGCAGGTATGGGCTCTGAATAGAAACCTCAGTGTTTGGTCTGTTACCTGTACAATTTTGGGAGCCTTCCTCCCACGCAGCCAGTCTGGCCAGGCCAATGCAAAATGAATCCATGACCACTTGAGGCAGGAAGTGTTACCTTTATCCCACTATATTGATAATCCCAAATATTTGCAGAGTCCTTTTTTTTTTTTTTTTTAATTTTAACTCAACTAAAGACAACACAATATATACAGCTTTGTGAAGTTCTGACTCCCTTACTCACACTAGGAAACTCCTTACCCTGCAAATGGCTCCGCTGCAGTTACTGTTCAGGGTATCTGATCCTTTGCTCCCTGTTAGTCCCATTTTGGAAAGACAGTTAGTAACTTCCCCAACAAAAAAAAAAAAGAGAAAAAGAAGAGCTTGTTTTGTTTTCTTAACATACTGCTGCTTTTTTGTTCATATTGAAAAAGAATGAACGAATGAGCCATGAGCACTGGCTCTGTTAACAATGGGAAGGGGACTGTGTCCAGAAGTCACCTCTGGGGTGGAGAACAGCAGCTGAATAGCAGTACACAGCAACCCTTGCAAAAGAGTTTATTTACTGCATGTATGGAACAAGAATATTATGTCCTAATGAAGCTATAGTGAAACACAAGTAAAATCTAAAGACATAACAAACAACTCATCTAGAATTGATCCAGGATTCTAGATATAAGACCCCCCACTCTACTGGAAAGTAGCCAAGGAATTCATACACCAAGTCCAATTAATAATATTCATTCTTCATTATCAATCTTTACACTGCAATAGACCTCATGTCAGCCCCAGGAAAGGATATGAGTCAATCCTTGACTAACTGGCTCTGATTCACTAAGGAACCAACATATATAAAATCACCCAAGATAAAAAAATGCTAAGGTTTGCCTCACTGATAATTTATCTAATGGCTGCTAAGATTGGAGTAATAGGAGAGAGATGAGAGAGAACAGCACTACATTGCTATGGAAACTAGAATTTTCAAAATAAATACCTTTGCAGAACTGAGGTTGCAGATCTAAAATAATCCATACTGTTTTCGATGTTACCTCCCTTTGCCATGAAATCCATCCAGGCGGAACAGCCAGGCATAGTCAAAAAGCTTGCATGCAGTGATACAAGAGATCCCATGGCTCATGCTCCTTATTCCAGTGCAGGTATGGGCTCTGAATAGAAACCTCAGTGTTTGGTCTGTTACCTGTACAATTTTGGGAGCCTTCCTCCCACGCAGCCAGTCTGGCCAGGCCAATGCAAAATGAATCCATGACCACTTGAGGCAGGAAGTGTTACCTTTATCCCACTATATTGATAATCCCAAATATTTGCAGAGTCCTTTTTTTTTTTTTTTTAATTTTAACTCAACTAAAGACAACACAATATATACAGCTTTGTGAAGTTCTGACTCCCTTACTCACACTAGGAAACTCCTTACCCTGCAAATGGCTCCGCTGCAGTTACTGTTCAGGGTATCTGATCCTTTGCTCCCTGTTAGTCCCATTTTGGAAAGACAGTTAGTAACTTCCCCACTTGCGCCTGGGCAAAGGGTTTCTCATTTTAGACACACACGTACCTCCACACCCCACCTACCTAGTACCATCTCACTGACTGCTGCTGTAAACAAATCTAGGCTCTAGAAATGCTGACTCATAGTGCTAGGACTATGGAAAATATTTAGAGTTGCTAAAGAAGTGAAGCCTGGCAGGTTTCCTGCCCTTCCTCCTTTATCTGTGAGCCCCTTGCCATGACAGGCTGTAATGAAGGACCTTGCTTCCTGAGAAGAGGCAAAGAGTAGGTACTTGCTTCCTAAAGATAGCCCAGATTCCTTTGAATTCCCTGTTGCTAGCTAGTAATTGCAGGCAGGGGAAGAAAACTCCCAGCGCTTACAACCACAGGGCTACAGATGTTGAGAGATTAATGGCTCCTGGGTAGGCTCTCTTGCCTAATGCAGCATTGCTCACTTCAGTGCACTTCCTGGGACATAGTCAAGTTCCTTTAAAATGCCTCAGTGTCTGCTATGGAAGCCTATTCTTTACCTATAGACTTCACTGAACCGGATTTAGCTCCAATTCCTGCCTTCAGCATAGCTGAGTCGGTGCCGACAGGCAAATCACTATTTGCTTTGGGAGGGTTTGTCACCAATCGAGACACAGGCAAGCAGCACTGGGTTACAAATTATGGTTTACTGTGGGCATGCCAGCACAGGCAAGGAGAGGGACCTGTGCTCACTGCAGGGACGGTGGAGAGCAGTGTGGGGAGATCGGCGCTATCTAGACTGGAGCCAGTCTGGGTGCATTCTGCCTGTGTTAGCACACTGCTGCGCCCAAACTAATCGGCTCTGGATTTTATCCAAATGACAGGCTGACTGCCCACCACATCAACAGTCTGTTTTCCCCACTGGGAAATGACCTCCTGTTGCAAAAGGCAGAGCATTTAGGGAAACAACGAAGTTTTATACCCACATGATTCACATGGCAAATAACTCCGGAAAGCCTGAGAAGCACTGAGCCTTTACGACTGGCTGGGATGGGCAGGTTGCTGAGCTGCCTCTTCCTCCTCCTCCCATTACCTACGCAGCTCATTTGCAAAGAAGCAGAAGCTGATGAGCTACATTTGCAAGCTGGGCAGGGCAGACAGGGAGCAACTCTCACTGAAGGGAAGGAGAAGGCTGTGGCGAGAGCTGTACTGCAGTGCTCAGAAATGACTGTGCTAAATGGTCATGGGAGTGGTACTGAGAGTTGATTTTACCTATAACCTAGTCTAACTACAGTCTGCAATCAAGGTGGCCTGTAGCTTCAAAATGCACTAGAAGCACACAGCAAGGGATGCAGAGCTTCCTTTTTTATTGGCAGCTTACTTTCAGCTCAGCTTTACATCAAATGAAATCCTTAGCGAGCTGATCTTGCCCAGAATTCTCTCCATACTTGTCAATTTGGAGATGCATTTGGCTGAAGCCTCCCTCTTTCAAGGCAACAGGAGCCATTTTGCATAGGTGGAGACTGGGGCTGGTCCTACAAGGCTCTCACACTAGTTTAAGAGAACAGTAACTATAGTGCTTTTGCCCTATTTATGGTGCGTACTCAAAGCAAACCTGAGGTCCTAGCTGTCATTCATCTCAGATAACTGCTGTTAGAATGAAGGTGGCTCGGTGTGAAGATGGCCCTATACGAAGAATAGATTGGATCATAAATGCAGAACAGCTGCTTAAGCAGAACGCAAGGGAAAGAAGCAACGATGTTGCTGGGCAGAGAAAAGCATTGCAAGAGCTTACAGATAGCCTCCTTTCTCCAAAGGCACATGCGCACTGCTATCATTCAGTCACATTTCTCTCAAGCTTCCTGGTAGCAGCATCAGCAAGTGCGTTCCGTCACATCTGACTGGCTACAGGACTCTCTCCTCGTCTGACAGTAATGACCTGGCCTCAATTTTTCACAATTTTGTCACCTCCTTCCTCTCTTTCAGCACCATAAAATCACTAGGCATGAAACCTGCAGCACAAAGGAAATTCTCCCTAGCACAGCCTGCTGCAGTACACTTCCCTCAGCAACACAGGCGACTGCAGGCATGGCAAACCTCTCATAACCTACATTAGATTCCCGTAACGTTTCAAATTAGGCACTTAACTTCCAAACTTGGCTGAGACTTCTCTCCACGGCCAGACTTTGTATACACAACAGAGACTAAAACTCTGAGGATCATGGTGAGTAGCTTTGCTCCTTTGGTAAAATGTAATGCTTTACAACAACAGACAGTTCAACCCCATAAAAACAGCCTTTTTTTGAAGAACAAGTACTGAAATCCCCCCCAGAACTAAGGGCCATCCAGATTTCTCCACATGCAAATTGCACTGTAAAAGATCCACTCTCTGGTTGAATGGCTACAGCAAAACACACTTGACATTGCCACGGCCGTAGCCTCTGATCTGCCACTGGCCGGAGGTGGTGTCATGGGCTGCGTTCACTGTCTGGAAGTGAGGAGCAAGAAACACGCTGCTGTTGGCTGGCTGGCCAGTCCAGTGACACATCCTGACATGGGCCACAACGAGACAGAAATGGGCAGACCGATGCCTCTTAAACATCATGGAAATAAAACCCCAGGGAGAAGTTGTCTGTGCAAAGTATCTTGGTCAGTGGCAGAAGGTCTGCCCAGGCCTTTGATGTTTTTGTCCATCTCTCTTGCTGCACCTCCTTAGTCCTTTCCCACCCCTTATCACCTCTCTTTCCTCAAGGCTGCTTAGCTAATTAAACTGCTGCTGTTCCCCCTTTGTTTACCCAGTTCTACCTGCACTGAACAGCAGCAAGAGTGCTCTCCCACTGATGTCACCACTACCTTTAAGAAAAAAGCTGACCTGCAAGCTATTTTTAGCCACATTGTAAAGTTGTGGAGCTATTTTGGTCACATCTCTGTACTGTAAGCTGCAGGACGCTGACAGGCTCTATGTTTGCCTAGGGCAACAGGGGCTTTAACTGTGAATGAGAACGGCTTGTGACTTTGCACTAAGGCTTCTCTGCCCTTCCTATGCCATAGGACTCTTTACACCAATATTTGATTTCTCATCATTTTCGGAAAGAGCAACACATCTTCCTGAATTCTGCTGGGATACCAGAGGCTCTGTAGGGCCTTTGCACTGTTGTCCTCTAGCCTTCATCGTTTCTAGGTCTGCAGAAGGTGCTATTTATTCTGTGGGCTCCCTCACTCCCATTTGCCTCACTCGCTAGGAGGAGACAGGTGCAATTATGAGTCCACAAAGACACCGGAGAAGATTTTATCAATCTTCCTTTGCATCAGACCTTTGCAAAAGATCAATAAACATTAGGCTAGTGCCTGCTGAGAAGTCGGGTGCGTGTAACTCTGTGGAGGTAGAAGGAAGAGCAGAAAGGAACCGTTTGCACAGCAACATGTTGTTCTGAATACAGACGAATGCCTGGGAGCTCTGGGGTACATCCAGGGCATCGGGCAGAAGGCGCCTGGTCGAGACAGTTGTTTTCTCTAGAGTGCCCAAGGGTTGGTTGCCAAGTTTGCTGGGGCTATGTAGCAGGTGCAAAGCACAGGCAGAGTAGAAGCCAAAGCAACTGGATTTAATAGAATTAAGCCCATAGATACAAAAGGAAGCTTGAAGGATAGGAAATATGAAGTAAATGAGAGGAGAGAAAAGAAAATACTGAAACTGGTGTGTTTAGGACAGGGATGGATGAGTCAGATCGATAAAGGAGGAACAAGGGAGTAACTGTATATGCAAGTTTTTGAACAGCTGTCAGCCATCCCTCCCCAGAAAACTCCTCTTAGGACTACCGCTGTCTTCAGCTATAGTGCGTGTTTTCCCAAGACACTTCAGATAGGTGCACGACTGTTAATACCACTGTCCCGTTTGAGGCAAGCCTCTCATGCTGCAAGAGGAACCAGAATTTCATCAGGTCAGATTTCAAAGTCCATCTCATGTATTTTTCCCCCAACTTTCTTCCAGAGGTTCTTCTTTAAGAGTTCTCACACTAAAACCTACATCCTGCTCCTAAGGTGAGCCACTCCTTACTCTACTGATGCAACCAGCACCTGTTTTCATGAGTCAGCACAACCCACATCTCTCCTCCACAGCAGGATCACCGCCTGCTAACAGGATGGACTGTCCCAGGCAAACACTGGCAACCTGTTGCAAACAAAGATTTGACTTACAGAGCATCACTGTATTTCACTGGGTATTTCAGCAGAAGGAGCTGCTTTAACTCATTTGGTCCCAGGCAAGCATTAATCTGTCCATGTTATATATGTTGCAATCTTCATGCCAGTGAAATCAGCTGACCGTTAACTAATATTTTATGTAAATTAAATGTTAATATGTAATATTTAATATAATATGTAAATTTCAATTGGTTTAGTAAGAATTTAACTTTTTAGTCAATAGGTAGAAATGGCATGGACAGAATAATACTGTTTAATAGGATGTTATTTTAGCAGGACAGAATGGAACTGCCGCCGTTCAGATCAGACACAGAGACGTGTCCAGCAGCAATATGTCAAGACCTGTGGGCTCAAAAAGCTCAATGAAGTGTTTTGTGTTTCAGCTTCCCCCAGAGCTATGCACAAGACTAGCAGTAAGCGTTACACAGTGAAAACATTTTGGTGAGATTAAACAACATAGCAACATGTTGCATTCTTTCCCTGCTGAGCTTCCGCAGCCTTGCTTTGGGACACTGCATAAGCAGGATAACGAACACAGCGTGACAAGGGTGTCTGACAGAACAGATAACCTGTCAGCTCCCGCATGGTGGACCTGTGCTTCTGCTAGCAGAGCTTTGCCAGTGTAGGGAGTTACTAGTTTACCTTTCATCACCTGTCTAGATCCTTATATTCCATCCGTTTTCACACAATTTATCTTACTGTGAGAGCATTACTGGAATCATCACTTGTCTTCACCAATTATTTAATGAAGACATCACATCGCCATCTCCACAATGCAGGTATTTTACTAGTAAATATAAAGAAAATGCATTTTTAAATATTCCTACACCTGTTCTATTTTCTGGTATGGAAACACCAGGCATACAGTAACAAATCACAGGCAGCTCACCCCATAGACGTAGTCAGAGGTCGTCCACCAATTGTGTGGATCCAGACAAGTGCACATAATACGCTTTAGCTGACAACTGCAATTGTTCCAAGTCTCCTCTAGGGAGTGCAGTCGTAAAGGAAGAAATGAAAACTGCAGCACACATGCCAGCTGGTAATCGGTGACTCAGGATATTCAGGCAGTCACAAATGGTGTCTGTCCATTTGTCCATTTCCAGCTGAACACAGGGAGCAGCAATGAGGTTTGAGCTTGATGTAAGAGCAGGATTCTACTAGAACCCGAGGTATGCTTTAACATGTGAAAGAAAAGTCTGCCAAGATGCTAAAAATCAAGATGTAAATCAAGCAATAGGACTTCAAATACTGGATCAATCGTTTAACCCAACACACCCACAGCTGAATGCAGCGTGGACAGCACCGCTATGGGGCTTCCATCTCCTGCCCGCTAGTATATCGTGCTGCATATCCATCAGATCATCCAGGGAAAGCATGCTCAGTCTCAAAACATCACTTAGGCCTTGGCCTCTGTGCAAAGAACAGCAGAGACATTAATTTCTAGATCTAGCTGTATTTTGTGTGTATGTGCACATCTCTGTACTAGAAACTGGGCAGAGCCATCAACTTATTTCACCGTGGATTCACGAAACAGCTAAGCAGATAGTATCTGGCTGATCTTCCTGGTAAGGAATCATAGATGAAAAGGCGTAAGGTTGCCTATTTCCTCCTTACAAATGCCTTGACTCTATGACCTTCTATGCCTTCCTTAAAGAAGCACCAGAACATAAAATGAATCCGCTCAGAACACGATCTTTGCCCTGCCCTGCCCCTGCCCCCCCCCCTTAATTCCATGCTCCCAGCCTCAAGAAAAAAAAAATTAAGGAATGCAGAAATCGTACTACCATCCACCTGAGGCAAAGGGTAAGAGAACAAACTTGCCAGGTAAGAGTGTGGATAGGAAGAGCAGGTCTGCAGCAGGGACATAACTGCCCCCCCCCCCCAATTAATTCCATGCTCCCAGCCTCAAGAAAAAAAAAATTAAGGAATGCAGAAATCGTACTACCATCCACCTGAGGCAAAGGGTAAGAGAACAAACTTGCCAGGTAAGAGTGTGGATAGGAAGAGCAGGTCTGCAGCAGGGACATAACTGCATTCAGACAGGTGTCAGGGTCCATCCCACAGCGCAGCAGAGGACGCAGTGACTTCCGCAAAGTTACCCAGCCTCAAGAAAAAAAAAATTAAGGAATGCAGAAATCGTACTACCATCCACCTGAGGCAAAGGGTAAGAGAACAAACTTGCCAGGTAAGAGTGTGGATAGGAAGAGCAGGTCTGCAGCAGGGACATAACTGCATTCAGACAGGTGTCAGGGTCCATCCCACAGCGCAGCAGAGGACGCAGTGACTTCCGCAAAGTTATTTACTGCTTTGTGACAAAGCAGCTTTACTGCATTTCCTAAGGATGGCCCGTTAGCGTCACCAGGACAGCACACCTTTAGAAGCAGGGTGTCTTTCTGTCCTGCCGTACCAGACACTCTTTACTAAGTAAGTGCTACATAAGAAGCTGCTGTCACAATAATTAGGGATGGCATAGTGATCCACTGAAGCAGAGGTCTTTTGCAATATCCTTGCTCTCTCACAGGGTGCCAGGCTCTGAGTTCCTCATCAGAGCCAGTGAGCAGCAGCAGCTTTGAGGATAGTGGTTTTGGGAAGCCAAGAGGCAGCCACCGCTGCTGCTTATGGATAAAGCTGCCAGGCTGGCACAGACAACTTTGCCGCATACAAAAATCATCTATAGCAAAACAGGAACAGACGTTCACATATCCTAGGGACGGCAGCTGGACCAGTGGGCAGGGATTTCACTTTCAGCCAGGTGTTCAGGTGGCAGCAGATACCTGTCGGGCAACGCCAGCCTTGTACTTTTAGAGACTAAAAGTTCCCTCTGTTGCTGGTGAGAGGATGATAGCTTCTGCGGTGTCTGTTACTAGATGTGGGTTCTGCAACTAAAGTGACAGCAGCTGGCTCAGTTTAGACTGAGCAGCATTGCTAGTATCTGCTTAGTGTGTAAGAGCCCATGGGAAGGAGGTAGAGGCACTGAGCACAAGCTTCATGTTTACTCAGCAAGCACCAGCTGAAGAGAACCATCTGATTTCTAAACTCCTGTTGCCTCCCACTTTTTGTCTCATCATCACACTACATATGTAAGCTACACATGTAAGGTACCACAAGCTAATGCACCCATCCACTCCCTTTATTATAGCCCCTCTTGCTGTTTTCTCGCCTGTCTCCCTCAACCAGCATACCAGAAGCCCTATGTACCAACAGGAAAAAAAGAGAAAAACCTCTAGAAGCTGTGATAAATAAAAAGGAACCATCAGCTCTTTCTCACCCCTGCAAATAACAGAGCATCTCCTCCCTAACCTGTCCCATCTACTCTTAAGTTTTCCTACCAGCATTGATTTCTATTGCTGTCTTGAATAGTTACAGGTGCTTTTTAATAGAAGCATGGGAAAGGCAGACTTAGCATTAAAAGATCCTCAGAAATCTGCAAGTATTTCTGGTGAGGGCACATTTTATTTCTAGGGGGATGTTTATGATGTATTATCACAGTCTCAGAACTTCATTCTCCACCTATTTAGGATTCCCACACTGGATTACAACCTGCCTTCACATATGAGATGTTGAAGCTTTCAATGAGGTCACACCAGACTCTGACAAGCACTGATGGGTGAGTCATGCTGCAGTAGCCAGATACTAGCAACAGATTTGTTAATCTGTATGCAGTCTAACTCTTTTTCTGGTCTAGAATCTTATTCAAGAGCAGAGCACAATGTCTCAGAGATAGGTGACTGCAGAATTGCTGAAGAGCAAGGCCACATTTTCACAGCTGTTTTACGGATTATAAGAAACAGTTCCTGGGAGTATGTTTACAACAATGCAAGATGTGTTGTTTTACCTATAAAATGGAAGATCAAGATCCAGATGGGGTCAACAGCGGAGCTCTTCATTGCAGATCACTGGAAAAGCTGCCATGCTAATAAGGAATCTAAGGGTTCTCAGAAGAGTTCCACCAACTCTTTCTCCAGCAGTTTAACTCCTCATCTCCAGCAAGCTACTCTTCTAGAGGCTACATCCCTGTACCAGGGTCAGCAGGTGTAAATACACGTCTGTACAGCAGCTAATCTAGTACAAAGGCCAGTGTAGTAACAGGATTGTTAGGTTTGGGTTTGAGCTAAGACATCTAACCATAACCCAGCAGGGTCAGGCACAGAACAAACTCTCTTCTGCTGGCTCTGCTATGGGGCAGGGGGGGGAAGACCTGTGGAGAAGGACTAGACCAGGCAACAGCAACATCCTGAACCGCCACAGCAAAATCCAGTGGAGCTTGCCCATGAAAGCTGTGTGGCAACAGGGATACAGAAAACCATGGAATAAGTGAGATACGGGGACCAAGCGCACGACAGTGGAAAAAGTTTCTTCATTTTGGCTAAACTACTGGACAGCCAGAAAAAGAACCAATCAGAAAGGGAAGAGGCAAAGCAAATCTAAAAGAAACTCTGTAGAGGGAGAACAGAGAAACTAGGTGCTGTTGTAGTCTCATTGCTACGAAGCTAAATTAAGCTTCCCAAGTCAAGCAGAGAAATAATTGTTTAAGACTTCTGTTCAGAAGACAGCGTGAGCAGCAAATGCCAGTGGGACAACTAACAAAAGATGTCGTCTTTCTCACAGAGAAAGAAAACCACCTGGAGATTGCATAACTATAATGAGTTTCCTCCCAGTTTCACATTATTAGTCACCTTTCACCCTTCTCTGCCAAAGGCCTCTTCTTATCCATCCATCCAAGGACCAGAGCCAAGACACAAGCCTTTCCTGTGCTGCTTCTTTCCATCAGTCACTCTTCAAGGTCAAGGCCTTCACAATACTGACCCTTGCTGCCCATTCCAGCCATTTTGAACCAACTCCAGAGTAAAACCCTCTTCAGCCCTGCTGTTGGGAAAAGATCTGAGATACCTGAACAGACTCTCCTCATACTCAGTTGTCATGGCCTGGAAAAACAGTTAGTTTTTGGACCAACACATTTTGATTTTGCTGTTAAAAGGGAGTCAAGAACATTGTTAGCCACAACTGTGTTTAAGAGACACCCCAACACCCCACTTGCCTTTAAGCATCCAATCTGATATATCAAAGTGCAATGCATCTTGTTGTGCTGTATCGGTCACAATACGTTGTACCGATATTCTAGAAGTACTTTCTAGCATCAGTTCATTTGGCATGTACGTTATAAGCTATGTATAAAAAAAAAGTACCTGAAAAATGACAGCTTAATCAGCTTGTTGTTATTCCCTTGCAGAGAAGGGTAAAAAGAATTCCTGAGTGTCCCAGGGCAACATATATTACAAAAAACCCTGAAAATAATCAGAGGAAATGTACATCTAGCAAAAAGATTTTTTTTCAAAAGTTCTGAAAATATTTCATAGCAAAACCATTGCAAAGATCCATCGAGGAGCCCTCTCCAGCAGACGACATGCCTACCTAGAGTCCCTTGGAAACCTGTTTGACACAGGTGGAAGTGACCTACTGGCATTTATTCGTAATTGCCCAGCGTGGCAGTTGCTGAGGAAGGAAAAGCTGTTGAGTCACACTGCAAGCCACTTTTCCACTTTCGTCTGGTTGCCCAGAGGGTAGAGTGGGACAGTCAGGAGGCTGAGATTCTGTTTATGCCTCTGACACTGATTTCCCATATGACCTTGGTAAGTACTACTTCTTCTTGTGCCACTGTTTCCCCATTTCTTAATAGATAAAACCACTCCCTTGACTCATGGGACAATCATAAATGCACAGCAAGGAACACATTTGTTTATCTAATAAAAGGTAAGAGAGAAGAGTGAAGTACTATTATTCTTGTCATATAATACAAAAGCGGTTACGTAATAACATCAGTATTGCTTCATTTTTGTCATAACAAGCTGTCAGAGGGATACTGTGACATGGTATCTTCACCCCAGCGAATGTACCGAAGTGTTTACCTCACTGATACAAAACCAGATTACAACAATCTGGAAGACTCTACCTCGTTTATTTTGACCAGCTTTTCTCTAGAACATGTTTTTCCCGTATAACCTTGTAACCCATAATAATGGCCCAAACTACACTGTAGGAATGACGGCAGGTTTCATGAGCTAGTAAAAGCAAAACAATTCCTCACTTGCGCACTTCACAACTAGTCACACACTAAAACACACGAGTGCTTATCTTTCTTTGCGAACAGAGAACAAGCGGAAAGTTAGGTTCTACATCAGCCCATAATACATACAAAGAACACATTCTAAAAATCTCAATGCCATGAAAGAATTAAAAAATACTCCATAATTTGGCTAAATTACATTCTGCTTGTACGACAACAATTTTCCTAAAAGAAAAGCATTGACAAATGCAGTTCATAACTATCGTAATTAATAACCAAATTTCATTGGTTCAAGTTCTACGATTTATTCTAAAATTTACAATTGTTCGCTTAAAAAAGGTCAGATTAAAGCAGCATGTGGACTGAAGGCTACGGAAGGTACGACTGCGATTAGAGCAGCTTAAACTCTGCCCTAATCACACTCTTATCTTTCTTATCTGCTGAAAGTATTTATAAAGCAATGATTACTGTACTAGGCCCCATCACTCCTCTGAGTTAGTTCTGAACCAGCACCTTCGTGTCGCTGTAAGAAGTTTATACTGCTAGAGGTGGTGTCATTCTGCTGAGACAGAAAGCCAAGCTTCTCATCACTTAAAGTCATTAAAAAAAATAAACTATGACACTTCTGAAGAAGTAGGGGTGTTAACCCCAATGTCCTGGCCAAATTCCCAGCTTGAGTAATTACAATGCGCCTTGAATAAATTCTTGCCACAGTTTCCGTTCGACATAGTATTGTTCTCTACTTCCTCTCCTACAATATTATGGAGTGCTGATGCATGCTCTTAAAGGTCCTGTCTACACTGGAATGTCGTACAGGTCTACCCCAGGACCAGCTCCGCGGCAGAACATTGGGAACAACGTGTTGAAACCAGTTCTGCCCGTCAGCTGAACCGCTAGGCAATTTGTAATTTTTATTTATTGATGTTCTGGCACCTCCTTCAGATGGAATTAACTTTGGGTATAGCTATCTGATAGACAGACTGGTGCAAATCCCAGATGCAGACATAAATAAACCTGTTTAGTTCTTCTTTAAATGAACTAAATTTGCATCAGGAAATTAGCAAACTAAGCTAAACAAATTTAACTTTCTAGATGTCTACTATGACCATCTGAGAAGGCAGCAAGAGCACGCCTAAGAGCACAGGGCTAGAAAAGCATGCTAAATGTGTCTATTTAGTTTAGCTGGCAACAGTAAACATCGTAGTTTTCATATTGTCTGCTCCTTCAGAATTTCAGCAGCCTTTCTAAACTGGTGATCCACAGATGATACTGTTTATTTTTGAAGCAGTCACTGAATACGTATCAAATGCAGATCTAGTATTTTAAGTAAAATACTTGATAATTAATGGTAAAGCATTATTCACATTTTCTGCAGCCACCGTTAGAGACTCTAAGGATTTTTACCTAGAGCTATCATTATCTTTTTAGATGTGTAACACACAGAGCTGAGGCCCAGACTCTCTGCTGGTGTTTGCCGGGTTAGCACCATGGACCTCCATGGACTGAAGCTTTTACTCTCATAATTCATGAACTTTAAAGGCAATTTGTCTGCAGGAAGAGGCACAAGATCAAGATTCAGAAGAACCCGATTCTCAATTCCACCTTATGACCCCACGGGCAGATCACTCCCTCTTACTGTTCCATTTAGTTCTCCCATCTGCAAAAGCAAATGATACTCACTAATTTGACAAAACAAGAACAAATTTATATTGACAGGCCATGCTGAGCAGATTCGTGTTAAACACTGTTGTTCCAACATTTGAAAATACAAATATTTACCTTTCAAGCATGTCCTTAATTTCCCCAGAAGCATGCCTCCAAACCCATGTTATTTTAGAAGGCACAAACTGTAGTTTCAGAAAGTGGATGGTTTTATTTTTGTGCCATTACAAAAATGCCTTTTAACTTGTCAAATGATACGCTACAAATATCTTTGGCAGATGAATGAAACCAAGTTTCCTGTCATAGCTGCCAACTTCAAGGTTGAGATAATCAGATAAACCTTTAGTTTGCCTCTCCCCATACTTACAACAACATATGTTTGAAGTGATCCACGTTTGTCTTACGTTTCCTATTGGGATTTGAAAAGGCAAAGTATCAGACCACTATGTGACAAGTTTGCAAAACGCTAGATGTGGCCCACAATTATTACAGCCAACCTCTGTTCTCAACTTCTCCTCAGATTTCCCCCATCCCAGCTTAAACGGTCCCCAGTAGCTCTGCTTGTCTAAAGGCAAATGCAAAGTTTACATAAATAACATCCAGCATCATCCTCAATGCCTGCTGCATACAAAGCCTTCTTGTGGTACAAAATACCTGTTAGTTTATGGGAAAATAGGAAGGAAGTTTGTTTCGCTTGTTTTATTTCAGCGGTATCAGTAATGCTGGATTTACAGAATTGTACTATTTCATACTGGGGACACCTGAAAACCGTGAATATTTGCAGGGTACTTTATAACTGAGAACACTGTCCCTTCAGATATAATCCTGAATTTAAAAGTGGAAGCAATCCCTACAAACACACCTTTTACAAAATTCGTGTCTTACGTAACTGTTTCTATTAATTTATTATCAGGATGTCAGTACAAATTGTTGTTTTGATGATTCCTTGCCCCCATACTTCTGAAAGGGAAAGCAACTATAAACACAAGGGAGACTGACCTCAGTGATTTCCTCTGTTCAGGCAGGAGCACAATGCGCTTAAACACCATGACAAGGAGAGGTGGACTGTTTAGAATTCCTCCAGCTGTAATCTATAGTAAAAACAAATAAACAAATACGTGACTACAAGACACGATAATTAATCCCTGCATGAAGCCAACTGTTATCTCTAGTTCATAGATGGAGATACCAAAGCACACAAAGGCTCAACAACCTACCAAGTTCAAAACCCACCACTGAGAGCCAAGACTACAGCTCGGGAGGCCATGTGCTCGGTCCATGAGATTTTTTTTTTTTTTTTTTTTTTTTTCCTCTTCTGGCCATAAACTCTTCTGGCCATAAACCGGATACGGTTCAGCCAAGGGCAGACAGGCTGAAATGCACCCATTTGGTCAGGCCAGTTGCACAAGAGTTAGCACAAGCAGACACCTACCACCTCCTGGGATTATTGCCTGTAGCTGAGCTGCTCCCGGCGAGTAAGGCAGCTCCACTCAGTCATATCCTCACCCCCAGCTGGCCTGCCCCAAACCCCCCCCCCTCTGCCACACCTGCCCCCAACAAGCTCCCGCCTGCCTCCAGGCCTCTCCCCTGCCCTCATTCCTCATCTCCCCACCCGTGTCCAGGCCCCACCTGCCCCATCCCCAAGCCCTCCTTCTCTCCCCTCCTCCCCAGAGCCCCCAGCTAAGCTTCTCTACGCCTTTCCTCAGTTTCCCCATCCTCCTTCAAGCCTTTCACCCCCAGCAGCCCTGCTGAGC
>NW_008795131.1:744982-762689 GCF_000699145.1 Aptenodytes forsteri
GACCCCGGGGGGGTTTCCTTCCTTTTTTTTTTCCCCCCCTCCCCCCCCCCCCCCCTTTTTTTTTTTTTTCCCCTTCCCAACCCCTCGCTCCTCCCCAAGTGGTGAGTTTTCAGTGTAAATACCATTTTGTTCGGTGCTGGTATGGGATTTGGACGAAAGTGACCTATTTTAAAGACCTTTTATTGCTTCCCCTCAGCAATGCATGTGGCGGACGTTTCCGTTAGCCAAATAGCGTTTCCCAACCATTTTAATTTGTCAGATTAAAACATCCTCATGGAGGCTAGATTTCTGTAACCCGCGTGTAGGTATGTCTTCAGAAATATCGTTCAGCTTGCTTTGCTGCAAGCATCTTTGGAGCATTAGAGTTCACCTTTGTCACTGTGAAAGCAGAAATAAATAAAAACGCGATACCTGGGCGCCTGTAACATGCAGTTGTACCATTGTGTTGGGCGCGGTACAAGAAATGGGGGGGGGGGGAGAACCAGGGATTAAAATGGTTGTTGTCAAACGTAGATCTTTACATGTCTTAGGAAAAAATGACAGTACGGTATTAGCCTTGAGGACTTGCATTTATTTTCTTAGAAAAACGCTTCGCGTTTATCGTGCTCGTCTCTGCTGCTTATCATGGTATGGAGTATTTCATTAGGTGGCATTTTAGTGGCTGAGTTGGTTAAATAGCAGTTGCATTAACTAGTTGAACAAATCGTGTCCTTCACCTTTGACTATTGCATTTTGAGAGCCCTTAAAGCAATGTGTCCATGCATGCCAAGGACGGATTAATAAGATGTTACCTAAAGGTTTGGATGCTATTGATTCCTTACTATTAATGCTATTTATAGTGCATTTGACATGGCTCTTGTTTTATGTATTTGGATAAAGGTTATCAGCTTGGAATGCTTCAAATGAAATGTTCCCAAAATACCACCCCTAATGTTTTTTTTATATATAAATATATATAGTTGAACAGTATAGTTCAGATCTTCAGTGTCTGAAAAATAGCTTTAGTAGATAGCACATCATAATAGTGAAAACATGGTGGAAAACTGTGATATATTTTGCCACTAGTGAAGGTTTGTTTTCATATTTCAGGATTACAGAATAACAACTTCTGTTGCAATAAATACGTTTTTAGATACATTTTTCTTGATACTACTTTGAGCCTACGTTTTCCTTGCCTTTGTGCCTTGTTCATAGTGAGCGTGTCATAGTTTTTGCTACTTACGTCCAAGGGCAAACCTAATCAACGATTGGTTTGAGCCTTCATATTAGGTTCTCCACAACATTGGCCTAGTTCTGACTGGTATGTTTGCCATTTTTAGGACTCCTCTTTCTTTTATCTGTAGACTCAAATACATTGATAAACTTGAACCTTAATTTGTCCTTTGAACTTGAGAGAATGTTTTTCTCCTCTGTTAAGAATGTCTCACTGAAGAGAAAGTGATTCTGGTAGAACAGCTTAAATTAAATTTAATCCTGTTGAAAAACAACTGCCTGAAGTAAAAAATCCTTGGATAGTTTGATATTTTTTTCTTTTTAACTAGGCCAAAATTAAGTGCTGTATGTAGAAGACCAGATGTTGGCGTTAAAATTATGTACAGATAAAGTGACTTAGGCCTCAAGTTAGACTATTGGAAAAAGTTATCTATCATATGTCCTTCCGTTAAATTCTGGTGTAAGCTAAACTGGAGAATTTTAAATGTTTACTTCCATCTAAATAACATTTCCATTTGTGCAGCTTTCATCTTTGCCTATCCATTATAATTCATCAGTTTTTGTCACTAGAATAACATATTTTTAATGAGTTGTAAGACAGCCTAAGTTTTTATGCTTGGTGAGATACATTAGAAGAGAAGCAAAAATCACGCTAATAATTACATCTTCAGATGTATCCTAGTAGTGGATTTCCTGTAATGAGGATGTTTTGTAGAGAACAATAGATATGGCAACGAATTCAGAGATTTGTTTTAAAGATGTTGTAGAGAGCTGACTCTGCAGTAGTGAGTTCCACGTTGACACAACGGTTGCATACTCAACAGGAACATTAGGTGGTTTCCAGGTACTCCGTTTTCAGGTGCTAATTCTTTCTAGCAAAGACAGACTGGATGGACTACTGCTGTTGTCTCTCTTGTCTATCTCTTCTGCAAGGATACACGTCTGATCTAACTGAATAGAGACTACAGACATTTGCAAAATATGCCTCATATAAGTTTATTTGATGGTATTTATGTTTTGTCGAATAAGAAAATGTTTAGGGTTCATCTGGCTCTCTTTGTAATCCAGAAGTGGTAAGGAAGCTATGATAAATATCACTTGTCTTATTCCATTCTCAATGTATTTTGGAGAACACTTGCATAATCACTAAGATCCTATCTTAGAAGCATTTTCTGTTGTGTTTCTGTTCATATTAAAATCACATAAACAACATATTATCATGTTGAAGCGCACACCAGAAACTATAAAAATCTTTGGTATTACCAGTGGTGACCCAGGCTCTTGTCTTCTGAATGACAATGGTTATGGGTGGCCATTACATTTTTCCTGTTCAAGTATGCTATGTAGCGTGAAGGTTTTTCGTTTTTATTTCCTTATGTGAACCTGGACAAAGGGAAGAGCTGAACTTCAACTCTGGACTAGAATCATGTCTGCGTTAGAAAGTTATCCTGGGTCTGACAGCAGGGTTTCAGATATGGGTAACGCAGATACCCTCCCTCGGTTAACCATGTTTGAGACAAGCTTGCCTATCGCAGTACAGAGAAGGATGGTTTAATACCTTCTGAGACTGATGGCTGTCCTTTCTTTTATAACTCTTGAATGTGTCTTACTCTTCTCCACAAACTGCTCATTCTTGACTGACATGATGCAGGATGAAACCCCGGTCTGTGTGGTCTTGTGCTTGCTGCTGAGTTCCTGTTACGCTAGAAGTTGATTTAGGTGCGTGGTCCCGTCCTCCACCTGCTTTTCCATGTATGTCATTCCGCTGGCGCTGGTCTTTGATCCTGCACTGAGCCACACCAGCAGAAAGCTAACCTAAGGAAAAATGCAAAGAGTTTTGTGCCAGCTTGGTGATCTGAAATGGCTCAGTGCACAGTTAGGTGATGCTAGAGACAACTCAAGGGACTGGGCTGCACCATGACAGCCAGCAATTAGATCAGTTTATGCTGCCGTGGAACCACAGCTTGTTCAAAGAGAAATGTTTGGAGATAGAGGTGGTTGGTGGCGCTTTTTCCTAAACTTGTAGTAGTCAGGTTTCAGGATTCTTTGTTTTCATTGTTCTTTAACATGCTGAGGAGTTGCTCATCGTACATTGATTTCTGTGTGGAGACTGGAAAGAATCCAATGGATAAAGGGTCAGAAAACCACTAATCCCCTCATGTGAAGTTCTAGAGGGAGCTCAGCTGTGCAGAGTCGCGAAGCAGAGTCCTTCCTGTGAAAGCAGAACTCAAAATATAAAACCATGAAATCAGAGGTGAAGTGCAAAGTGTCTGGGGGGAAAAAGTGTGCACAAAATGGGAGGAAAGGATGGAGAGATATTTAAAAGCACAGTTGGCTTTTAGATGCTGTATTCCCTCCTCGTTTTCTAAGTGCTCATTTACAGTACAAAACACAGAGGAAGGAATACTTTCTGAAGGCCCTTAGAAACACAATGGACATTAGACAGCACAATGGGTGCTCCAAACATGGTTTCTTAAAGCAGTTTTTAAACAAATATTTGGTGATCACTGGAATGACAGTATTTTTTCAATTACCAAAGGGGAAGCCATTGAGAACTTTTAATACTTTGTCAGAAATTAGTGCATTGTTACTCTTGACAATTTTTTTTTTTTTTACATCCTGCTAAATCTTGGTTTCTTTGCCAGAAGAAAAGGCAAGATAGCCACTGTAAACATAGCGTGAAATTGCCAAAGCAGCAATAAGTTTTGTCTAAACAGAAAAGTTTCTCCAGTTTAATCAGAGCTTGCTGAGCCCAGATATGCAGAGTTAATTACGCACCTACATTGTAGCTTAGAGGTGAGGTTTCCTTTCTCGTAGGGGTATGGTGAGGACAGTCCGACAGGCATTCTGAGTTACAGTGATGATGGCTTCTTAATATGAGCGGACAGTAGCTAATAGTTTTGCCTGTTGTATTACTTGGCTAGAAACAGTTTTGATTTTTCTCTAGGGGTCAGGATGGGGTGACAGCATGAGATTTACATATTGAGTATTGTCTTTAGAATGGAAAAGGCTAGAAATGTTTTGTTTTGGGGAAAACTTAGATCTTGAGGAAAGAAAGAAAAATCACGGAACTCTAAAGCTGGCAGGCGCTGCAGTTTTCTGTGCCTGTGATCTTCCAATGACCCTTATTACACTCCTGGCTACAGCCATGCAAATATTTTCTTTAGAGTGAGATGTAATTTTATAAAAACAGTTTTCTCCTATGCTCATCAAGTGTAGCATGTTTACAGGGCAGCCTTCTATCAGAATGTGGTTGAGTGGTGCCTGTGAATTTAGTTGGAAGCTTTTGCTGCATGTCAGTGATGTCAAGCCATATTTGAAAAGTAAATTCTGACGTTTAATGTTAGTCTCGGAGATTCTTGCTTATAGCCTTTAGACCGAAAGCCAATGTGTATTATACCTGAATTCTTAAAATGTGAATAAAGTTGCTTTCGGCCTTTCATTTAGTTCAGCTAAACTTCAAAACCCCTTTTTCTTCTCTTTAGTCTGCTGCCATTCACTGAGCATCAGTAGACGCAGTTTTTGAGGGGTTAGGTCCTTTAGGATCAGTCCCTCTCCTTGCATTGCAGGTTCAGCTTCAGTTCATTCTGGTCTGGCTGATTTCTGACCTGTGGAAAGCTTTGGGATCCAGGAGCATGGGAAAGTGGAATATGCGAATGCAAGTATGTTGAAAGGATAGGGAACATTTCTTGTAACAGTTTTTGGCTTGTTCCCCATCCATGTGTTCAGTCTGTTTTCCAAGCATCCAGCAATCTTTCCTCTTCCCTGACATACCGCTACTCAAAGGCAATAACAGACCCATGAGCCCGTTCCCAGAGAACCGTTGTATTGGGATTTCTTGGAAAGAATCGCATGTGGCATTGCGCATGTTTGTTGTTTTTGCCTCCTTCCCCCTTCTTAATATGCAATTCTTATTTCCCGCCTCAGTCCCCTTTTAATTGGTGACTGTCACTCCCTCCCCCAGCCGAGGAGATGAGAAGAGAGGTTATTTTTGCTAACACTGTTTCTCAAATAGGCCACGGGAATACAGTAAGTAGTGCAGTAACTTTCTCCATGGGAAACCATCGGTTATTAGGATTTCTCAAGCTGCGTCCCGGTGGCAGTGCAACATGTTTCTTCTTTAGTTCTGGCTTGCAGTTGTCACTAGCATTAGCTCCTCCCAGTTCCCACTTCCTTGTAACCCAATCTGAATAAAGATCATGGGATTTGAATGTGCCTTGCTTTGCTGCTGCGGCTCTGAATGGTTGGGTTGTCTCCGTGTTCTTCGTAAACTGTATGCTGTGATCTTCGCTTTTTGGCTTTGCCTGTTCCAAAGGGCAGTTGACAGTTGTTAAAATCAGTTCTGGGCCAGCCATGATTTGATGCGATTAAACTGTGTTAAATATGTTCCAGAACTGTTTCTTGGCCTAGATAGCAAACCAGTTAAACCCTGGTTTTGAAATCTATTTATGTATGATTTGGCCCTGTGCCCCTAGGTAAGCTGTCTACCTCTTCAAGGGTCAAACAGAGCACAGGATCTATGCATGGCACATGATCTTCTGCCTTTAAATCCACCGCCCTCCCACATCTCCTTGGGCTTTTTTATTACTCTCTGCATATCGAAGTCTTGTCTTGAGAATTACGTACCGGACTAACGGTAATAATGTGGTTTCACCGCTCATAAAGACTAACTGCGTTGCAGTGATGCGATTTTCTCTGGCATCAGCTGAACTGGTACAAACCCCACTTTATACTTGCTCAGTATATCCTAGTATGCAGGCAGGCTCCTAGATTGAGGTTTTTATGAAGGTTTGCAACTTTATTTAAAAAAGAGGGTAACCTAGGCCTTGACAAAATTTCATGCTGGCTTCTAGAAGTGCATATCAAAGTTGGGAAGGAAATAATGATACGTTTTGGAGGCAGTGCCTTACTAAGAATGCCAAACTTTGTTTTTATTACAGGTTAATTGCCATATAGGCAAACCCTGAACTCTTACCTGGGTTTTTGGCTTAATTTTCTTTCTTCCCTTTCCACACAAACCCCCCTCTAACCCATGCTTTGAAGTATTTAAAACTAGGTTAGTCTCTGGCTGGAGGTGTGTGGTAGAACCTCCTGTTAAATCTTGCTGGGACCTGCCCGTTTTGCAGCAAGAATGCAGGCGAACCCATCTGAATGCTGATCATCTGTCCTTTGTGGAGGATGGAAGATTATTTTTCCTTCATTTGACACAATACATGGGCAAAGGAATCCTAGAGCATCTCCATTCCAAAAGCCATGCCAAGTGCCCAGAGCCCTGCAAGCAGGAGTGCATGCCCATGGAGGTGGGGGAGGAGGGCTTCTTGGGGATGCTCAGTCTGAGCTTATTTGTTTGTATGACAATCATTGGAGATATTTCCTTCTCCCACTATCAAGATGTTGCTGTGAGCTGCTAGCTCAGAAGTTGACCACATTCTTACCAGATCAACCTACAGAGCAGTCCTGAACTGACCAGTCTTCAGAATTTCACTCTTGCTGACTGGGAAGACAGAGCACAGGGTCCCAAACGCTACAATAACCTGTACTTAAGAAGAGGTCATGATGCATGCTTTTTATCCAAAATAAAATGTTACGGAAGAAGCAAGTTCTCATCCTCACCATTACTTTTGATTTCATTGCAATACTGATGCAATGAATTTATTTGCGAATACAAGACTGGGCAAAAGATTTGTTCCTGATTTGACAATAACAAGCAGAGCGCTTTGGATACTAGACTAACATGAAAATAGTTTACTTATGAAGAACATGAATTATGTTCACTAGCTCATAATTAGTCGGGAAAACATAAAGAGCATTTAAAGAATTATTTGCTAGTTTATTGAAAAAGTTTTGACATGCAGTTTTTGAGGCACACTGATTTTTAAAATATTTTGGAAAAGTCCCTACGTTTTCCAAAATATTTTAATGCTAGGTGCTTTTTCTTAAATAGCCCCTGTCTCTTGAAAATATTAATTCACCCATTATTTTAAGTATTGTGTATTTTCCCCTGTTGGAGGAATTGGTAATTGTGGGCGACTGTGCAGGCGGGCCATCACATGGGGCTCTGGAGTCTTTCCACAGTGGCTGGTCCAGCACCAGGGTGTGTGATCCTCATTTGAGTAGTCTTCCCATTGCACTCTCTGGTATTGAAAATTAATTACTGTAGTGACTATAAATTGGTATAATCACTATGCTTTTTGTAGGTATTACAGATATTTTTATGTTTAAATAGAAATTGCTATCATTAATATTAATATGAGAAATTAAATATTAATACACAAATAGAATTTTAAGTAAGCTATAACACAGAAAGATGATCTTACGTATGTGATGTTTTTATACTTTTCTCTGAGTTGGCAGGATAATAATAGTAATTCCCAGTTCTTAATTTCATCCATAAATCTCAAGGTATTTTGAATGAATGGTGAATGCATATTTATTTTTCACATTTACAAGGTGGGGATACTGAACTACAGGTAGAGGAGTGAGTGATTTTCCCAGCATAGCTGGTGACAGAGGTAGAAGAATTTGCCTCCTTGGTCTCCAATTAACATCTGACCAGCAGGACTCCAGCACCTCCTAGGTTGTAAAGTAGAAGCAGAAGTGTACGAGATGCTGCATTGTCTGTGGGGTGTGATGGAACAGCACAGGCCTCGAAATTCAGCAGCACCGCTGTCCCAGATCTCTTCCTGAAAGTCTGGCTGGCCTACTAATAATGCAGGGGATTGGTTTTTTTGTTTCATCGTATGAGCACTATGTAGATTTTTCTTACCATAATGGCAATTTAATGACGTTCATGAATGAGCTGGCTAAAGCTTGAAGTTTGTAACATGATATGTGACTTGTTGCCTGATTTTTTTATTTTTTAAAATAAAACTGAAAGGGGCCTTTAAGGCATTATAGATCAGTCCTTGAACCTGATGAACAAACTAAGTATTTTTGTTTTGGGAGTCAGTGACATACAGGGATAGCTGGGGACTGCTCACCTAAGTAAAAGTATTCTTGTGCGTATGTGATTGCAAGACTTGGGGATTGTCTGGACACCTTTATGGGGATCTGTGGAGGCAGAGTGTGTCCTTTTCTCCTGTTCGTGCAGTCCCTGCTGCAGCTGAATCTTGCATCTTCTTAAGGGTCTAGTTATTGTGTAATGCAAATGCATACTGCTGTTTCCTGTAAAAAGCTGAAAGCGTTCTCACCTGATGCACTAGGAAGGAAGAAGAGCTTCGAGCCCCTGTACCTGTCAGGAACCTGTAAGCGTTGCTGAGCGAGCCGTTGCTCAGCTCATCACAAGTAACTTTCATCTGTTCTAGATTCTGTTTTAACTGTCCCTGCAGAGAGGTTTACCGTGTTGGTATTCATTTAAAGCATATCTATGCAGTAAAATTGCTGGGGCTTATTTGGAAATAATAAAACTAAGGATTTTTGTGCTTCAGTCATGTTATTTTTAAACTAGAATAACCCAAAAAGCATAAAAACCTTGAAATTTGAGTCCCTGTGCGAAAGTGCTCAATATTTTGGGACCTTGGTTTTCTGAGGGATTTCTGTTCAATATTGCCACAGCCATGGAGTATGAAATTTAGCAAGTTTTCTCCAAGATCTGCTTTCGGCTTTGGAACTAATGCTACCTGTGCTGATTTGAAATAGTTCGTACCTGTTTATCATGCACATTGCAAAATCTACCTACCTATTTACATAGGTGTTGGGGAAACAAGGATGATACGGACTAGCATGAGTGGTGCGGAGCAGCATGAGTGGAAGGAGAGTATGGTGTGAGTTGTGATTCTACTTGTCTGCTTATTTTCTGGTTTGGAGGCATCAAGCACCTGCTGATTTAGGGGTTTTCTATATGTGATTTTATGCCTGCGATTAGCATTTCTAAGGACATGACACATACAATCTCACCACTAAAATACGTTCTATAAATATGTAAACAGAAAATTACAGAGATGGTCATTGTCCGTCTGTCCTGACTAGTCTCCAGAGGTAACCCAACAGGACTCGGCAGGCTTCATTGGGCCCACATGATATAACAGATCTCAGACATCAGACTTAAGAGTAAAATTCCTTCTCTGAGTGGAGTTACCACCTCCTTTTGATGCTTCCTTAATGGTAGTTGCTGGTCTGATTTTCTTTCCTTTTAATCACTGGGGCAGGAGATTGAGATATTTAGATAGCGTATTCCAGTGTCTTACCATTTTACTGTTTAAAGTCGTAAAGTCAAACTCTATAGAAAACTTCAGCTGCTTCACAGCAATCTGTAATTGCATTTTATCTGAAATCAACCATTGGTTATGCCAGGGTTTCTCAGGGTAGATGATGAATAGTAATAACAGGACCTGTAAGTTCTGGGGAGGTGTGAGAGATCCTGTACGATGGCGTCTTTTAAAAATGTTTTTCTGGACAAAAATCTGAGAACGATACCTGGTTAGTTGATGTTATTGTGGGAACAGCGTCCCTAAGGTAATAGCGAGGGTATGTTTGTTTTGCTGCTTTGAGAAATTATTAGTATTCTGTCTGAATTGAGCAGGCTGCTAATACTGATTAGCTTGTACATAAGGTGGAGATGCCCATCTCCTTAATTTCATATTTAATTACCAAAAAATCACAGCAAAGAGTTACCAAATGATTGTCGCCATTGTGCTGTTCAGTTGCTATCAGTGGAACCATGTGACCACTGGGTATTTAATATCTTCCCCTTCTATAATTCTCCTTTTTTTTTCCTTTGCTGTTTTTTGCTGTTGCTGTTTAAAATTAAGTCATAAATTGTTAGCAGCAAGGAAAATGGTCGCGTACCATCTAGTTTGGTGTCTTGAATCTTGGAGATTTCCTTCCGAGATTTTACAGATATTTCTCACTTAAAACCTTTTATTTCTGAGCTTGCCAGTCATGTCGATCTCGAGTTCAGGTATTACATGAAGGATCAATCTCCTTGTGACGTGGAGCAGTCAGTGCACATGTTCTAGCATGGGCCTCTCCCAAGTTTTAATAAATACAGACAAGGTATGAATGCCTCTTCACTGCAAGAGGCGTGTTTTTTCCCTCTGCAGGTGCTACCTTCTGCATGCATACACGTCTAGCAATTCCTCTGTCTCTGGTGTAGCATGTGTACTTGCTCTGCAGGAAAGATGCTTCTTAGAATGCTTACCTCACATGGAAGAAATAATTTTATAAAGCCTTTAAGTAAGAGCAGTTTCCAGTTTACAGCAACTTAAACAAGCTATGCTTTGCTTTGTGTCATCATGGTGAAAGCCACTTGCCTGTATAACTCGAAAACAATAATAAAACAGGCATAAAAAAAGCATAAAACAATGTAGCGTTCAAGGTATCTTTACAGGCAAACAGTAACTAAACACCTTTTAACCTGATTCTGCCTGGCCTGGAAAGCATCAGGACTGTCGCCTTCCCCCATTTTGACGGGCTGCTCTCATGGGCCAGGGGTCTGAAGGGAAAATGATTTTACCCCTGGACACGCTGAGTTTTGAGTTGTCCAAAAGGTAACAGTGAGAAGCAGAGCTGTCATTCTGAGCTCTTGTTTGAGGGAGAGCTGCTTCCCTCCTGTTTGGGTTTTGCTTTTTTTTTGTAGGTGTGATGTCATCATTCTGCGAGGTCTGCGCCGCCGCGTCCTCCAGGAAAACAAAACAGGGGGACGAGACCTGAATGTCAAACGCAAAAAACAAGCAGATCTGATTCTTCCTCTCCTCCCTCCCCCTTTTTCTTTGAAAGGAGCTTTCAAGCTGACTTTATACAACAGGAATTGGCTTAATAGAAAAAAGAGAGTGAGAGAAGCAGAGTTACTTCTTTTCAGTTCTTACTATCAAGTTCTCAAAAATAACTTCTTCCTGCCTTGTATGCTGGAGGATGTGATGTGTATTATGTGCCAGATGCCAATATATGGGCATTTTATAAATACCTAAGTCTTCCTTGCTTCAGGGATCTTTTTTCTTTTAATGGAATCTTTCTCTGCTTTTTACTGTTTTGGAGGTATTTAAATAAGCGCTGCACAGTCACTTCTTGTCACACCTGCATTGGTTTCTACCAGAGAACTGTCCCACACGCTTCAAATGTTTGTACGAATATCATGGTAGTGCTAACAGCAGCCTTCCACCAAGATTACTGTTGGGCCCTGGCCAGGGTCAGGGGAGCAGCCAAAACCAACTGCAGGACTGATACAACCAGGCTGATTTTTGTTCAAGCCTGTGAAATTCAATATAAGAGTGTATCCAAGTTCTTCCTTCTTTATGGGAGCCCTTTTGTGGCCTAGCAACAACTGGCTTTCATGCAGCTTATTAGCTATACTGAGTAATACGGTTCATGTAAATATGGACAGGCTTAGTCTTTTTCAGGCTAGAGCTTTAGATATTCCTTCACTCAAGATGACTTTGCAAAATAATCTGCAGAGAGGCTTTTTTAGGTATTTGGAGGCCATAAACTCTGAGTATCGGTCGTGAGAGGATAGGCTGGTGGTCTCTGAGAAGCTGTCCAGATGTAGTAGGAACTTCTGGGCAACAAGCAACACTGGAGCTGATATTCTTTGCCCCGTTGTGTTCAGGAGCCTTAATTACTTCTTGGTTGCTCTTTATAGCTTGCGTCCAAAAAGTAAATACTGTTTTCTGGCATGGCGTGTTGGGTTCTCAGTAGCTCCCTGTCCAGCTGGGCTGCATGGGTGATCTGCATGCATGATGAGGGAGCAGTTCTTGCTTTTTGCTGGTCGGTTGTTAGGGGTGTGTCTGCCCAAGGTATCAGGAGGTTGTCCTACTTTTCCAGCTCAAAAATCTGAGATCCTTAGAATTTGTAAAATGGACACCTGACTTTCCCTTTGTTTATTAGCCAACAGGAACAGTCAGCAAATAGATCTTCTTTTAATAAAGGAAATGTTGCTTGAAACTTTACTTTTTTTTTTCTTATTTGTCTGTGCCTACTGACAAACAAAAGGCATAATCCATTATTCCAAACTGCTGAAAAAGAGGCTTCAAATTGCCAGGTATGAAATTATGCTGCTTGTTCAGTTAGCAGTAGGAAACGGCGTGTGAGATGTTTCAGAACATACAAAGGAGAAAGTTCTTTGTATGTGTGAATTTAGTATTCACAAAAGGTGTCAGATTGACAGCCTTGGAGATTGTGGAGATTGGAATTTTATTTATCCCTAGAGTAGGTGCAGTGCAGACTGCAATAGTGCAAAAATTTCCTATATTATTCTGCTGTTACACCCTACTAGTGCCCTTCACAGGCAGCCTCTAGGGGCGAGGAGCTCCTTCTTCCTCTGTGCCCCTTCAAGTAGTCGGCTGCCAAAAGGATGGGAGGGTGGGTTTTTTGTGTGTGATGTGGGTGCTTGTCCCCTGAAATCTAAACGGACGCGAAAGGAATCTGATAACATCTTACCTCTAAACAGCCACTGGAGCAGAGGCAGCTTTCAGCCTCCCATGTTCTCTGGTTGTGTGCAGACTGGTACTCTCGAGTCAAAAGATGGTAGTGGTCATAATTCTGTTATTTACTGACTTAGCCATTCTTCTGCAAAGGTTTTAACACTCTGTCTTGTGATAAATGTAAATTATATTGAGATAGAAGATTATAAAATCAGATAAATAATACTGTTCCTTATTTTAATAGGCTGGGCACTGGGTGAAACTTGAAAAAGAAACAGAGACCCTATATATTTAATGGTTGGTGTAAGAACCGGGACATCAGACCTTTCTGTTCTTGCCGTGAACTTGCACGGTTTCGGACAGGTCACCTCTTAGTCACATAGTTTACATGTTTGTAAGGTAAGAATGTTTACTGCAACTCTAAGTACTCAGCAAATAATCAGGTGCTATTTAAGCCTTTGTAGTGAAAGTATAGGTCAGATGTGACATTGTGAGTTTTGGCAATTGAATAATATCCTCTTACGAGAAAGTAGTGAAAATGAAAAAATGGGAGACGGAGCAATCTTTAGTCACTAGAGCTCTGTTTTTTCCACACTTTTCCAGACCCAGCATAAGACCTGAGAAATGCCAAAGAACCTGTGAATGGAGACGTCGCAGGTACGGTCTTTGCCATCCTGTTGAGCTGACATAGTTGGCCGATGTTAGTCATGCAAAGCTGTCCTCCTCGCTCTGCAGGCTGTGAAACCATCAGCCTGAGCCGTGATCTCCTTTCTTCAATCTGTGTGGATAATACGTTTGAATACCACAGACTGATAATATTTCATCTTCAGAATGAATGGTCTTTATTTCAGAGAGATGATTTTATTTTACTTTTTGCCAACAATTAAAATACCGTCAACCCCAGTGCAAACCATCGCTTCCGTCCCAAAAGGAAAAGCACTTTGTGAAAGCTTCTGCTGTTCACCAGGACAAAATTTCTAATACAGTTTCTCAGTATAAAATATCTATGGCATGATAAAATCTAAACATGCATAGCTATCATTAATTAAGCTGGATTTTAGGTAACAACTGATGGTCTTCTCATGTGCTCTTCTACATTTTAAATTCCATGAGTTTTCTTAAAATTTAAGTGAAAAATGCTGCAAATTTTTCTACCTCAGAATAAGGACTAGTTCACTGCAGCTGTAGCTGTGTATAAGGCAGAGTCTTAAATACTGTAAGGAAGAGGACCATTTTAAGGGAACCTGGACAGATACGGTGACAGTATTGAAGCTCTAATGCAGCCAACTTCTCTTATTTTGTCTAAAAATGTTTGGTAGACTCTCCAGGGAAATAGGAGGGTCTCTGGAAGGTGTCATGTAAAAAAAGTATAGTGTTTTGTGTGAGTTGTCCATTTGCTAAAATGAAAATGGAGAAAGAATACCAGGCCCTGTTTCTGGGAAAAAAAAACCAACCAAAACCCACCACCAAAACAAACCAGCAGGTGATTTATTTTTGAAATTTTCTAACGTCCCCCCGGCAAGATCTGTCCCACTGCTCTCTTGGGACTGTTCTTGTGGCTGTCCTTGTCCCGTGCTGCTTTACTTCTTCCATATCTTGATAGAGCCAGACCCCTATGTTGCATATTTGCAGACAATCTTAAGGAAGCCCTTCAGACCATACAGCTTAATCCTGCTCCCGCTGTGCCATGTGGTTATAGCTCTGGGTAGTAGCTTTTATCATCTCCACTTACCATCCTTCATTAGATGGCATGATTGTGTGCCTCTGAGAAGCGTGGTTTAGCTTTGACCAAATCACTGATTGCCTTCAGATCAGAGACTCCTTGTAACAGGCACCGCTGCCGTCCAGCAAGGTGCAGGGTGCTGTGCTGGCTGAGACAAAGGCCTTCGAGCTCAATCCCTGCCGGCAGTGAATGCTTAAGGAGAAATATAAGATTGTTTTAATTGGCTTTTTCTTTGCAGTGCTATTCGTTTACTATGTCTCTCAAAGATCGGGTCAGTCGTGGAAAAGTCACCTGTTGGCAGCTCCCTGCCTCACCTCATTGCAAAAGCTGAGGCCAGAGTCCTTGAAACAGGCAGGACAACCTTGTTTTCAGAAAGCCCAACAGGTTCCACCATATCTCGATTAACCTTTTATTTAAAGGCACAGAAAATAGTTTTGTCCATCGACTGAAGCAATCAAATTATTGTTCACCTCAACTAAAGGGTAGGAGTGGAAATGGTTGCTGATTATTTCTTTTTCATTCATTTGCTTTTGTGAATGATTGCTGAGAACAGCTGGATTAAGCGGCTTTGTGTGTGAGCACACAAAGAACCCGTGAAATATAAAGGTGTTTGGATCTGTGCTATTGGAATAGACCAATTTCTGATTACAGTCTTCTGTCAAATTTAGGATGGATGTGTTCCTACTTGAGCTGAAATTGCCTTTTCAGCCTTAAAATACTTTTAACGCATACTAGGTACATTCAAGCGACTTAAGCGCTTTCCTCCTCTCTTCAGGCCAGAAGAAAGTGCTGTATTTCTTGCTTGGGAGCTGAAGAGTTGGTGTACAGGAGAAAAAATTTTTTAAATACTCCCAGTAAGAGTCAACCTAGGTAGGATGGACCTTGGGCATTAAAACCTGCTTTGTGGGCCTTGTTTCTGAATTGTTGTTCCAAGTATTTGCTTCAGGTGCAGATGCTGACCTACCTCTTTCATCCCTTGAATTCAGGACAATTAGTAATACTGCCAAAACCAGAAAAGAGCCAGATAATTTTTTTAAAGCAGGTTTTTGGAGAAGAGATGTAGTCATTTACCTTCTGTGTGTGCACAATGATGTATCGACTTAACTTGTCTTTCTAGTGGAGAGGCAGTCAAGCAACAGGGTGTCTAAGTCCGTGATTTGATGGACTTTTTAGTAAACCTTCTGTAAGGAGAGATCTGCTGAATTTACTGGGTATGTTCCACTGCAATGGATTCCACTCTTCACTTCCATAGCGCTTGCAGATGCTGGTGTTCAGAGATAACGTAGCACTTGAGCATTCCATGCATGTGTCTTTCTCCTAGCGACAGATATATAAAATAATGATATAGGCAGGTAAAGCATAAAGGTTAATTTGTTTTGTATAAGTTCCATCAAGGTGGAGACTCTCTTTGTATTTGCAAAACACCTCCTGGAACAGGGGCTTATTCCTTAGTGGGACCCACTCTTACGATGCAATGTGCAATGGTAATAAGAGGGTAAACCAGCTCTATGCGTTGCTTAGGCGTTTTGCAGCTCCTGGTGCTGAGCAGGCAATTATCCTCAGAGAGCAGCTGAAGATGCTCCAGCCCTGGGCTACGGGAGATCAGAAGGACTTTTCCCTGCAAGAGAGGCTCCTCTTGTTTCCAGTTCCTAGACTGTCGGGAATCTCTGTCCTGTGTTCAGTGAATCATTCCTGGAGAGCACCCAGGCAGTGTGGAGGAGGAAAATGCCTGGTGTGAATGCAGGAGGTATAAAAGTCAGATGAGAGAGGAGAGATAAGAATACGTCAGGACAGAAGTATAGTGAAACTGGGGCTTCAGAGGGGTCGGAGAGGAAGGAGCTACAGCTGGTGGAGAAACGGAGCTGGAGGTTTGCAGGAGAGGTGACTTGGGAGCCCGGGAGATGGGGAGGGAGGCAGCAAGCGAAGATGGGTTGGCAAGGGAGATGGCAGACTGAATTCTGACACTTTCTAGTTTTGGAGTGCTTGCCTTTGTAACCTTAATAATTTTGTTCTAATACACTAGATACAAAAAATTACATTATATGTTCTGAGGAATTTGGTTACTATGGTAATGGGTATATAAGTACATAAGAGATAAGATGTCAGCAAACGGAACAGCTGTAATGTAGCACACAAACCTGTGACTGCCTGAATTTGGGAAGCAGGCTGTTACAAACTTCTTGGGCTTCAATCTCATATCTCACTGCTGGGACGTCTGTTCCTGTGTGAAAGTGACATCAGAGCTTCTACAATAAATCTTTCGGGTTTATGGAATTTCAGCAGACGTGACCAAAATTCCTGGGTAAACAGACCACACACCACCCTTCCGTGCCAGGACGGGGAGGTCTCTGTGTTCCCACCTGGCCTCTGGAAGTGCAGGACCAGCGCTGACCAGCCGGATCACTTGTGCTGACCAGCCGGACCACGAATGTGCGGGATGGGAGCGGGCTGCTGCTGCCTGCGCTCTGCCCTCTGCCCTGGCACCCTCCTTCCCCTTGCTCGGAGGCTGGGGCTGGCTGAGCTGTGGGTGGGTGGCTGGTTCCGACAGTCGTGTGACCAGTTTCCCCCTCCTCACTGCTGGTGCTCTGTCCAGACGGATTTTGAGAAGTACAGCTGATACCTAGTTTTAAGTCTTTGCCAGAAGCCATTGCTTTCATTACGGCAGCTTGGTCACAGCGTGCTCTTGCTCAGCCATAGCAGTCGGGGAAGGTGATGGGGAGTAAGAGCATCCCGGGGAGTGTCGGGAGGAAATGTGGGGCAGCTGTAGACACAGGAATGGAAAGGACGATGGTTCTCACACGCTTCTTGTCCCATCCTTCCCCTTCCCCCATCTGCAGCAAGGATATGTTTTGTATGCCCACCCGTACCTTCTGATGTAAAAACTACTCGTGCGGTGTTTCTCATGCTTGGGGATGGGAAGGGTTGTGAGGGAGTGGCTGTCCTTGCCAGGAGAGGGTTGCTGGAGAGCCGACGGAGCAGGACAGTGGCTGGGGTGGAGGAGCACTGCAAGTACAGTTCATCTCATGTAGGTGAATGTCAGTACAGCGTAGGAGACGGCGCCATGTTGGAGATTTCTTAAAGCAGACTGTGGTGTCATGGTTTAGGGACTGGCTACGGGAAGGTGAGTTAGTCCTGTTGAAGGAGGAAGTGTGGGCTAGAGGGAAGCTGCTAATAGTTTTCAAGGACCAATCTTCAGACAAATTTTAAATGGTGTTTTGGTCTTGATGTACACATGAAAGGACTGCGTTAATAAAATTGGCTGGGGCAAAGTTGGGGGGCATCGTCAATCCACAGGACTGGAGTCTTGCTCGGCAGGACTGAATGAGCTGGAGGATTTGCAATAAGAGACATCAATGGGGTAGTACAAAGTGTATTGTCATGTAGTAACAACAAATATATTGTAACATATAATATA